>NC_133331.1:78331957-78641710 GCF_042186555.1 Aquarana catesbeiana | reverse complement strand
GCTGGATTCTTGGACAGTTAAGTGCACTTTTATTAAAATTCAGGAGCTACAGTATTTGTAGCTGCTAACTTCTTCATTTAGCCTGAAGATCCTCTTTAACCAAAGAAAAAAAAAAAATTTAAGATTAAAACACTTAAGTGTGAACAGAAACGATTGTCATGCGATTCTGCATATTGAACGCAGTCTGATGTAGGGAAACCAACTTAAAGCATTTATTTGTGAATGGGGACCATTTCCCTACTTTAGAATGCAGAATCACATGCCAATTGTTCCTGTTCGCACTTGTACACTCAAAAAAAAGTACATGAGCTTTTGTTGAGTGTATTTGAGTGTTTTTGGATCCATAGACTTCATTAGAAGCCTATTTGTCTGAAGAACTCATCTAGAACTGCTCTACTCCCTTTGCCCAGTCAACAGAGCTCGTGTGTGTTATTTTACTTCCAGTATTTTTTTACAGTACTGATTGGTTAGGTCAAGCTATTCACAGTACATAGGAGCATTCACACCTATCCTTGCCCTTTAAGGGGTCCTATTCCTCTATGTAATCACACTCTTTACAGTAAGTTTGCCTCCTATGTGTATGCGTTTCAGGAAGGAATCTTAAGCATCCTGAAGAATCCCCAGAGAACCACCAACAATCCATGTAAACTTTGCCTCTGGTGGACTATAAATATGGAACCCGAGCTGCCAGCCAAGAGGGCTAACCACTTAGTCACTGCTTATATTTTGCCTTCTCTGGTTCCTCTTTTTCCCCTCAACACATTAAGACATTTTATTTTATTTTTTTTTAAAAGCTCATTTTCATTACACACCTTATTTCAGACCCAGTGAGGTAATTACTGGGTCTATGTGTTTCTCTATGCTGCTGGGAAGTCAGCAGGGTGTTGTACACAGCTTCATGAAAACATCACAGCATACTGCCTCAGAACACCTTCTTAAGAGCCCTCAGAGCGAATGCAAGTAGTGTGTTCTTGGAAAGAGTCATACATATATCAAAAATTCTTGATGGGTGGAGGTCAGTCGAAAGGAGGGGACATTTCCTAGACAGACTACATTTGCACTGTCAAAGCAAAAGAAACAGCAGGTGCCGCCCAAGTGTAGATTTATTTGAAACAATAAAAAAAAGTTGTTAAAATTGCACTTATACAATGTGTGTGCATTTCTAACTTTTTATTTTTTCAAATAAATCTACACATAGGTGGCAGTGCCCGCTGTTCTTTTGCTTTGACAGTGCAACAGTTAAAATATTCTGAACTCATACAGAGGAGCTTCAGCCATTTCAATTGGACACCTTTATATTTGGAACTTTGCACATACTTTTACTACACCAAACACACCTTGTGTATTTTCCCTTTTGCATTGCGACACCCCACTCCCCCAGCTACCTTAGTGCCATATAGTTTCTTTTAGTGCATTTGTATTGAGCCTGTCCTAGGTAATGCCCATAATTGATGCTCCTTGAGAAAGAATCCAATGCATAAAAAGGAGTAAGCCAGGAACAGCAGAGCTGGGGAAGAAAGGTCTATATCAGGAGCAAAGTTCAGCCCTCCATCTGTTGTGAAACTACAAGACTCAAGAGGCATGCAAGACCCTGACTGCCACAAGCATGACTCCCACAGGCAGATGCATGATGGCATTTTAAGTTTCAACCCAACTGGAGGATTGAACTATGCCTTCCCCTGGGCTAGATGATCCAAGAGGTCTTGAAGCCAAGAAATGAGGGGGGTACTATCTGACTTGCTGCAGTTTTAATGCACACTGAGACACCGTGTGCAGTGAAATCAGAGTAACCAATTTCAGTTACCACATTTCAGCCATTGACCGGGACATACACACACTATATTACCAAAAGTATTGGGACACCTGCCTTTACACGCACATGAAACTTTAATGGCATCCCAGTCTTAGTCCGTAGGGTTCAATATTGAGTTGGCCCACCCTTTGCAGCTATAACAACTTCAACTCTTCTGGGAAGCCTGTCCACAAGGTTTAGGAGAGTGTCTATGGGAATGTTTGACCATTCTTCCAGAAGCGCATTTGTGAGGTCAGGCACTGATGTGGACGAGAAGGCCTGTCTCACAGTCTCTGCTCTAATTCATCCCAAAGGTGTTCTATCGGGTTGAGATGCAGACCAGTGAAGTTCCTCCACCCCAAACTCGATCATCCATGTCTTTATGGACCATGTTTGTGCACTGGTGCGCAGTCATGTTGGAACTGGAAGGGGCCATCCCCAAACTGTTCCCACAAATTTGGGAGCATGAAATTGTCCAAAATGTCTTGGTATGGTGACGCCTTAAGGAGTTCCCCTCACTGGAACTAAGGGGCCAAGCCCAAACCCTGAAAATAAACCTCACGCCATAATTCCCCCTCCACCAAATGATTTGGACCAGTGCACAAAGCAAGGTTTATAAAGACATGGATGAGCGAGTTTGGGGTGGAGGAACTTGACTGGCCTGCACAGACCTTTGGGATGAATTAGAGTGGAGACTGCAAGCCAGGCCTTCTCGTCCACATCAGTGCCCGACCTCACAAATGTACTTCTGGAAGAATGGTCAAACATTCCCATAGACACACTCCTAAACCTCGTGGACAGCCTTCTCAGAAGAGTTGAAGCAGCTGCTGCAAAGGGTGGGCCAACTCAATATTGAACTCTACAGACTAAGACTGGGATGCCATTAAAAGTTCATGTAAAGGCAGGCGTCCCAAAATAAAATGATATGATATTATATGATATTATATATTTATACATTTATATTATATTTATATATATACACACACACACACACACACACATATAGTATCTCACAACCCCTCACATTTTTGTAAATATTTTCTCTTTTCATGTGACATCACTGAAGAAATGACACTTTGCTACAATGTAAAGTAGTGAGTGTACAGCTTGTGTAACAGTATAAATTTGCTGTCCCCTCAAAATAACACAACAACACACAGCCAAATAATGTCTAAACCGCTGGCAACAAAAGTGAGCCCAAAGTGTCAATATTTTGTGTGGCCACCATTATTTTCCAGCACTGCCTTAACCCTCTTGGGCATGGAGTTCACCAGAGCTTCACAGGTTTCCACTGGAGTCCTCTTCCACTCCTCCATGACGACATCACAGAGCTGGTGGATGTTAGAGACCTTGTGCTCCTCCACCTCCCATTTGAGGATGCCCCACAGATGCTCAATAGGGTTTAGGTCTGGAGACATGCTTGGCCAGTCCATCACCTTTACCCTTAGCTTCTTTAGCAAGGCAGTGGTCATCTTGGAGGTGTGTTTGGGGTCGTTATGTTGGAATACTGCCCTGCAGACCAGTCTCTGAAGGGAGGGGATCATGCTGTGCTTCAGTATGTCACAGTACATGTTGGCATTCATGGTTCCCTCAATGAACTGTAGCTCCCCAGTGCTGGTAGCACTCATGCAGTCCCAGTCCATGACACTCCCACCACCATGCTTGACTGTAGGCAAGACACACTTGTCTTTGTACTGCTCAGCTGGTTGCCTCCACACACGCTTGACACCATCTGAACCAAATAATTTTATCTTGGCCTCAGACCACAGAACAATGTCCTTAGTCTGCTTTTCTTCAGCAAACTGTTTGCGGGCTTTCTTGTGCATCATCTTTAGAAGAGCCTTCTTTCTGGGATGACAGCCATGCAAACCAATTTGATGCAGTGTGCGGCATGTGGTCTGAGCACTGACAGGCTGACCCTCCACCCCTTCAACCTCTGCAGCAATGCTGGCCACACTCATAAGTCTGTTTCCCAAAGACAACCTCAAGATAGGATGCTGAGTAAGGATGAGCTCCGGCGTGTTCACACACTCCACATGCAGAGCCCGCCAGGAAGTCGGCATGGCGCTGTGCTAATCACAGGCAGTGAGACATTTACACGATGTGCGGCTGCAGAAATCAGGAAATGCAGCGCCATGCCGACTCCCTGGCGGGCTCTGCACGTGGAGTGTGCGAACACACCGAGGCTCATCCTTAATGCTGAGCACGTGCTCAACTCCTTTGGTCGACCTTGGCGAGGCCTGTTCTGAGTGGAACCTTTCCTGTTAAACCGTTGTATGGTCTGCCACCGTGCTGCAGCTCAGTTTCAGGGTCTTACAGGGTTCTTATAACCTAGGCCACCTTTATGTAGAGCAACAATTCTTTTTTTCAGATCCTCAGAGAGTTCTTTGCCATGTTGAACTTCCAGTGACCACTAAGAGTGAGAGCGATAACGCCAAATTTAACACACCTGCTCCCCATTCACAACTGAGACCTTGTAACACTAATGAGTCCCATAACACCAGGGAGGGAAAATGGCTAATTGGGCCCAATTTGGACATTTTCACTTAGGGGTGTACTCACTTTTGTTGCCAGCGGTTTAGACATTAATGGCTGTGTGTTGAGTTATTTTGAGGAGACAGAAAATTTACACTGTTATACAAGCTGTACACTCACTACTTTACATCGTAGCAAAGTGTCATTTCTTCAGTGTTGTCACATGAAAAGATATAATGAAATATTTATAAAAATGTGAGGGGTGTACTTACTTTTGTGAGATACTGTGTGTGTGCGCGCAATATATATATATACACACACACACACACAAATATTTTGCCTTATTTCTTTTTTAAAACTGAGTGGGTTGTTTTACAAGGTATTTGTTCACATATACTTTAAAAACCAGTAACCTTAAAAAGGTCAGTACAATCTGATATCTGTTGCTTAGTTTGAATTGGAAGAGTTAACAGTTGGTCTCAACCGGCAGATGAGCTTCCTCAATGAAGCAAAGACCAAATATGTATTGTAGAATAACCAGAATTTATTGAACATTTGTCTCCTTTCAGTAAATGGATTACAGGAAACTAAATGTATGATTAACCCTGTACATAGTCCCACAATGAATGCACACAGTAAACCAATTATTCTGCACATGCTTCTTGCCCTTTAAATATATTCTACTAAGTCAGCCAGGAAAGAACGTATAACATCGGAATGTACACACATTATTCCTATTCGAGGGCTGCGCTCTATTTTCTCCAGTTGCTAGGAGACCAACCACACCGCATATGGAAGTTCCAATAACCACACACACACGCTGATGCTTCACTTTTCTTATCGGCAGAACAAAGAGCTTCCTAAAAAGGTTTCCCTTCTGAAGAGGACTCCACTATTGTTCGGTCATGGATTGTACATCAGACTATGAAACAGCAAAGAATGAACAATATGAACTAGCCCTAGTCTTCTCTGTGTGACCAAAACAGGTTTTGTGGTTGGTATCGAAAATATGTGGATGTTTGGATAAGTCATGTGACCAGAATTGCTCACGGCACGACAAACAGTAGGAAGATATGAGCATAGCTCATTGTCATAAAATGCTTTGAAAATCTTTTTTTCAAAGTTAATCTAAGTTACACAATGCAATCATGAGAGGATCCCCTTCTCTGGCATTCATTACAGCAGTTGAATTAGTCTAATTTTGTTTAATGAATAGTGAACCCCTAAAGCACTTCTATTGTGCATCACCTTCCCCAATCCCCCTCTCCCCCCCCCCCCACCACCACCATACACCTACCTTTGCCTCTAGCACTCTAGCCCTTTTGGTAAAAAAAAAAAAAAAAAAAAAAAAAACAAAACATAAAAAAAAACAAAAAAACAACCCTATAATGCCAATGCAGCGATATCCCAAGGTCCCTGGGACCTGAGGTTACTAATTTAAAAAAAAACATTCATAACCGAGGTGTGTCGTTAACATGGATGCATTCGCCCTAGATCAACGTCATGCATTGCAGTGATGCGGACAAGTCAGCTGCCAGCACCAGATCAATGGGACACCAAGGCCAAGATGCACAGTGCCCCTCTCGCATCATAGCAACGCACGATACATATTCTGGGCAGGTGGTAGGCAGGTCCACTCCCAACTCTCAGGAGAGGACAGCAGTGCACCTCTGTCCAGATCTGCTCCATCTCACATGCTCTGCCATGCTGTTAGGGCCACGACCTTTAAGGGCTCAGGGGAGAAAAGAGGATTCGGGGGGGGGGGCCCTCTTATGTCTAGAGGGGAGAGGAGAAGAGTGGGGCTTCTGTGATGGAGGGACTCTGATGTGATGGTGCTTGTGTGCATCATCCCGGGCTCAAGTTTCCCCATCAGTGGCAAGTAACATTTTTATTAGACTGGGGTGCCTTGAGATTTTGCGCACTTTTAAAGTTTGCTGAGGCTGAAAAGCGCTGGCTTATACAACACTGATTATTCAGACTAAAATCATTAACTGTGCAGGTAAGATCAAGTTACATCCCACTGCTGCCAATGATACCTTCATCTCCCTCAATCTTACAAGTCAGCCGGGAGCAAAACCCCAAGAGTCGGCCCTCGCTCCACACTGCACTTGAATTCAAGAAAATGGGCCAAACACCTATGACATCTTGGAAATTCAAGTTGTTTATTAGACAAGTACTGTAGACCCTCACCAATTACTTAAAGTGGACCCACAACAACTACTCCTAGGAACAGCTAGACTCCTCCCCAGAACCAGTTTGCCCCATCCATCTCGGTAACACTCTGCTTTCTTCTCTTCCCATCCTTACCCCCCCCCCCCCCCCCTTCTCCTTACTTTTCTCTTGTCTATTACTTTTCTGCACTAAAAATTGTGGCCCAAGCATTGTGCACCTCTAAATTGATTTTGTGCTCCCTCTACTACCTGAGCTCATTCCTCTTTCTAATCTACCTGGGCTCTTTTCTCAGCCCTTGTTATGTCACAATCTGCAGTTCATCCCTTTTCTAACATCCGCATTATCTACAGATTAATAGTGATTGTAAGCCTATCTCTGAAGCTGGCCATACATGAAGAAAAAAATGGAACCTATTCCCCTATCCACACATTCCAGGTGGACAGGGGAATCCACCTCGCTGCACTATTGTACTCTGAAAGTGGGGAGACTGCCCTGCTGTCAGATTATACAGATCAGCGATGCAGTCATTGACTGCAGCCGCTGGCCGAGTGGATTTTATTCCACAGGGCAGTTGAACAGATGTCGATCTACCTACCGATCAACTCCCGTTCAACTGCAGTGGCCACACATGGATCGAAATATGGCTGGTCCTTGCTGAACCAGCCAATTTCGATCTATGGCCACTAAGTCCTCTAAGAACCCCATCTTTTCCCCACCCCCACTTAATTCCCCCTCTCCCTCATAGCACCCTTCCAACCCCCAACTACCATTTTCTGTACAGTTCTTTTTTTTACCACAATACTAGACCTATAATATACTTACCTCTTTTCCATATCTCCTACTTAGAAAACCCAAAGTTTGTACAAGAACACTATTTAGGTGATCAATGTAGGACCATGAAATGTGAACATACAAGTAATCGGTGCATTAAAGCTCACTGCTGCTAAGAGAGAACCTGCTCACACCTGTCAAGTACATACCGTATATTATAAAGCTCATAGAGCCCTATAACATGTCAAGTTTATATAGGCAAATAGGCATATGCAAACATGGAAGACTCAGGAGACCGGAATATCTAGTGCTCTTCTACTAGACATGCTTTTCAGCCTCCCTACAATGGCTCTCTGAAGACTGGACCATATTTAATTTCTCTGCCACAGAAGTAAGCCAAAGAGAACATTATAGGAATAGAAGGTAAAAGAGGTACAGAAAGAAAAAGGAAAGCATGTAGCTGCATTCTATAATGCCCTATAAACATTTTATTAAAAAAATACAAATAAAATAAAAAGTAGTGCACAATATATGCCCTCTACATGATGCCATTTTATTCAAGTTTAGCACGTTTTAAGAACTTATAACAATTATATTTCATGAATTTAATCAAATTTCAGCAGTATTTTGGGTGTATTTTTTTATGTAGCAGTAACTGACCTCCACCCTATGTTTGCTTATACCAGGAGATACACAAACTTCAACCTCACCTATTCAGTTTGCCATTATTAATTACATGAACAGATAAGCTTCCTATAACATTCTATAAAGACAAGCCTTCGGAAAGCAGTTTTACTTTACCATGTTGACATATCCCATATTTCACTATAGAAGCTCTGTATCTCTTATGCATTTTATCTCATGAATCTGTATTTTATCTCCACCTCATATGGCACTATTATAAGCAGTCCTCAATAGACACCAGATCCTCAGCAGTACCTTCCAGGCCAGGGGCATTTCTGGAGTCCTAAGAGCAGGGGTACCCCAGGCCACACAGATTAAAATGTTGAGAGGCTGGTAGGATAACAATAACCTATGTCTTCAAATCAAATCTAAGATTAAGTTAATATTTTTAACTGAACAAAAATGAATTGATCTAAAAAAAAAAAAAAAAAAAAAAAAAAAAAACAACATTATGACAAAAAAAAAAAAAAAAAAAAAATTGATGGTTTGGATGAAATTTTACAACACTCCAAAAGTGTTTGACACATAGAATAAATCATTTGCGCATCTCAAATGAGACCTAGGGCACTCAATAGAAGACCCGGGGCACATGCCCTGGGTGCCAGAGTATAGCAATGCTCACGGTCCAGGCAGAAGCTATTGTTATTTTATGGGGCTATATACTGTATAATAATCTTACTGAATTGACTGACACAGTCTTATGGTAATAGTAATGCCTGTGTACCACAAACCCAAAACAAGTCATGGAACTAGAACAAAAGGAACCTGACTACCTGACTCCTGGGATTCATCCAGCTTTGCAGCAATGGGTCCATTTTTTAATGCTTTCAGGTAGAAACAAATTTAAAGTCAGCACATTCTGGGCACATCGGGAGCTGCATGCAATGCCTTAGCACAGGGTTTTGTACGAATTGAAAAGGCTTTGAAATGCCTGTAAACTCCAAGAGCCCATTTCAAATAGCACAAAACCCACCTACACATTTCAGGATCACAGACATCAGTAAACCACTTTGAAAAGAACATTTCTTTACCAAGAAGACAAAGGTCATTAAGCAATAACATGCAGTAACCCATAGCAGACAGATTTCACATAGAAAATATCAAGGAACAATGACTATTACTGAGGACTGGCCTATGTGCATCAATGGGCTATCATTGTAAGATACATTGCACAGCACATATACAGTCATAACCTACTTGTCTTTTCCAATTGTTTCAAAGTCTTTGACGACGACCTCCAACGTTGAGGAGTAGTCCAGGGGTATTCCCTTCAGATCAAACTCCAGAAGCTGCAAGAAGAGAAAGTGTGAAACTGGGTATATGTAGATGTATGTAAACCACAAAAATTCCACATCATATCATGGAATCAAAAGATTTCACACAACTCTCTCTCTCCACCCTCTGGGTCATGAGATTTAAAATCAAATTAGTTCTCGTCATGCTGCATCTTCCAACAAATCAATAACTAAGCAAGAAAAATACAATAAAAAAAATATGCATTTCATTTACAGGAAGTCACATATACAATTACCCAGTTTTGGCATCTGTTACAATTATTTTATTTTTAATCTGCACTTTGAGATTTGCCCATACATGGTTTGATTTATAATAGGGGACCATACATGCAGGAATTGCTCATACTAAAGGTGATAATAAAAAGCACCTGTACGCCTGATGTAGACAATGGGGGAAAATTAATAAAGAGCGTCATAGACACTCTTTAGAACTTTCATGTGCCTCCACAGGACAGATGCCGGTCTTTTTGGTTCTTAGACCAAATTAATGTACCTGTTGGAAACATGCTGTCAAGAAGAGGCACACTGAGGCCAGAGACTCAGTGCAGCTATCACACAGACAGTGAAGCAGCTGAGGAATGTTATAGCTGGGAGGGTGAAGCTGAGAGACTAGTTACCCCTCAGGCCTGCTCTCTACTTGTAATTGACAGCAGGTAGTGGGAGGATTCCAAACTCAATAGACAGGCGTAGACATTGGCTATAAACGGCATTTGTTGCCTGCTCACAATTAAAAGGCGAGAGTGGACCTAATGGGAAACGGTCATCACTGGTCGCTAGCAAACTGTCAGCTGTGAAGTGGACAGCAGCCTTAAAGGAGGAACATCACATAAAAATGGGAAGTTCCACTTTTCCTCATCTACAATATCGCCAACATTTTTGTTTTTCAGGGCACAGGTAGTCTTGACAGGTACCTGCTACCACTTCTGTTTAGATCACCTAGGCAAATTCAGCCCCTCTCCCTGCCAACAACCTCCTGAGACACATCACAGGTCCTAGGAGGCTGCGGGTCCACTGAGAAAGCAATGCAGTGGGAAGTTGGGAGCGTGAAACACAAGGAAGTCAAGCCAGCTTCGCACATCCAAGATGGCAGTGCTGGGGACCTGAAGGACTGGCCCAGGTGAGGATAGCTCTGGATCCCTGGACTGGTAAATGCACGTTTAAAGAGCAAGTAAACCCTGTAAACTAGCCCATTATGTGCCACTTACCTGCAAACGAAGCATGTGATGTCCCCGCTGCAGCAAGCATCCATCTTCACCCCTCTTCCTTCCGGGCAACGGTCTCCAGCTATGTGACTGGCTGGAATCGCATGCATGCGGGAGCCAACGGGCACGGGCCCTATAAAAACGGCACGATCATGCCCCTTCTATAGCGCGTATGCACCCATGACATTGGCGCAATCATACATGGTAAATATCTTCTAAACCGTGCAGGTTTAGGAGACATTTCCAGTACCTACAGGTAAGCCTCATTATAGGCTTACCAGTAGGTAAAAGTGGTCTGTAAAGGTTTACAACCACTTTAAGTCAGCAGTTACAGTCTTTGGAGCTGTTAAAGTGATTGAAAAGTCTTTAAAAAAAAAATATACCAAACAAGTTGCAATGGATTTGCACAGAGCAGCACAGATCCTCCTCCTCGGGTGCCTCTTCTGTGCTCCTGGCCCCTCCCTCCTGCCGAGTGTCCCCACAGCAAGCAACTTCTTATGGGGGCCCCCAAGCCGAGCTACAGCTCCTTGTGTCCATTCAGACACTGGGGTGTGGTTCGGCCCTGCCGCCCCTCTCCGATTGGCTGGCTAACTGACTTTGACAGCAGCGGGAGCCAATCAGGAGGGAGAGTCCCAGACGGCCAAGACACTTGTGGACGTCACTGGACAGAGATGGGACTCAGGTAAGTATTAGGGAGGCTGCTGCACACAGAAGACTTTATTTTAATGCATACAATGCATTGAGATTAAAAAAAAAAAAAAAACAACAAAAAACATTCTGACTTTATAACTCCTTTTTAACTTTTTTTTTTGTAGAGGGAAGTTCCTCTTTAACAACCAGTGACACATGGGGTAGCGATGGCAAAAATGCTGCTCTGCTACAGAGCATACAGTACAATCAATCTTTTTGATTTTAGTGCAGCCATGGTTCAATTAAGAAGTATCGACGGTCGCATATTTTGGTAAAGCTACTGAAACTGATGGCAGGGCAATTTTGAATGTGGCGCAGGACATTTTTAAAGGGTCATACTGCCAGAAAAGCAAAGCAAATGCATTATTGCATTCCCCCAATTTGTTGTACATGTGCGTACTTTATAGCATTGTTAGAGCCATTCATGCAGATGAAATTATAACAACTGTTTTGTAACTAAAAAAAAAAAAAAAAAAGACTGGCAATGCAATTTTGAAAGAAATGCACGCAGGCCATTTGAGCACTGGATGTGGTAATCAGATGTATGTGTTAAAGGGAATTTGCCAGGTCATAAGAGTGCTACCAATTCTGAATGGTTTCAAATCTTTTCTGCACTTTTTAGACAGTCATTGATGCGGCACAATTTCTCAGGTTTGAAGTTTAAGATTTACTGTCTGCACACTTCTCCAGATCAGTAACTTGCCATATAGAAAAGAGTTTTGCAAAGTGCATGTCCCCTGTACACATGACATGGGGTACAGGCTCCCCCATGCCTCACCTCATCCTCTAATGGAATTTGGTTGAAATAAATATAAGGCTACACACTGAGTACTGTATATAGACAAGATTTTATTGTACCTTCAAAACACTGGAACACCAGGCTCATTCCTCTCATAGGTTTCCCCCTTATTCATAGAGGTTTTTGCCCCCCAAATTAACTTGCCAAGTAGTGAAGCCAAGGATAAGGACGATAAAAAGACACTTGTTGCAACCTTGTTTCTGACCCAGTAGGTCACTCTAAACAAAATGAGCGCAATATACTGTTTTAGTATAGAAGATTTGCAAGAAATGGTTGCCATATCTTTATTGATTATTGGGGGGGGGGGGGTGCATTGGAAAAATCGCTCCTCTCCAGGACATTGTACTGTCAACATACACGGATTAGCACCTGCAGCCAAAAAGCTGTTGCCAGCTGATTGTTGAAATGCTTTTCTCAAATATCAATCTAATGATAGACTTCTATTGAACACAATTGAAATTTGACCAGTCCCCGCTGAACCAGCCGAATTTCGATCCATGTATAGCCAGCTTTAGTAAGAAAGTGTGAGTGTAAGAACATTTCATGCACTACTAAAGCTTATCAACTGATAAAAGTTTTGCCTCTGAAGACATCATGTGGCTTTAGCTTTGTATTATATGAAACGCAAAAAGAAAACTGCAGTAGAGGTATGTCCACTGCAAAAGGAAACTCTGGATCTAAGGAGGATCATATTGAACTTATCAGGACAGTGCAACAAATCATTACATTCATTATTAATCGACACCATAAGACAGCCCTGCTAAATGGTCTTTGAGAAAACTGTTACAGCAGGACTCCAGCCAAAAAGATGATAAAATGAAATACTCTAATAAAAGATAAATACAAAAAAGAGCTTTTGCTGTAACATTCATCTTCAATCCAGAGATTTAAGATCCAAGATATTTGCCTTTAGCCTAAGGCTAGGTTTACATCTATGCGGCTGCGCTTGATGCGCTTTTCAGGCACATTTTGTGTTTTTAAACCCTCGTTTTTGCATGCAGTTTTCATGCGTTTTACTTTTTCACTCTTTAAAAACACACTGTACATTGCTGGTTGCTAAGGAGGGGGCCGGGAAGCTGGCTGCCGCATTCTTAACAACTGTGTCATCAGATAGATATCTATATATCTCGCTATATACACACACACACACACACACACACACACACTCTCTCTATATACACACACACACACACACACACACACTTGTGCTCATAAGTTTACATACCCTGGCAGAATTTATGATTTCTTGGCCTTTTAGAATGAATATGAATGAGAACACAAAACCTTTCTTTCACTCATGGTTAGTGTTTGGCTGAAGCCATTATTATCAATCAACTGTGTTTACTCTTTTTAAATCGTAATGGCAACAGAAACTACCCGAATAACCCCGATCAAAAGTTTATATACCCCAGTTCTTAATACCGTGTATTGCCCCCTTTAACATCAATGACAGCTTGAAGTATTTGTGGATGAGACTTTTTATGTTAATGTTTTATGTTTATGTTTTATGTTTAAAGTTGCCCATTCCTCTTGGCAAAAAGCCTCCAGTTCCTGTAAATTCTTGGACTGCCTTGCATGAACTGCACGTTTGAGATCTCCCCAGAGTGGCTCAATGATATTGAGGTCAGGAGACCGAGATGGCCACTCCAGAACCTTCACTTTATTCTGCTGTAGCCAATGACATGGCCTTGTGTTTTTGATCAATGTCATGTTGGACTGTCTCATGTGCAGCTTCCTGGCTGATTATTGCAAATGTTCCTCCAGTATTTTTTGATAACATACTGCATTTATCTTGCTACTTCAAAGTAAAAGTAGCACAATTTCAATGTCACAATCGGTGTAACCAGGGTCTAAATGAACAAGCTGAAGTTAGAAGCTGACTGGCTTACAAGATTCTTTGTGCACCAGTTTTAGTAAATCTCCCCCAGTGTTTGAAACACTGTCAGGCAGTCCTACTTGACCAATTTTGGAGATCAACTAAACTGATGTTAAAACAAGTGTAATATCCACGATATTGGCTGGACCCTGTAGTGACTGCACTGTCCCACAGTGCAAAGGTGGATTAGGATTAACAGTGTATGGGGTTAGTGAAACAAACACTTATGTTTATATTGTTAATTAAAAGATCAAGGAGTTTGACCAGCATTTTTAAATTGATATTATGGTAGTAATCAAAAGTATCTATGGGTGTCAGACATTTGAACAGGGGCACAATTTCAGTGTTTGCCATAAACGTTATTTTCGCTAGATACAGTGAATCTGGAAAGTACCCACATTGCTTTACTTTTTTCCACGTTTTGTTATGTTACAGCCTTAATCCAAAATGGATTAAATTCATTATTTTCCTCAAAATTCTACAAACAATACCCCATAATGACAAAGTGAAAGAAAGAAGTTTGTTTAAAATCTTTGCAAATTTATTTAAAAAAAAAAAAAAAAAAAAAAAAAAAAAACACACACACACACAAAACAAAAATCACATGTATTTAAAGTATTCACAGCCTTTGCCATGACTCAAAATTGAGCTCAGGTGCATCCTGTTTCCATCGATTATCCTTGAGCGGTTTCTACAACTTGATTGGGAGTCCACCTGTGGTAGATTCAGTTGATTGGACATGGTTTGTAAAAGGCACACACCTGTCTATATAAGGGTTAACAGTGCATGTCAGAGGACAAACCAAGCCATGAAGTCCAAGAAATTGTTTGTAGACCTCAGAGACAGGATTGCATAGAGGAACACATCTGGAGGAAGGGAGGGTACAGAAAAATTTCTGCAGCATTGAAGGTCCCAATGAGCACAGTGGCCTCCATCATCCGTAAATGGAAGAAGTTTGGAACCCCCCATGACTCTTCCTAGAGCGGGCCACCCAGCCAAACTGAGCGATCGGCGGAGAAGGGCCTTAGTCAGGGAGTTGACCAAGAACTCGATGGTCACTCTGACAGAGCTCCAGCATTTCTCTGTGGAGACAGGAGAACCTTCCAGAAGAACCACCATCTCTGCAGCACTCCACCAATAAGGCCTGTATGGTAGAGTGGCCAGACGGAAGCCACTCCTCAGTAAAAGGCACACATGACAGCCCTCCTGGAGTTAGCCAAAAGGCATCTGAAGGACTCTCAGACCATGAGAAACAAAATTCTCTGGTCTTATAAAACAAAGATCGAACTCTTTGGCCTTAACGGCAAGAGTCATGTCTAGAGGAAATCAGGCACCGCTCATCACCTGGCCAATACCATCCCTACAGTGAAGCATGGTGGTGGCAGCATCATGCTGTGGGGATGTTTTTCAGAGGCAGGAACTTGGAGTCTAGTCAAGATCGAGGGAAAGATAAATGCAGCAATGTACAGAGACATCCTTGATGAAAACCTGCTCCACCACACTCTGGACCTCAGACTGGGGCAAAGGTTCATCTTCCAACAGGACAACCACCCTAAGCACACAGCCAAGATAACAAAAATAGGATTTTTATAACAGCTTACCTGTAAAATACTTTTCTTTTAAAGTACATCACGGGACACAGAGCCACACTAATCACTATGTGGGTTATAGGCCACCTTCAGGTGCTGGACACTGGAACACCCTAAACAGGAAGTTGCCTCCCTCTATAACCTCTCCCATACCGGGAGTACCTCAGTTTTGTAGCAAAGCAATACACGTGTATACTAGAAAGAGGGGCGGGACTTCTGGGTCCCGTGATGTACTTCAAAAGAAAAGGATTTTACAGGTAAGCTGTTATAAAAATCCTATTTTCTTTAATCGTACATCACGGGACACAGAGCCACAGTAATCACTATGTGGGATGTCCCATAGCAATGCCAACTGAGGGGAGGGAGACACAACAGAATTAGGGCAACATAAGACTAGAGGAGGAGGAGTTATACTGCTGCCTGCAGCACACTACACCCAAAGGTGATATCCTCATGCCTTTTTACATCCACCTGACAGAATCTGGTAAATGTGTGGATTGAAGACCAAGTTGCGGCCTTGCAGATTTGAGCCATGGAGGCTTAGTGATGCACTGCCCACGGAGCACTAACAGCCCTAGAGGAGTGCGTTTTGATTTGAGGGGGTGGAATCTACCTCTCTAAACCATAAGCTTGAACACTTACTTGTCAAATCCATTTAGAAATAGTAGATTTCGATACTGCCTGTCCTCTTTTAGGACCTTCTGGCAACAAAACATCCGTTTTCCGAATCTGATCAGTTGCCTTTAAGTAGACTTTGTCTGCTCTCACCACATCAAGAGAATGTGGGGATTTTTCTTCCATAGAACAGGGTTCTGGAAAAAACGAAGGTAAAAAGTTAGGAAAGTTTGTGAATAATAATATGGCTCTTTACAAGAAAGAGCAGCCAATTCTGATACCCTTGTTGCAGCAGATATGGTTACCAGAAAAAAATAGTTTCCTTGTCAAAAAGGACCAAGGGAATATGTCGTATTGGCTCAAAAAAGAAAAAAAAAAAAAAAAAAATGCCCGTTTTTGTAATGCTGACAAAACTAAAATTCAAGTCCCAAGGGTTCAGGGGTGACCTAACCGGAGATTAAGCAGTGTTACCCCCTGAATAAAAGTAACAAACTAAAGAATGCGAAGCAAGTGGTCGTTGACAGGCCGAGACCTGTCCTTAGAAAGTACTCAAGGCCAGCTTTATATCTCACCCCATCTGCAGAAAGTCAAGGATTCTACCTATGACCTATTTCATGGGGTGCAAACCCTTGGTTTCACACCAGGAGACATATGCTTCCCAGACTCCATAATATATAATTATGGAGGCCGGCTTCCTTGTATAAACCAAGGTAGATACCACTGAACCTGACAGTCCACGCTTCTTCAGAGTGTGGGCCTCAACAGCCAAACCGTAAAATTTAGGGTTTGTAAGGCAAGATGGAATACCGGACCTTTGCGAGAGAAGGTCTGGACGTGGAGGTAGGGTCCATGGGACCCCTACCGCCACCCTTATGGTCTCTGCAAACCAAGATCTTCTGGACCACAAGAATCACCAACTTCCCTTCCTGCTTGATCCTGCGAAGAAGTTGTGGACGCACGCAGAAAAGGAGGGAATGAATAAATCAGTAAAACTGATTCCATGGGAACACCAAGGCACCTGTTCCGCATGCTAGCGGATATTTTTAACATAAAGAGGTCAATCCCTCTGTTGAACCTGGGTGCAAACAGATCTACGTCTGGGATCCCCCATCTTTGACCCATTGTCAGAAAGATATCGGGGTAAAAGAACCATTCTCCTGGGAACAACTGCTGGCGACTCAAAATAGACTGCCTGCAAATTTTCTATCCCTAGAATGAAAAACTGTCGATAGCCAAGGTACATTGTTCTCTGCCCAAGATGGGATATGATTCACCTTTCTCTGGGCCGCAAAACTTCTTGTTCCCCCTTGATGATTGATATAGGCCACTGCTGTAGCATTGTCTGATTGGATCCTGACAGGATAGCACCGTAAATTAAAGTCCAGGCCCTCAGGACCAAGCGCTCTGCCCGAATCTGTAGAATGTTATTTGGCAAGGTAATTTCTGATCTGGACCACTTCTCTTGGACAGTTGCGTCCTTCAGGACTGCTCCCCAACCTAAAAAAGGTTGGCGTATGTTGTTACCACTTCCCAGGTAACTGTAGGAAGCATTTTCCCCTTTGCAGATTTTTGGTTATTAACAATAAACTGAGGCTCTGGCGCACCTTTGGAGTCAAGTTCCAAGCCGATAGGATACTGTTTTGCAGCAGTCTCGAATGAAACTGAGCATAAAGAATGGCCTCGAATTAAGCCACCATCTTTCAAACCTCATGCAAGCTGAATAGAAGGATTCATCTTGCTTCGACCACCTTAATCAGTTCCTTTATGGCGCTGATCTTTGCCTGGGGCAAGAATACCCTTTTCTAGATGTATCTATGAACAGACCCATAACCTCCTTAATGGTTTTAAGGAAGATTTCTCTAGGTTGAGAATCCAACCTAGGTATTCCAGGTAGTTGAATTTGGTGACCATACTTTGGTCTAAGCGGACTACCGACTGGTCTATCAAGAGCCGATCATCTAGGTAAACTATAATCGTTATACCTTGGGCCCTGAACCTCGCTAGAGGAGCCAGAACCTCTGTAAACACTCAAGGTGCAGAAAAAAAGAGCTACAAACTGAAAATGAAGATTTTCTACCTTGAAGTAGATATTACTGGTGAGCGGGGAAATATGCCCACGGAGGTATGCACCCTTGGAGTCAAAAGTTCTCCTCCTTGTAGGATGGAGACAACTGATTGTATTGACTCCATGCGAAAAAGAGCAGATATCCAGGAACCGGTTTAGATTCTTGAGATCCAGAATGGGTTTGACATCTCCATTAAATTTTGCCGTGAATAAAGGTTTGAATAAAACCTCAACCGAGCTGTTTCATGCGGACCAGCATGACCACTCTTTGCCATAGGATGGTCCAATGCTAGAAAGAGACTTAATTTCCTCTGAATCTTTAGGAACCTTTGATCTGAGAAAACAAGGAGACGGGAACTCTTGAAACCCCAGATTGTACTCTAGAGCTATTGAAGAAGCCACCCATCTGTCTTAACATTCTTTCTGCCAGACCCTTGAGAACTGCAGAAGTCACCCCCCCCCCCAAGCGAGCGGGGGCACCCCCTCATAAGGAGGCATTAGTATCTTGTTTGTAGATTTCTTTTGTCCCTGGGCTTGACCCTGAGGATTACCTCTTGAACTTGACGGCAGAAGCCATAGTGACTGCCTGGAGGCTGATGCCCCAGGCACCGGAGAAGGAGCTTGTTTAAATGAACTACATTTACTCATTTACTTCTTTTCTTAAATGGCAAAGGGGTACCTTTCCACTAGAAATTCTTTGGATGAATTATCCAAGATATCCCAAACAGCCGTTCACCGCAAAAAGGAAAACCAGCAGGAGTTTTTTGGGTTTTTTTGTTATTTTTTCTCATGACATTTTGGCTGACCAATTTTTCAACCATAGTATTCTATACATAGTGTATGTACCAGCCCAGCGAAAGGTGTGAGGCCTGAAGATAGAATCTGTTATAGCATCTTTTGCCAACATAAAGCTACTAGGAGCTTGCCAGATGCTGGGCCTGCTGAACAGGGATAACGTTGAGCAGCTTTTTAAACTAGTCCCTCAAGGATTTGACATTTTATTTTATATATATATATATATATATATATATATATATATATATATATATATATATATACACATATATATACATACATATACACACATTTTTTTAATAGGAATTCTAACTCTTTATCTGTTGGATCCCTAAGTATTTGAGCATTGTCTGCCGGACAAGTCAAACTTTTAATCAGAAGATATAGCAGCATCAATTGCTGGTATCTTCCACCTTTAATACGTTTTTTCCTCCATAGGATAAAGTGTGAAAAACTTTTTAGGAGGGGAAAAAATGCTTAGACACTGGCTAAAAAAAAAACTGTGGTACCCCCGGTATTGGAGGGGTTATAATGGGAGGCAACTTCCTGTTTAGGGTGTGCCAGTGTCCAGCACCTGAAGGTGGCCTATAACCCACATAGTGATTACTGTGGCTCTGTGTCCCGTGATGTACGATTAAAGAAAGGAGTGGCTACAGAACAGTCCTGAATGTCCATGAGTGGCCAAGACTTTAACCAGATTGAACATCTCTGGAGAGATCTGAAAATGGCTGTGCACCAACACGTCCCATCCAACCTGATGGGGCTTGAGAGGTCCTGCAAAGTAGAATGGGGGAAACTGCCCACAAATAGGTGTGCCAAGCTTGTAGCATCACACTCAAAAAGACTTGAGGCGGTAAGTGGTGCCAAAGGTGCTTCAATAAAAGTATTCAAAGGCTGTGAATACTTATATACATGTGTTTTTTTTTTAGTTTTAAAGATTTCAAAACAAACTTGTTTCACATTGTCATTTTGGGGTAGCGTTTGTAGAATTTTGAGGAAAATAATGAATTTAATCTATTTTGGCAAAAGGCTTTAACATAACAAAATGTGGAAAAAGTGAAGCACTGTGAATACTTTCTGGATGCACTTGTGTAAAACATCCCTAATCACCATAGTACCCCAGCCTTAAACAATCTGGTGCTGGGAATGCCTGCTTCCCCTTCAATGCCTAAATCAAGAGCACTTAAATAAATTGAAGGTGGTGTTCTTGCATGTCCAAGTTTTAAGCCTATGTTCTGCCCTTGAATTAACCACAATCCCAATGAGAAAGCACACTGGGAGAAGCCATGGAAAGAAATAGGCAGCCATGTGCCAAACCCAACAGTGAAATGTCAACTATGCCAGCTTTACATCCAGCTTTTGCAGAGCTATTGTTAAGGGTTAGAAAATCTTCACAGGTGTCTTCAAAATATTCATAACTACATTTACGACAGAGCTCTAAAGCACATCAAAAGCCAAATGCTTTGACTTAGAGATCTGCTATTACTTGTAGTGCCGCTCTAAGCAAAAAAGGGAAATGTGTATGGTCTCACTGATACTCAGCAATCGGTGGCAGCTGAAAACATCACCATCCAGTAGTGTATAGCATACTTAGAAGAATCGCTGCACTCCCAACGCTGTATCCTGGCCTAGGCCAACAAGGCCCAGGCCTAGGGCAGCACTTTGCAGGGGGGCAGCACGGAAAGAGTCCCCGATGGCTTGCTCTACACTGTTAGTGTAGCGCTAGTCTTATAGGGCAGACTAGGCTGAGAGGCAAATTAGTCTATTGCCCCCATAAAGCGGCTGCACTGCTTCCAGTATGCGGAAGGCCGGAATTCCTCAACTGTGGGGGGGGGGGGGTGGGGGAGGGGGCGCTGCTTCTAATTTTGACTGTCCTCTCATCCTGGACCACAAACCTTCCTCACTCTGCTATGTGTTTTCTGCTATACCATTGGCATGGTAATATCTTCTTATGCTCTCCATAAAATTATCAGTAATTTGTGCTTAAAGTAGAACTATAGGCAACACTTTTTTTTTTTCATTTTGGATAGAGTAAGGCAGGGTTATAGCCCCTGTCAGTTTATTTTTTACCATCCCTGTCCCATTGCAGAGATTTCCCTTCACTTCCTGCCCCATAGCCAAACAGGAAGTGAGAGGAAATCTATGCAAATTAAGGGAATCCATTGCCCCCACCCCCCCCCCAGGCCCTCAGAACTAGTGTCCCCACTAGAAAAAATTTTAAGGGCCGGTCTTAAACAGCAAGGGGTGTGGCCTTGACAGGAAGGGGTGGGTCATATTTAAATTAGGGGTACATCAGTTTAGTCAGGCCTAGGGCAGCAGAAAACTTAAATGCACTACTGTGCACTCCCTATCCAGTCTGCAAGGATAAATGTGTGAGATGGCCTCAGCTTTGACCTCTATGACCAAGCCCCGGTAGGTGGGGCGAAACATGTCAGAGGGTATGGTTTGTAAAGTAGTGCAAGGCTGAGGCCATCTCACACATTTAACCTTACAGACTGGATAGCGAGTGAGGCAATGTGTGGCTAGAGATATTTGGATAGGACTTTGACTAGAGTAGGAACCCCGCAGGTTAATTTTTTTGCTGTCGGTGCCCATTGAAAATTCACTTCCTGCCCTGGAAACCATAAGTGGGAGGTAATCTCTCCAAACTGAGGGGAAACCACCTTTTATACCCCCTTTCCTTATATTTCCACCCCAGGGTCAAAAATCACTTTCACTAATAAAGAGTATGAATTTCTCCATACTGGTAACATCAATAGATTGGTGTATCTACAAAGTAAAACACATTGTTAAGAGGTTTATTTGATACAGCTTACAAAAAGGACAAACCATCGGTGAAAATTATGAGACTTGTACACATTTGTGTTTCTAAAAATGGTGCTTATAAATACAGTATTTGGGGCACTATAGAAACTTAGTGATTAGCACGTCTGCCTTGCAGCACTAGGAGCATCGATTTGAATCCCAATCGACACACTGCATGAATAAATTTTGCATGTTCTTCCGGTGATGGCATGGGTTCCCTCCAGGTACCCCAGTTTCCTCCCACACTACAAAGACATGTAGGTAGGTTAATTGGCTCCTCTCTATATTGGCCCCAGTATGTGTATATATGGATGTGAGTTATGGATCTTGTAAGCTCCTTGAAGGCAGGCACTGATGTGAATACACTATATATTTCATTAATTCAACATTGCCAAATACACAAAAGGGAAACTTAAAATAACACCAATCTAAGCTCACTATATAAAACAAACATACCTCTTTCCATACTGGGTTGAGTTCATTGTCTATCGCTTTAGTTTTCTTTTTCTCAGCTGTAAAAAAAAAAGAAATGCAATGTTAAATCTTTTTTTTTTTTTTTTAATTAAAAGAGAGAAAAAACAAAACACACACAAAGGTTTTGATTGTAATAGGACAACAGCTTGCCCTGCAGAAGAGACCCCTTGTGCTGCTCATTAGTAAGCCAGACGGAACAAATATGCTTAGGGACCTTCTGTAAGTGGATGCATTGTGCTGATCGGCAACAAGAGTTAAAAGGTGAACGTCAAAACTTAGGCCCCTTTCACACTGGAGCGGTTTGCAGGCGGTATTGCGCTAAAAATACCGCCTGAAAACCGCCCCTAAACAGCCTCCGCTGTTTGTTCAGTGTGAAAGCCCGAGGGCTTTCACACTGAAGCGGTGCGCTCGCAGGACGGTAAAAAAAGTCCTGCGAGCCGCTTCTTTGGAGCGGGGAAGGAGCGGTGTATTCACCGCTCCTAAACCGCTCCTGCCCATTGAAATCAATGGGACAGCGCGGCTATACCGCGGCTATAGCCGCGCTGTACGAGCGGATTTAACCCTTTTTCGGCCGCCAGCGGGGGTTAAAACCGAACCGCTAGCGGCCGAATACCGCTGCAAGAATGACGGTACAGCAGCGCTAAAAATAGCGCTGTTGTACCGCCGACGCCCCCACCGCCCCAGTGTGAAAGGGGCCTTATGTATACCATTTTCACATGAGCTTATGGCCAATGAAGTGCACATAATAAATTTTGTACTCTAAAATTAATGAATGGGCATGCTGTGTCTGCATGGTTAGAAACGCAAATTATTATTATTATTATTTTTTTTAAATAATGTCCCATGGGTATTCTTTGTAGACTCTCTACTCCTGTAAACAATTATCCATCATTCTCTTTTATATAGAAAAAGTGAAAAAAAACACTTTTATTGCATATGTACCAAGATCGGGAAAGTAGTATATCAGTACAGTTTTTGCACCCCATAGCCCATAGAAAGCAAGATTGTACAATGGTATTAAATGGAATCCCTGATATAGTAACCAGATTTATTTTGTGCCTAGGATATGCACATTACGATATGTAACATTTTTCTTAAATGTAAATCACATTTACAGTTAGATTTTTGCTTGTACACGAAAATAAAATCCCATCTGGCTCCTGGTAATTTTCTTATCACTATGGGTAAAAACAAAAATGTTGATTTTATCCACTAACAGAAAAATAAACAAGCATTCCCAAAAATAAAAATAATTTTTAGACTTCTACTAGTACATGGCCAGCTTAATGCCCCTAGTACAGTCAGTCAGTCACTCGTTAGATGTCAGCTGGAGATACACTATATTATCAAAAATAATTGGGACACCTGCCTTTTCACGCACAGGAACTTTAAAAGGATAGTTCACCTTTACAAAAAACCTGCCTATGCAGGTGTAGCACCCTGAAGTTTAGTCAGGGAGCTCCTCACAAATTTGCTTGCTAAGAGTAGTTATCTTGGTTGTTTGATAGTAATCTATTGATTTCTCCCCAAGTTTGGCCTTGTTGCACTTTTCTCTTCTACCACTAGGTGGCCGGGCACTTGGTGATACTAGATAGAAGGGCAACCCAAGTTCAGGTTATGGGTATCTCAGCCAAAGGGCAGGGGTTTTCTTTAATCCCTTGGCCTGTTGGGAGAGCCTATATAATCGGTTGAGGTCAGGTGATCTATGTTCTGTGCCACCTACACGGCTGTCTGGGTGGATGTGTGTGTCATCTGCCCCGGGCTGCTAGGCCGGAGATTGGGCTTATGCCGGGGGCATCTGGCTGCTAGCCTTTGTAAGGGGCTATTCAGAAGTAGTAGAGCAGCACAAGGTTGGGATTGTGGCTTGCAGTCCAACCAGAAGTGGAGGTTCTGCCGGCCGGAGAATCGGTCAGTGGTTGGAGGTAGAAGGGAAGCGATCACCATGAAGGGACCAATCGCCTTTACCAGGGACCGCAGTGAGTAACTGAAGCAAGTACCGTAACCATATTCTCACCGAAAAGGCACTGTGAAGAATCGGGAAACTTCAGGGGGTGATCAAGTCAGGCACTCAACCAGTGGACAAGACGCTTGCAGAGCAGCCTTATGTGTCAAGCCAGGGACCCAGCTGGTTAGCAGGTGTGAAGCTTGAGAAGTATCTGGAGTGCCAAGCTAGGGACCCAGCAGAGAGGTGGGGGTAACGCTTGAGAAGATACCACCGCAAACCTTGGAGGAGCTCAAAGGATTCATATTCAGCGAATCAGAGGGTCTAGTGAGAGACCAGGAGCTCAGTATTGAAGAACACAAGAGGCAGTTTGTAGTGGAGCTGAAAGAACTGTCATGTTTGAGTCAGGAACGGTTAAAGACTGTTACTACAGGAGACAGCATTTTCTGCAAGTGCAGATGTGGCATCTTGCTGGGGCTTTTCCCTGCACGGCTGTCTTACTATTGAAGTCTTGGAGTCTGCCAATTAAGTTTGCAACTATTTACAGGTGTCCTGGCCCTAACCCTCAGGTGTCCTGTCAGAAGAAATAAAACCTCTTTTACATTCAAGAAGTGTCTGGCGCCCAATTACTCACCATCTTTGCACCCACTATGCCTCACAACCCACCACATACTGATGGATGTCAGCCATCTTTGGCCTTGGAGATCCTCATTCGACCAAAAGAGGTAAAAGACCTTGCTACACAGGTATGGGATGTTTGTAGAGAGAGATAATAAAAATATATATATATATATATATATATATATATATATATATATATATATATATATATATATATATATATATATATATATATATATATATATATATATATATATATATATATAAACACCACACACATCTATGTTTACCTAGGCGGATGTAGCATAGCCACCTGCTCTCTGCTCTGCCTCTCCAGCGCTCACTGGAGTGATGGGCTGTGGAGAAGGCAGGAGCGGGTGGCTCGCTGAGAGGCTGAGCCAGTTGCGGGTCAGGCATCTGGGTGGATCCCAGCATTAAAGTTGGGATCTCTTCAGAGTCTGGACTTGCTCTGTGCCTTCAGCTGACAGCATGATTTAGCCTGCCGTCAGCTGAAAACTGGTCACAGGAGTGCAGAACTTAGTGCACTCCTGTGAACCACACGAGAAGTATGACCAAAAGAAGCTTTGGCCATACTTCTTTCATATTCCTGATATATGCCTTGTACTTATATGACAAGTATCCGGTTTTCTTTGTATGGATTCCCTTGTGTGAAATACTTGGTGTTCCTGCCAGTCCCTCTGCTTTCCTATTAAAAACCCGACCACACTAAGCATGAGAGCTCAGTGTGGTCAGTGTTCTAAGCTGTGCTCAAACTCAACCTACTCTCCACCAAGGATCAGGCTTGTGCTGACACATTCCCCCTGTACAGCCATTCACTGTAAAGACAAGTGTACTGCTGTTTCTCCTCCCCAAGATCCTTCTGCAGCTGAGAATAGATGGTATGTGATCACTTCAAAACAAAGAGAGAAAAAAGGCATTTATGTTTTTTTATAAATGTTTTGTAATTCATTTCTATATTAAACGGAATGGGTTGTTTTGCAAGTGTTAAACCCTCACCTTGTAAGATTTCTCTTTGAGAGCAGAGGGGATAAGGTAATTTAATTTGTATTGTGGAGAATTTTTCCTGGTGCAGTCTTGAGAGACCAGGTCAAATTCTAAAAAACACTGCAAACATATATAATGCTTTAGTTCATTTCCATATTTACTTTTTTGCTACTCATTTTATCTCGCCAGACATACAAGCAGTGATTGCATGAGTCCATGATTCACTGAAAATACAGGATATAGGAGGGTAGAGGCATTGCAAAATGTGACCACGGTTCCTCTATGTACCATTATGTAGGCTGTGTGGTAGGCAGAAAGTCATTGATGAAACATTATTATGGCAATGAACTATATTTAAATAAGTGGTCATGTATTTCAAAAGTCACAAAGAGACTGCAGAAGGCAGCAGTTCCTCAAAAGAACATTAAGGGGGGGGGGGGGGGGGGATACCACAAGATGACCACAGAAAAAGCTACTGCCTACAGTGATTTGTATGGACAAAAATTAATAGATTACCTCTTAGGAGTGCTGCATAATTGGTTTTATGGAAAATGCAGGACTTTCTAAGACCTCTTATAGACTCACAGCTTGTAGGTAGGTAGCCTACTTTATATGTAGATAGCACTCGGCTGCCCAGGTCAGGAGGAAGGGAATACTTGTGCCGCCTTTCCTCGGTATGTTCCTAGGGACCATAGGCTTAAGACTTGCTGGGACCTATAGTCCACTTCGGAATGCTGAATCACCAGAAGAACCCTGAAACATGGACTTTTCTGTTAGAGCACCAAGTTTGGATTTTTCCTCTAAGAGACTTCACCTGGGGCAGCCAGTGTTAGGTTCAGTTAGGAAGGGAATGTTCTACATGTTTTCAAGTTTACAGTAAACGTTGATTCAACTGCTCTAAGCCTGGTCTGAAGTTATTCAAAAAGGGGTGAATGCGAGGTCTTGGCATTTTATTAAAGAACAGATTGTGCCTGATTCTGTGCAGAGGAATGTACAAGGCAGATGAAAAATATAAAATATAAGAGAGATCTGCTGCCCCTACAAAATACTACCGCCTGAGTGGAGTACAGATAAATTGGTTGGGAAGGGTGTAGGTGTGGCGCTATTCCTCTTAGAGAGACTTGTATATGTAATATTAAATAAAGTGACAAAGTGCTAAAAAATAACAATAACCGAAAGGTATGTGTGGTATACTAAATGTGTGACACTTTTTGCAAGTAATTAAAATAATTTGTGTTTATGTGTTACACCCTCTGCAGAGTGCAACACTCAAAAAGTTTGAATGCCTTCAGGTTAATGATGACTTGTGCTGATGCGGTGTGTGGAAATTGCAACCCCTGCTTTCCGTTTCACAGGTATTAGTGAAATGTGAGGGGGTTTGACCTCCTGTTATTAGTACAACAGAAGCTGGCTGCATAAGCTGGTGTTTGCACCGTACAATAATTAATTATAGTCAGTAAGTGACAATTGAAGTGTATGAAGGAAGAACTTGGTGAAAAAAAAAAAATAATAATAATAATACACGCAACAAAAAATTAGGATAATGAAAAAAAAAAAAAATTTAAATATGTAAACAATCCTTTTCACATTAGGTGCAGTGATAAACAGAACAAACAAAGTAAATTGTACTCTTTAAAAGTGTCCAGTGCTTTTGCAAAAAATAATGCTTCTTCTTGCCCTCTTAATTAGGTGATAATGGTGTTGGTGATCTTATCAGTGCTCTTATTATGAATGCACTCACTGGATTGCCTTACCCCCCAGGGGTACTGCGCAGCCACAGTATATGCCACTGTGTAGCACTATAGAAATGATCGATCCGTGATTTGCTAATAGCGTTCCGCCAGTGGTAGCATAGAAGGAAGAGAAGAGTGTCCATAGCGTAATACTGCTTTAGAAACTTTTTATTTGTTAAAAAAAAAAAAAAATGGAGATATACTCACATTCACTCCAAAAGTTACAGACACGTAATGGAAACACAGGCGCCAAAAAATTGTATCTGCGGCCCTGACCAGAAGTGACGCAAAGACGTTCTGTAACTCCACCCTATGAGTTTCGTCACTCTGCCAGCCAATACAATCGCTTCTCCTCTTGGCCAATTGGTTAAGACCCGCTTCCTGATTGGCCAGGGAGGAAAGGCAGGAAGACAATAGCGAATATTAGATCGCTATTGTCACACAAGTAGGTGGGCACTGCGTCCGGAGCCCACCCTTTTTGAAGCCAATTAGAGTCTCAGGCACTAATCGTGTGCTTAAACACCCCTATTGAAATGCATGCATCCTGCATGTAGATTAGGGGCCGGGCGCATGGATTAATGGAGCAGCCGCCACTACTCATGTGACTCTGCTTGGTGGCCAACGAGAGGGAAAGCATGGAGGACGTGACAGGCATTCTGTCTAAATCCCCCCCCCCCCCCCTTTACAAGCTGGTAACTCAAGTGTCATTCTCTAGTAAATTTCCTTTACTCTTCCCCCAGCAGCTACATAAAAAAAAGTTAAGAGGAGGAAACAGCTTGACATGCAAGGAAGGATGGATCTGTGCTAGAGAATGAATTCTTCTGGAGTAGTCAAGATAGAAAGTTCTAGAAAGGCACATTGCAAATGGGGAAAAAAAAAAAAAAAAAAAAAAAAACACAACACACACGCAATTAAAACGTCTTTATATATATATATATATATATATATATATATATATATATATATATATATATATATATATATATATATATATATCTCTATCATTATAGTTATATCAATTTTATATACAAGGCGGATCTCCAGGTTTCATTCAACTTTAGTTTTACTTGACCAAGCTGGCCCAAACAACATGTCACATTTCATTGTTCACATTTCATTTATATTTTAGGGACTTACCACATCCGATTATACATAGTTCCAAAACACAGCCAACAATACGGTCCTTTTAAAACTTCCTTTAGTTAAAATTATCACCTAACAAAGGCTTGATAGTTGAACCCCACTTGTCTAATTTTTATGCACAAATAAAAAGGACTTTACACAATCGTGAATGCTGTACTTCTCCATGTTCTACCATTACATCTGAAATATCATCATACGGTTAGTGGTATTTCAAGTTTGGCTGGCACACGCACACGCACACACACACACACACACACACACACACACACACACACACACACACACACACACACACACACACACGATGGGTGCAGATTTATATGTAGATTCAATTAAGCTCAAAGTGCAAGAAGCCCTTCCAGACATTATTATTCTACAGACATCAGGTGCTCAGACGCAAATGCTGGCCATAATGTACCGTCAATTGATAGTTGTACTGTGTAATAATGGACAGCTGTAATGGAACCTGATTGTACACACCTGTAGCCAGAATGCTACTTAAATCCTATTCCCATTCTTGTACTAATTTTGTCCAATAAAGATTTTACAATATTATAAACTATATAAAACTTTCTTGATTAGAATATTTAGCTGCTTAAAAAAAAACCCTTGGGGGAATCCTTCCATTTTTTTAAATAATATTTTAAAAAATCTACATAATTGAGGTGGACAGAGGACTTGTTGCACCACTGTATCCTGACAGTGGGGCTCCTTCACTGTCAAAATACACTGATCTGTGGCTGCAGCCACTAATCAAAAGTTTTCCAACATTCTGCTCAACAGAAGTCTGCTGAATAGGACAAATTTTGATCCATCTTTAGAAAGAGACTCTTATGTAGTTAGCCTAATTTTACACGTTTAATGTGGAGTTCCACCCACTTTTACAACTCTTCAGCATCCCTCACTAAACTGTGCACTGTAAACGAATTGGATATTTTTTTATTTTTTTTCTCAGCACTTACTGTATATCTGCTGTATTCATTTTTCACTTCCTCCTCCCTGGCCGTGGCCCATCGCATCATTTCCTGTATGCAATGCCTTTTGGGAAGGGGCGGCAACTTCCTCTGACACTGCCGTTGCTATGGAAACCTGACATGAAACCTATTACACTGCTTGTGCTGCACTGAGCATGTGCGAGATCGGCAAGGATGCGATCCAGGAAGAAATACAGTCTGGCTTCAGATGCCCACACTTAAGATGGCCACGGCCTGCTGTAAGTTTATAAAATAACAAACCACTGCTATAAACTAACAAAACAGACCTTAGTTTACAGACTAACTTTACTAGAATACATTGAGCTTGTGTATCATAGGGGTATTTTTATTTAAAAAGTATAATTTTGGCCGAAACACCACTTTAACATCACAGATAGCTATAGCAAAACTGTAAAGTATCTGAGACAGGATTCTCATTCATACTTGCAACTAAGTGGCAACTTCTGCTGACTCCCTGTAACAAATCATATTAAAAGGCATAACAGAACCCTTCTTTGAGCCCAAAAAAAGCGCCTTGATTTTAAGGCATCATTGGAGGCTCCTCTTGAACTCAGAAGGCACTGCATTAAGAGATTTCATTTGGAAGCCATCCATAATTAAAACACAATGCCAAAATCAAAAATACATTAAAGTGGAAGTAAACCCGATTTTTTTTTTTTTTTTTTTTTATGTTATAATGTAGAGTATAACATTTCCTATCATTTGAGCCCAGTCTTGCCACAAAGAGTTAATCCAGCTCTGAGCAATCCTCTTTTATTGTTCAGTGAGATAAAACTTGACAAACTGAGAAAAACTTTGTCAAATCCTCCCCCTTGCTGTGAGTGACAAGTGATTTACTAGCCTAAGAGACATGCATTATTTTATTAATTCCCACCCCCACTCCTTTCTTTAGCAGCTCTGCAAGGATTGCCTGTTCTACACCTCAGCATGATTTGGAATGCTGAAGTCATGTGGTTACTTTCCTGTCTTTTCACTGGATGTTAGAGATCATAGCAGAAGTTCAGTGTAAGAAATACACAGGAGAAAATGCATATTGACAAGGGGAGTGTAGAGGTGGGTGGGGAGTCTACTGACATCACGACTCCACCCACCGAGCTCCAGACAACAGACCCACCCACAGAATATGCAGTTTTTCGGCTCTCATAACAGACAGAGGGGAGACATTTGACAGGTAAAGATACATGCAGGAGGCATGTATATCCTTATAGATAACCCCTATGGCAGTAGTTTAGAAAGGATGACATTGGGTTTACATCCACTTTAAGTTTGAAAACTCAAAAGTTCTCAGTATGCCCCATATTTGTCAGATATGGGCCTATTGTAATAAAAAACAAAAAAGTGGTTATGAAAAAAAATGAATTGTATCAATATTGTTTAAAAATGTAGCAAAAGGTTAAACTCCTAATTCACACACAAGCAACTGTCAGTGCTCCTGCAATACAGGGGAGGACCTGGATGTCAGAGGACAACTACTAGACCAGACAAGAAAGATTGTGTGGGGGCTGAGAGAAATGCTGGGCCTAGAGTTAGAAAGTGGTTAATTAATTTTTTTTTGGGTACAGTGTTGTAAAGTTGGAACCTCCGTCAGCTCTGTAGAGTGCTTCTTGGCCTCACTAGGGATGTTTCACATCACGTCATCAAACAGTAAAAACATGGTCACTGGGTCAAGAACCATGGGGAACATTCTGGTTTTAGTTAACATTAAAATGATTAAAAATTTTACTAAAGACTCTGTACTTGCTAGGAGAAAAACTTGGAGATCAGCAGCATTTAGGTTACAATTCTTATGGGGGGGGGGAGAAAAAAAAAAAATCAAAGATGAAAGCATATGGATACCAGTGTATATTTTTTGAGATTCCTGTACCAGGCTGTACCCCCTGCAAATAACATTGCTACGAAGACCTTGACAGGTTAGGTGAACACTGATGAATAGTTTCTTCCAGTACAGCTTCCAAATATGAATACCTTTGAAATGGAATGGAAAGTGAACTTTGAAAGAAGTTTAGGAACTCTACTAAAAAGTTGACCCCCATGGATTCTTATGACATAACATGGCTTAATGCAAAACTGCCTACAGACATCAGAGGGTCCAGTGTGCCAGAAGAATCTGATCTTTTCAACACTCAGAGCGCTGTAGAGCACGTCATTTGCTTGCAAACCTCATTCATCCATTACGACAAGTACTGTAAAAATTAAGGGGGGGGGGGGTGCTTGCTGCTGATTGGGTGTGGGGGGGGGGGGGTGACTGGTACACGTGTTCCAACCTGCCAAATATATTAACTTCCACAAATATTAACCACTTGACCTCTGGAAGATTTACCCCCTTCCCCTACAAATAGAGATTTAGACCGACAATTTTGAAAAACAAAAAAAAAAAAAAAAAATTTACTTGCTGCAATATACATATACTAATATGCATTCTACTAGAGGTTCTGTTTAACCACTTCAATACAGGGCACTCAGAACCTCCTTCCTGCCCAGGCCATTTCTCAGCTTTCAGCACTGTCACATTTTGAATGACAATTGCGCGTTCATGCAACACTGTAGCCATGTGACATTTTTATCATTTCCTTCACACTTTCTTTTGGTGGTATTTAATCGCTCCTGGGGTTTTTTGGTTTTTTTTTTTTTTAGGAAACAAAGACCAAAAATTTTGGAAAAAAAATTTAAATAAAAAAAGTGTTTCGGTCAGTAAATTTTGTAAATAAGTAATTTTTATCCTTCACTTAGGGGCACAGATAGGCAGCAGTGATGAGCATTGATGGGCAGTACTGACTGGCATCACTAATGGGCACTGATTGCTGGCACTTAATTCTAATCAGGGCAGATTACATACCTAGCTGTCCCCTGTGAGGAGATGCCGCTGATCGGCTCTCCTCTCCTCACACTCTGTCAGTTTGAGGCGAGGAGCACCGATTACCGGCATCTCCGTGTTTACATGCGACTGCTGTGATTGGACACAGCCGATCACATGATTAAAGAGCCGCGGCTCTTTACACAGATCAGGGTCGTGCCGTGTCCTAGCAACACGGAGCGGCTGCGATCGTCGTGCACCCCCTGGGGCGTGCGAGAGTGGTCATTCTGGGCGGCGGTCATATGACGTCCACCCAGAACGAGAGCCGCTCTGCCCGGCCGGCGGGAAGAGGTAAAAAAAATAAACACCCATTAAGCATTTATTGATTGGTTTGAGCAAAAGCTATATAAATGTCTGCAAACTATGAGATAAATACTGGAAATTAAATTTTTACTAGTAATGGCGGCAATCAGCGACTTATAGCGGGACTTCGATATTACGGAGGACAGCACTAATACAGTGATCAGTGATAAAAATTCGCACTGTTACTGTACTAATGACACTGGCTGGGAAGGGGTTAAACATCTAGGGCAATCAAAGGGTTAAATGTGGGCCCAGCCAGTGTTTTGGTGTACTGTGTGTGGTGCTTTTACTAGGGAAACTAATGGATTTCATGCCCTGCTTTGTGGGGAAAGAAAATCTATTACTTTCCTGCTGACAGGACAGGGATAGGTCCTGAGTAAATTCATGATGATCGCCGGGTCCTGGCCAATGGTGATCGACATCTGTTATGTTTAACCACAACACAGCCGGGTCGCCGACCCCTCCCACCCAGAAGTGTCAGATCACGTACTAGGTACGTGATCCGTCACAGCTGAGCCACCTTGCAACCATATATGCAAGTTATATGGTCAGCAATCAGTTAAAGTGGTTATACACCTCAGATAGGAAATATAAACAAAGTTTATCCCACTAGTGTGTACTTGTCTCAGTTAAGCGCACCAAGTGTCATTTCTGTCTGCTGCCCCATTCCTCTGCTATCAGCAGGAGTCACTTCTGACAAGTTTTCCTCAAATCAAGAGAAAAAAAAAAAAAAGAGAAGGTGAGAGAGGGGAGGGATCTCTAGGAAAATGACAGCCTCAGCTCTGTGTGTGTGTCTGTGTGTCTTACCTCCAATCAGGGTAAGCAAGCTTTATGAAATCTAGACTTTATCTGCAGTATTCTCTACATCAGTTCAAACAGGTACAAGTTATGTAGGAGGATTTGTATAATCTCTGTGCATCACCTGAGGCAAGTCAATTCACTGGGTATCTGGAAAGGTTTACAACTACTTTAGCCACTTCAGCCCCGGAAGAATTTACCCCCTTCCTGACCAAAGCACTTTTTGCGATTCGGCACTGCGTCGCTTTAACTGACAATTGTGTGGTCGTGCGACGTGGCTCCCAAACAAAGTTGACGTCCTTTTTTTCCCACAAATAGAGCTTTCTTTTGGTGGTATTTGATCACCTCTGCGGTTTTTATTTTTTGCGCTATAAACAAAAAAATAGCAACAATTTTGAAAAAAAAAAAAAAAAAAAAAAAAAAAAAACGCATTTTTTAAAAATTTTTGCTATAATAAAAAAAACATTTTTTTTCCTCAGTTTAGGCCGATTCGTATTCTTCTACATATTTTTGGTAAAAAAAATTAAAAAAATAAATTAAAAAAAATCGCAATAAGAGATTATTGATTGGTTTGCACAAAAGTTATAGTGTTTACAAAATAGGGATAGTTTTATGGCATTTTTATTATTTTTTTTTTTTTACTAGTAATGGCGGCGATCAGTGATTTTTATTGTGACTGCGACATTATGGCAGACACATAGGACATTTTTGAAAAATTTTTGGGACCATTGTCATTTATACAGCAATCAGTGCTATAAAAATGCACTGATTCCTGTGTAAATGACACTGGCAGTGAAGGGGTTAACCACTAGGTGGCGGGGAGGGGTTAAGTCAGTACTAGGGAGTGTTCTAACTGTAGGGGGGGATGGGCTAGCTGTGACACGTCACTGATCTCTGCTCCCAATGACAGGGAGCAGAGATCAGTGACACCATCACTGGCAGAATGGGGAGATGCTGTTTACATTAGCATCTCCCCGTTCGTCCTCTCCGTGAGGCGATCGTGGGTATCCCCACGCTGATCGAGTCTGCAGGACCCACGACCCAACTCACGGAGCTCCCGGCCGGCGCACAAGCAATGGCACGGCGGGAAATTCAAATGGGACTTACAGGTACGCCCATTTGCCCAGCCGTGCCATTCTGCTGACGTACATCGGCGTGCGCCGGTCGGGAAGTGGTTAACAAAGCCCACTTAAAGCGGAGTTCCACCCAAAGATGGAACTTCCGCTCATTTGTCTGCTCTCCCCCTCTGGTGCTACAATTGGCACCTTTCAGGGGAGGGGGGTGGCAGGAAACCTGTCTGACAGGTATCCTGTACCCACTTCCGGGAGTCCTGGGCCACAGCCTGTGACATCACCGCGGGGCTCCCTCCTCCTCCCTCTTCTCTGTCGCCGGGCCAGGAGGAGAGAGGAGCGGAGCCTCGCACATACACAGTAGGGTTCCCGGCATGAAGCCGTAAGGCTACACTGCCGGGTTCCCTTACCCACAATGGCGGCGGCAGCACCCAACCCAACATCGTGGAACTCCAGGACAGGTAAGTGACCTATTGTAAGCAGTATGTGTAGCTGCTGGCTTTAAAATTTTTTTTTACAGGTATATAGTGGGGTTTTCTCAAATTTGCGTGTAAAAGTGGGAAATACATTACGTTTAAGAAAAAAAAAATAAAAATTTGGGCTTGTAAAGCCACCTGGCTCTCTTCAGCAGCAGACACACCACTGCTCAGGCTCCCACATGGAGCTCTCCCGACTACAGTCAGCGACATCAGACTCAGGTCTCTGGCTTTTACCTTACAGCCTGCACTCTCTGGATACTTCAGTGCACCCCTGCACTCTCTGGGTTCTCCCTTGCAAGCCTGGAGATCTCCTGTCTGTCTGGATTGAGCCCAGAATCATGGTCCTGACTCTGCTATTAGGCCCACACACACCTGAACAATCAGTGCGCCAGTGAGTCCCAAAACCTGGACCCAAGACTGGGGATTTCATCCCACCCAGATCCCCAGGCTCCAGGTCCCAAAATGGACCTTACTAAATAATGAGGAAACTGAAAAGCCAGTTTCCCAAACAAGTAAATACCCTGGAGCCCCTCAACCTGCCTGGTTGAGAATCCTGGACCAATACGCTGGTGGGGTACCACACTATCACAATATATACAGACACACACACACGCTTGTGTAATCCTGTATGTAGGGAGTCTGATCTTTCTCCAATGCTGATGGTGGTAAGTATATATCGCTCTTATACAAACACAGCAGATTAAATAAATAATTGACTCACTATTGTTATTCTAGCTTAGTATGAGTTCCATTGCTGTTAGTAGACGCTATTTACACAAGGGAGGGAAACAGCTCAATTGTCCAGTAGATAAACACAAGATTATAAGGAACAACCCATTCCTAGGTCATAGCAGGACTACAATGCAAAATAGACAACCCTAATGACTTTTAATGCTATGAGATTAGAGACAACTCCACGTTTACAGAACATAATGTCTGGGAACGACCTGACGAAGAGAGGCTCCCAGCGCTTAAGAACATACCAGGACTTTATAAGATCGGGGTAAAAGAAGAGATCAATACCTGGGTGCTGGTCCAGGCATGTGGGCGGATCCCGACAATTGTTGCGATCTTGCCCAAGCCCATGTATCAGTTTTCCTCCCATCAGCCAGTGGGCTTATCAAGAAAAAAAAACAAACACCTGAACAGATTTCCCTTTCCGCAAAAGTGAGGTGGATGGAGAAATCCTCCTCTCCGTGTTATTGTATTCTGACTGTGGTGACTCCTCCGCTGTAAGAATACACTGATCAGCGCTGTAGGCGATTGGCTGCAGTGATAAAACAAAAATTCACTGCAATGTAGTATGGCCACTATGGGCCAGAATGGGTGATAAGAAGGGAGGGAGGGTACAGGGGATGGATAGGCGCGACTATAAGGGAAGGGATGAGAAAGGAATGGGATGGAACAGGAAGGAGGATGAGAGTTATTCTTTTTTTCTTCCCCAATATCACCATTGGATTGATTATTTTTCCCCCTTTTCCTTTTGTTTCACCCCATACACATGAAGTGAGTGGTGGTCGGGAGAGGATGGAGGGGGTAGAGGGCTGAAGACATGAGAGGCAAGGTCTAGCAGTCACCAGATTTCAAATTTTTATTTTTATTTTATTTTTTAGAAAATTTGTTGGATCATATATATTTAGATTCAGGCCAGCTTCACACTGAGGTGGTCTTCAGGCGTTTTAGCGCTAGAAATAGCCTCTAAATAAAGCCTGAAAACCTCCCATTCATTTCAGTGTGACTTCACACTGGGGCGGTGTACTTGCGGGACATTAGGAAAAGTCCTACAAGCAGCATCTTTGGGGCGGTTTGGGAGTGGTGTATACAGCGCTCCTAAAACGCCCTGCCCATTGAAATGAATGGGCAGTGCTTCCAAAGTGACTAAAAAGTGCTTCAGAAGCGCCGCAACATGTTTAACCCCTTCTTCGGCCGCTAGCGGGGGTTAAAAGCGCCCCACTAGTGGCTGAAATGTGCCGCTTAAACGCAGGCGCGCTTTAGCGCCAATGCGGCTACGGCTCAGTGTGAAGCTGGCCTCAGGGAGACCACACCTCTCCTGCTGTCCCTTTCCTTCTTTTAAGGGAATAAATACACTTGCTATGGTGATTGAACAGGGTCCTAGGATACATACTTGTCTATAGATGTCTGGTTTAGTTTTACATTTTTTTTTTTGTAAATTTAAAAACGAATATAAATAATTTTAAAAACCAAAAATTTTCCAAACAAGCCCATTTGGGAGAAGCTGATTAGAGTGACTTTTCAGAAACAGGAAACTGCCATAGATGGCTAGAAATTCAGCCAGTCCCGGCTGAACCAGTCAAAATTTTGATTAGTCTATGGCCAGCTTTAACTTCTGTTCATTTTTTTTTTTTTTGTAAAGCCAGTGGTGTAAACGGGAAAAAAAAAAAAAAAAAAAAAGTAAAAAAAAAAAAAAGGGGAGGAGAGAACAGATTCCCCCATCCACACAAACAAGGTGGATGGAAGAATTCCCTCCCAACCCCACCTCACGAGACATTGTATTCTGACACCTGGTATTGCCAGAATACACTGGTCAGAAAACATTTCCATTTGACAGAAGTCATTCTAATGCCCCGTATACACGAGCGGACTTTTCGACCGGACTGGTCTGACGGACCGAGTCCGGCGGAGAATTCAACCGTGTGTGGGCTTCATCAGACTTTAGATTTGGAACAGGTTTCAAATCTTTCCGACGGACTTGAGTCCGGTCGAAAAGTCAGCTCGTCTGTAAGCTAGTCCGACGGACGAAAACTGACGCTAGGGCAGCTATTGACTACTGGCTATCAACTTCCTTATTTTAGTCCGGTCGTACGTCATCACGTACGAATCTGTCGGACTTTGGATTGATCGTGTGTAGGCAAGTCCGTTTGTTCGGAAAGTCCGTCAGAAGTCTGCTGAAAGTCCGTCGGATAGACCGTCAGACCAGTCCGGTCAAAAAGTGCGCTCGTGTGTACGCGGCATAACACTTCTGTCACACAGGGATGGCCACACACTGATCACAATTTTGCCAATGCCTGCTGAACATACTGAATTTCAATCCAAATTTCAATTTTATGGCAAATATTCTATTCTACTGAGTGAATACAGAGTGCAGGACAAAAATTAGAAGCTTTGGTTTACCTCCTCGGCCCCTTCAAGTACGTTCCTTGTCGGTATCTTTTACCCATCTCACTCTCACTCCCTACTAGGGGTGGACCGATTTAGTTTTTTTTCCAGGGCCAATACCGATTTTTCGGCCACCTTCCAGGCTGATAGCCGATATCGGGGGGTTGGGGGGGGGGGGGGGGTTTGAGGTGTGACCAATATCAGCATGTTTGAAATAATAATTTGAAAAATGGGAATATCGGCCGCCTGATAATCAGACGGCCCCCTACTCCCAACCACCCCCCTCTCTCTCTACCCTTCCCTGTCCGTCTTTCTCCTCTCACCTTTCCTTTCTTAAAACCACTCTTCCATGGGTATTATCCCTTTACCATAAACCCAACCCTACACACTTTCCCCATCTCTGCTACTATAATAGCCTGCCCAACCTCTACCGGTCCAAGTTGGATTTATATTATTTTTAGGGCACTATGTCCTCCCTGCTTACCCCTACCTCATCCAACCTCTTGATTTGCAAAACCAAAAATTTAAAAAGAAGAAAAGTTGATGTCAATGGAATTTCTCACTTAGGTACCAATTATTATTTCAATTACCACACATTTAAAGACATCAATGCAAGTTGTTAAGAATAAAAGTATTTCACTGGACATTTGAATATTTTATTATTTCTACTTGCATATTTCCATGCTACTATACCAATTTCCCTAAATATATTGTATTTATTTCTATTGTCTGAAAACAGAAATAAAGAAATTATAAAAAAATGGCAAGCTCAACTTGCATTCCTCATCCAATTAATTGCGTGCAATAAATATATAAAATTTATATTAAAGTGGAAGTTCAAACACTATACTTAAATCTACTCCCACCCCCATTCTAAACCTATTCTATCTACCCTGTAAAAGGAAAGAGGTGTATACTTACCTATGCTGAGGGCATTCTGGTCCAGTCACATGATCTCTCCAGCGGCCAGCTTCAGTGAAGAGGAAAGATCAGCGATACTGGCTGCAGAGCCTGGGAGAGGTCATCCATAAGATTACTATGGGGCATTGGTCGTCGGCTGTCCCTCTACATTGAAGCCAGAACTAGGATTCGATCATGCGACAGGTGCCATTCAGCTACCCGATCCGCCACCCTCTGTGATCCAACAAAATTTAACGCTTTCTTCTAGCCAGATACCAAGTGTTTGCAGCTGCACATACAGGGTTCACTCACACCAGATGTGGTGGGACTGTGTTGGGCGGCTATCCCAACAAGTCGCACCATGTGACAAGTTAAACCGCCTCTTCTCCTATGTGCCAAGTTCACATCACTGCGTTGTGGTGGAGTGTGTAAAAAAAAAAAAAAAAGTACATTGTGCGTTGTAACATAGAGGCTAGTGTGAATTAGACATCAGTCATAAAGAAGCCAGTCATTTAACATTGGTGCAGCCCTCCACAATAGTTCCAGCTTCTCATGTAGCCCCTTAGGAAAACCAATTTCCCTCCCCTGGACTAGGGTATGCAGAGTACCTTATATTCCATTTTTTTAGGCAACACAAAAATGTTATACTCTAAAAAACGTATTTTGCATATAGATACTGCATTTTATGACCTTTTATCCGAATAAACCCATCGATTTACAGCTGGCCTTACACACGTTTGCGCAAACTTATTCACAGTGTGCGAGGTCAACTTAAAAGGAGAAGAAGCATAGCCAAAACTTTTTTTCGGCTGTACTTCTATGGTAAAGTCCGGATCTTTCCCCAGCCTGGAACAGCTGAGTGACGTCAGCAGCTTTTGCGTTCTGTCGGCTGAAAAACAGGAGTGCAGAACGAACTGCTCTTTTGTGACTGGTTTTCACCGACAGCAGACAAAAGCTGCTGTCATATCGGACGTCAGTGAGCTGTTGCAGGCTGGGGAAAGATCCTGACTTTACAGTCAGTCAGGATCCACCCACATACCTGGACCAGCAACAGGGGCGGACTGATAACTCATGGGGCCCCCGGGCAATAGGAGATTATGGGGCCCCCAGGCAATCAGAGATTATGGGGCCACACAGTATACACACACACAGTATACAATCACACAGTATACACATACATGTACACACAGTATACACAGACAGATGTAAAAAAAAACACAGATTTATACATACTGTCCCTGGTTTTACTGAGGCTGGCAACCCTGATGGGGCCCCCTATTGGCCCAGGGCCCTCGGGCAGTGCCCGAGTGGCTCAATGGTCAGTCCGCCCCTGACCAGCAATTAGCTCAGCCTCAGCTACACCTCTAGGAGACTGAGCCAGCTGCTCTTTCTCCTCCCCGGGGCTCCATTGACCGCTGGAGGGGCAGAGCAGAGAGACGCTGGCCAACAGTCACAGCTCTCTAACTCAGTAAACACCCCAACCACACCTTAAGAATTTGTTTTAGAGAAGCTAGCTGAAGGTTGAATGGTGAGCCCAATGCTCACTGTTACCATAGAGAGTCATTTTTCACAAGAACACACCTATAACTGATCATGTTATACATGCCATATAACTAAGGCTAAGGTTACAGGCCTCTAATCAAAAAATAAGAAGGTCTATTGTATATAATGTGGTCTGAAAACTGACCACATTAGGACTGTGTTCAATACAGTAGACTGGAAAGGTAATTGAGAAAAATGTGAATGTTGAACAAGAGAAAAAGTTATGAATATCTGAGATTTGTGTTTAAAGGTACGAACAACTAAGCAACTTCCACATGCCTACAGGATATAAAACAGGTTACTAGCTAAGCCAACACCCAGCCATGTAATACCTGAGCAGAATTAAAATGTTAAATATTTAACCAGTAGAATTTTTACGAGACTTCTTTCTGGAAGCTTTGCAGCCTCAGACATTCTTGGAAAACATGTACAAGTAGAATAATTAATGTAACCACTTCCGGACTGCCGCACGCCGATATACGTGCTAACTTTGAAGAAGAATATCTTTATGGGAGCAGCTAGCTGCCATAACCCTGGTATCTTCTTCAGCGGTCCGGTTTCCGATAATAGTGGTCTCTGCGGTGGAGTCACCGCAAGATCACTTTTAAATCGGTGGCGCGAGAGAGGCCCCCCCCCCCCCCCCCCCCCCCCCGCTGCTCTCCGGAGCCATCAGTAGCATCAGAGGCGATCGGATGCTGTCCCTTCTGTGACATGGAGACGAGCGAGGGGAAGATGGCCCTCACCCATCTCCATATTATTGCAGGGTTGAAGCAACGTCAAAACGTCACTTCTGATCATAGCTTTTAAAGGGCCATTTAAAAAAAAAAAAAAAAAAAAAAAAAAAAAAAAAAAAAAGTTTCTTTTAAATTGCATTTTAGTGTAAATATGAGATCTGAGATCTTTCTGACCCCAGATCTCATATTTAAGAGGTCCTGTCATGCTTTTTTTTTATTACAAGGGATGTTTACATTCCCTGTAATAGGAATAAAAGTGACTTTTTTTTAAAAAAGGTAAAATAAATGTAAAAAAAATTATTTATTTATTTTTTTTTTTTAATGCACCCCGTCCCGTCGAGCTCTCATACAGTGTTCAAACCACACATGTGAGGTATATCTCCTCTAACTCAAAACTTGCAACCTGTAGAATTTTTTAAACGTTGCCTATGAAGATTTTTAAGGGTAAAAGTTGGTTGCCATTCCACAGGCGGGCCCAATTTTGAAGCGTGACATGTTGGGTATCAATTTACTCAGCGTAACATTATCTTTCACAATATAAAAAAAATTGGGCTAACTTTACTGTTGTCTTATTTTTTTAATTTAAAAAAAAAAAAAAAAAAGTGCGCTTGTAAGACCACTGCACAAATACGGTGTGACAGAAAGTATTGCAACAACCGGCATTTTATTCTCTAGGGTGTTTAAAAATTAATTTAAAAAATTTATAATGTTTGGGGGTTCTAAGTAATTAATTTTCTAGCAAAAAAAACCCTGTTTTTAACTTGTAAACAACAAATCTCAAAAAGAAGCTTGGTCCTTAAGTGGTTAAAATAGATTTTCAATTAAATATATACAGCTCAGTCAATTCCTCAGAGGAACGCAATCAAAACAACTCCGATCCACAGGCCTGGATTGGCAAGCTGGTCATTTTGGCATATCCCAGAAGGGCTTATATATCTATATGTGAGGATTGATGGCAGCTAATAATACTATCCACCCTACTTAAATAAAATTTAGGCTAGGTTCACACTACTGTGTGTCAGAATGCGTGCAAAATGTCGCCGTTGCCCAACATGCACAGAATTGCACGGTCCTTTAGCAGATGCAGTGTGGCGCCTAGAGGATCCGAGTGCAAGTTCTCCCTCTTCTATGAAACTTATCTTGTGCAATATTAGCTCCATATTTAGTAAAATTAGTTTAGATATACATTTACAGAAGTGCTTACAGATGGCCCCGTGACAGCAGCAGATGAAGATCAACAAAATTGAATTTACAACCAGAAAAAAATAAAAAAAAATATCAGCTTAACCACTTCAGCCCGGAAGATTTTACCCCCTCCCTGACCAGAGAACTTTTTGTGATACGGCACTGCGTTGCTTTAACTGACAACAGCGCGGTTGTGCGACGTTGTACTCAAACAAAATTGACGTCCTTTTTTTCCCACAAATAGAGCTTTCTTTTGGTGGCATTTGATCCCCTCTGCGGTTTTTATGGTTTGCGCTATAAAACAAAAAAAAGAGCAACGATTTTGTAAAAAAAAAAATAAATAATAATATCAGTACTTTCTGCTATAATAAATATCCCATAATTTTATATTATATATATATATATATATATATATATATATAAAATTATGGGATATTTATTATAGCAGAAAGTACTGATATTATTTTTTTTTTTTCCTCAGTTTAGGCCGATATGTATTCTTCTACATATTTTTAGGGGGGGGGGGGGGGGGGGGGAATCGCAATAAGCGTATATTGATTGGTTTGCGCAAAATTTATAGCGTCTACAAAATAGGGGATAGTTTTATGGCATTTTTTTTTTTTTTTTAAAGTAATGGCGGCGTTCTGCGATTTTTATCAGGACTGGGGCATTATGGCGGAAACATTGGACATTTTTTGGGACCATTGTCATTTATACAGCGATCAGTGCGATTAAAAATTCATTTATTACTGTGTAAATTACACTGGCAGGGAAGGGGTTAACCGCTAGGGGGCAGTGAAGGGATTAAGTGTGTCCTAGGGAGTGATTCTAACTATGAGGGGGCTGGGCTTTAACACACAGGACAGCGATCAGAGCTCTTGATCACAGAGAGCAGTAGATCACTGTCCTGTCACTAGGCAAAACAGGGAATGCTTTGTTTACATAAGCATCTCCCTCTCCGTGACACAATCGTGGGCACCCGGCGGAAACAGAGTCCGCGGGACCCACGGTCACAGAGACCGAGGCGGGCGCGCGCACTCGCGACACCGCTTCTTAAAGGGGACGTGCCTGTACGCCCTTTTGCCTGCCAGTGCCATTCTGCCTACGTACATCGGCGTGCGCTGGTCGGCAATTGGTTAAATTGGACACAGAATCCCTAAAGGCCCATATACACGATACGAAAATCAGAAGTAAAATTTCATCCAAACGATCTGCTGATTTTCAGATCGTTAGTATGGTGCCTTCAACAGTCGATTCTGGTTTTTCGTCCGACAAAAGCTGGATGCGCAGATTATAAAATTTGTCGCACGTGAACTCAACGTCCAATTTTCATTTAATTAGTATGGTTTTCGTACGAAAAATAAATAATCGGAAGAGCAAGACTACGCATGCTCAGAAACGAAAGAATACATACAAAACTAGTGAACACATTACATCACTACTGAAGTTGAATTCTGTCATACGAGAATTTTCGTATGGCGAGTAACCTCTTCACTTTCGACATGAGACTAGCATGCCAAAAAAAAAACAAACAAAAAAAAAAACGGACAAACGGTTGTAGTAGGCAAAGCAAATGGTTTCTTCGGAGATCATTAAGGCCCCTTTCACACTGGGGCGGTGGGTGCGTTGGCGGTAAAGCGCCGCTATTTTTTTTTAGCAGCGCTTTACTGTCAATTTCGCGAGGCTATTCAGCCGCTTTTACCCCCTGCTAGCAGCCGAGAAAGGGTTAAAAACCAGCAGCGAAAGGGTTAAAACCACCGCAAAGCGCTGCTGCAGCAGCGCTATGCCGGCAGTATAGCTGCGCTGCCCCTTGATTTCAATGGGCAGGAACGGTGTATGCACCGCTCCTTCAACGCTCCAAAGATGCTGCTAGCAGGACTTTTTTTAGCGTCCTGCCAGCACACCGCTCCAGTGTGAAAGCCCTCGGGGCTCTCACATTGGAGAGACTGGGGCGCCTGCAAAGCGTCCCAGTGTGAAAGGTGTCTGTGTCTGTGTGGGTTTGTGTGTATGTATGTATACATACAGTGGGGCAAAAAAGTATTTAGTCAGCCATCAATTGTGCAAGTTCTCCCACTTAAAAAGATGAGAGCCCTGTAACTGTCATCATAGGTATACCTCAACTATGAGAGACAAAATGTGGAAACAAATCCAGACAATCACATTGTCTGATTTTTGAAAGAATTTATTTGCAAATTATGGTGGATAATAAGTATTTGGTCACCTACATACAATTTTTCAGGACAAGCTTTCGGGGTATGTCCCCTTCTTCAAGCACTGATTCATACTGCTTGGACCTTGAAGAAGGGGACATACCCCAAAAGCTTGTCCTGAAAAATTGTATGTTAGTGCAAATAAAAAAAGTATCATGGACAGTACTCAATTTTCTAATGTCACAAGTGCACTAATACGGCTACAATCAAATCAAGTATGGTCACCTACAAACAAGCCAGATTTCTGGCTCTCACAGACCTGTATCTTCTTCTTTAAGAGGCTCCTCTGTCCTCCACTCATTACCTGTATTAATGGCACCTGTTTGAACTTGTTATCAGTATAAAAGACACCTGTCCACAACCGAAGTCACACTCCAAACTCCACTATGGTGAAGACCAAAGAGCTGTCGAAGGACACCAGAAACAAAATCGTAGTCCTGCACCAGGCTGGGAAGACTGAATCTGCAATAGGCAAGCAGCTTGGTGTGAAGAAATCAACAGTGGGAGCAAAGATTAGAAAATGGAAGACATACAAGACCACCAATAATCTCCCACGATCTGGGGCTCCACACAAGATCTCACCCCGTGGGGTCAAAATGATCACAAGAACGCTGAGCAAAAATCCCAGAACCACACAGGGGGGACCTAGTGAATGACCTGCAGAGAGCTGGGACCAACGTAACAAGGGCTACCATCAGTAACACACTACGCCACCAGGGACTCAGATCCTGCAGTGCCAGACGTGTCCCCCTGCTTAAGCCAGTACATGTCCGGGCCCGTGTGAGGTTTGCTAGAGAGCATTTGGATGATCCAGAAGAGGACTGGGAGAACGTCATATGGTCAGATGAAACCAAAGTAGAACTGTTGGTAGAAACACAGCTCGTCGAGAGAGAATGCTGAGTTGCAACCAAAGAACACCATACCTACTGTGAAGCATGGGGGTGGCAACATCATGCTTTGGGGCTGTTTCTCTGCAAAGGGAACAGGACGACTGATCCGTGTACATGAAAGAATGTATGGGGCCATGTATCGTGAGACTGAGTGCAAACCTCCTCCCATCAGCAAGGGCACTGAAGATGAAACATGGCTGGGTCTTTCAGCATGACAATGATCCCAAAACACACCGCCCGGGCAACGAAGGAGTGGCTTCGTAAGAAGCATTTCAAGATCCTGGAGAGGCCTAGCTAGTCTCCAGATCTCAACCCCATAGAAAACCTTTAGAGCAGTGGTTCTCAACTCCAGTCCTCAGGACCCACCAACAGAACAGATTTTAAGTATTACCTTGGGGAGATGCAGACTAGAATACTGCAATCACTGAGCAGCAAATGATGTCACCTGTGATGCATTTCAGTTATCTTGCAAACCTGGCCTGTTGGTGGGCCCTGAGGACCGGAGTTGAGAACCACTGCTTTAGAGGGAGTTGAAAGTCCGTGTTGCCCAGCGACAGCCCCAAAACATCACTGCTCTAGAGGACATCTGCATGCAGGAATGGGCCAAAATACCAGCAACAGTGTGTGACAACCTTGTGAAGACCAGTGTTGGCAACCGCCCATAGATTTATGGGCAGCCCGTAAATTTGAACCTTTTTTCGGGGCGCCCGTGAAAGTCCGTTACGGGCACCGATGCCCGTAAAAATGATGGCCGCGAGCCGACCACGCAACTGCACAGGCGCCGTTCCGAAGCCGGCAGGGCTCGAGAAAGCTCGTAAGCGCTCGGCTGGGCAGCGCATGCGCAGTAACGTAACGGTGCCAGACAGCGGCGCAGTTACGTTACTGCGCATGCGCTGCCCAGCCGAGCGAGACCACGGCAGCCAGCCAGGCGACTCTGTCCTGTCATGCAGTGCATGACTGCACTGCACCCTCGTCATAGGCAGAGCGGAGGTACCGGAGGAGAGTGAAGCTGTAGGGGGTATAATATCCGTAGGACATTACTGGGAGACGGGAGAAGTAATATGATGGTGAATAGAGCACATCAGTCTCTGTCCCTGGGCCCTGGCATATGCAGGGAACAGAGACTGATGTGCTCTATTCACCATCATATTACTTCTCCAGTCCACATCAGATTCATCAGTGTGCTATGTTCTCCTCCTGTGCCCCTTTCATCTCTCCACACACAGGTCAGGGCAGCACAGTGCTGCCTGGAAAGGTGAAAGGGGTACAGGAGGACACAGCACACTGATGTTGTGGAGAAGTAATATGATGGTGGGCAGAGGAGGATGTGAGGATGTAGTATGTCTGCAGCAGCCTCTGTTCACCTCCTGTAGTATGCCCGCAGTCTCTGTTCACCTCCTGTAGTATGCCCGCAGCCTCTGTCCACCTCCTGCATCATGCCCGCAGCCTCTGTCCACCTCCTGCATCATGCCCGCAGCCTCTGTCCACCTCCTGCATCATGCCCGCAGCCTCTGTCCACCTCCTGCATCATGCCCGCAGCCTCTGTCCACCTCCTGCATCATGCCCGCAGCCTCTGTCCACCTCCTGCATCATGCCCGGTGAAGACTTACAGAAAACGTTTGACCTCTGTCATTGCCAACAAAGAATATATAACAATGTATTGAGATGAACTTTTGATATTGACTTACTTAAATTTTCAACCATAATTTGCAAATAAATTCTTTCAAAAATCAGACAATGTGATTGTCTGGATTTGTTTCCACATTTTGTCTCTCATAGTTGAGGTATACCTATGATGACAATTACAGGCCTCTCTCATCTTTTTAAGTGGGAGAACTTGCACAATTGGTGGCTGACTAAATACTTTTTTGCCCCACTGTGTGTAAATATATATATATTATATATATATATATATATATATATATATATATATATATATATATATATATATATATATATATATATATATATATATATATATATATATATATATATATATATATATATATATATATATATATATTTCTGATTGGGACTGCAGCTGCAGGAGCAGATTCACAGGATGCAATCACTGTGTTTAAAATGTCCGTTGAGTGCCAAAGTTTATTATTACATGGTATTTTATACATAGATAAGAAAGGGGTGGTGTGAGATGTTATTAAAAACTAACAAATAGAAATACGTTATTAAAAGCTAGTGAATATAACAATTGCAAAAGTAAAACCTTGTGACACCTGCCTTTACACACACATGAACTTTAATGGCATCCCAGTCTTAGTCCGTAGGGTTCAATATTGTGTTAGCCCACCCTTTGCAGCCTCAACTCTTCTGGGAAGGCTGTCCACAAGGTTTAGGAGTGGGTCTATGGGAATCATTTCGTTTCACCATTCTTTCAGCGCATTTGGAAAGTCAGGTACGGACGTGGACAAAAAGGCCTGGCTCATAGTCTCGGCTCAAATTCATCCCAAAGGTGTTCTATCAGGTTGAGGTAAGGACTCTGTGCAGGCCTATCAAGGTCCTCCACCCCAAATACGCTCATCCATGTCTTTATGGTCCTTGCTTTATGCACTGGTGCGCAGTCATGTTGGAACAGGAAGAGGCCTTCCCCAAACTGTTCCCACAAAGTTGGGAGGATGAAATTGTCCAAAATGTTTTGGTATGCTGACGCCTTAAGAGTTCCCTTCACTGGATCTAAGGGGCCAAGCCCAACCCCTAAAAAAACAAAAACAAAACAAAAAAAAAAAAAAAAAAAAAAAAAAAAAAAAAAAAAAAAACACCCCACACCATAATCCCCCCTCCACCAAATGATTTGAACCAGTACACAAAGCAAGTCCATAAAGACATGGATGAGCGAGTTTGGGGTGGAGGACCTTGACTGGCCTTCACAGAGTCCTGACCTCAACCCGATAGAACACCTTTGGGATGAATTAGAGCCAGTGCCTGACCTCACAAATGCGCTTCTGGAAAAAAATGGTCAAACATTCCCATAGACACACTCCTAAACCTTGTGGACAGCCTTCCCATTAGAGTTGAAGCTGTTATAGCTGCAAACGATGCGCCAACTCAATATTGAACCCTACAGACTAAGACTAGGATGCCATTAAAAGTTCATGTGCGGGTAAAGGCAGGCAGGCGTCCCTATACTTTTGACGTGTGTATTTATTTTTCTTAAAATGGGCCCCCAGGAGCTTTATGCTATAATGTGCTGGTATATACAGCATATTAGCACATTATGGCAGACAAGGCCGTCAGCCCTCCCGCTGGTCACAGGCGCTTCCATTTTCTCTCGGTGATCCTTTCTGGTTTGGTCTGTTTGTCCACTGGAGTGACTGGGCCACGTTTATATCACTCCTGTGGCACATGTCACAGAGTAGAGCATGTACAGTGTATATTACCACTGACAGGGAGGGGGAAGCAATTTTTACAGAATAATCCAATATGGTCTCTTCTGTCATAAACCCTACCTGCCAGCTTTTTTTCCACTTTAGCACCTTGTTCACACTGGCGTGCCCAAGCATACACCCGTGTGAGGGCCATGTTTTGCCCTCTCGGGATGCACAGGTGTTCCATGCATCCATGTGAAGGCGGACCCATTCATGTCGACTGGGTCACAGGGTCCCCAAAACACAGACAGTGCGAGTTTGGGGACCCACATAGATGTTTATTTGGGAGTGGGTGCTGTGTCTGTGCAGCCACTGCGTTCCAATTGACATGAATGGGAATGAGGCCTAACTGGTGCATATGACCTTCTTGTGACCTGCTCAAAGTGGGGTTTGCATTCTCAAAGCATTATACGTGAATGCAAAACCAATTTAAAGCTAACAAAAGCTTGCTGATCCAACCCTTATTATGTCCTCATACTGGCATAAAGATCCAAGATCATAAAGTGGAACTAAATCCATAGATTCAACCGTTTCTCTAAACAGTTACATTCGTGTTATTTCATGAATGATAACGGTCAAAAGATGCTGCTCAACTGAACTGTGAAGCAATAAAATGGTTGGGGTCTTAAATAATCACATGTGCAACACCATGGCAGTTGTAGATCAAAGGCTAAGATGGCAACCTTCTTGGCTGTAAAAGAGGGGAGGGTTTAGTTCTGCTTTAGGCCTCATGCACACGGGCATTAAAAAAATAAAAATAAAAAAAGCCACTTTTAAAAGGCATACAGCCTAATGCAGTTCTGTTACCCTATGTGGCCATACACCTCAGGTGTTTAGTTCAGTATTTTTAGGCCTCATGCACGCGAGACGCTGTTAAACTCGTGTTCAGAGGCAGTTGGACACTTTTTTCAACTGCCCCTGAACCCATTCAAAGTTATCCTATGTGTCCATGTACACAGTCTCGTAGGCAGCTGCGTTTAACCTCGTTTTTCCAGAAGCAAAAAAATGGGTTCAGACGCAAACGTTTTCCACGTTTCAGACGCCAAACGCGGTTAAACGCCGGTACCGCGTTTGCGTTTATAAGTGTTTTTTACAACCCGAATTTGGGGCCCCATATCTCGGGACCACTTGGTGCTAGGAACCCCAAATGTTGTGTGCTAGTTGGATAAACACTAATATATCCAAATTTGGGGTTCCTAGCACCAAGTGACCTCGAGATATGGGGCCCCAAAGTCGGGTCACAAAATGTCATTCTCTGCTGCAGAAAAGTGCTTGACATTTTGCGACCCGACTTTGGGATCCGATATCTCGGGGTCACTTGGTGCTAGGAACCCCAAATTTTGTGTGTTAACACAATTGGACTAACACTATAACATATCCAAATTTGGGGTTCCTAGCACCGAGATATGGGGCCCCAAAGTTGGGTCACAAAATGTCATTCTCTGCTGCAGAAGTGCTTGACATTTTGCGACCCGACTTTGGGGCCCCATATCTCAGGGCCACTTAGTGCTAGGAACCCCAAATTTGTATAAAGAAATAAAAAGAGAAAAGGGCGCACCAGCCATGTGCATTATCTTTTATAAAACATTTATTGAGTAAAATGATAAAGGAAATTACTCACAAGCAGTAGTGAATCATGTGCCATAAACCTTGGACATCAACTAGCAACAAGTGGTTTAAAATGATGAACAAAGCCTTCCAACGGTCTTTCAGAGGAATATATAACACTGCTTGCTTACGCGTTTCGAAGGGCTCGTCCCTTCTTCATCAGAGCTCAGCAGTCAAATTTGTATATGTTGTAGTGCTAGTTCCACTGTATTAGCACACCAAATTTGTGTCCTAGCACCAAGTGGCCCCGAAATACGGGGCCCCAAAGTTGGGTCACAAAATGTCATTCTCTGCTCTGCAGACGCTTCTAGACGCAAAACGCGGCTAAACGCGGCATGCAAACACGGCAAAACAGGCGTTTCTAAACGCCAGTTTCAGCTTTTAAAAACATGTGTTCAGCAGAGTTTGCACCGGCGTCTCGTGTGCATGAGGCCTAACCAAGAGCAGCATTTAAAGGTTCTTAAAAAAAAAAAAAAAAAAAAAAAAAAAAAAACCCGTACCAAAGCTGTTCACTGTGTTCTTATAGCCAGAATAAGTTAATATTCTGGCCATTAGAATGCATTTACACCCAACGCCATACACGAATGTACATGCAACATTAGAGGCACTTTTCTTGCCCATTTCCGGCAGAAAAAAAAAAAAATCAGCGTATTTAAAGCATAATTTCATATGCTTTTGTGTATGAGGGCATTTTGTCTGCTGTTCTATGCCTTCAGTTTCTCTCCACTGAATTCCATGATAATTTAGCTGATCTGCTAACCTGTGCCAACCTCTGATCATCCTAGAAAAGAATGAAGGCCTGCAGTCAGTCACTTCCAACTGTCAAAACAGAGCAGTAAAGTAAGCATTAGGAATTTAGATTTTTATGACAATTTAAAGTTTTACTAAACCCAGGAGCCTGCATTTACTATAGCTGGTCTTCCACAGTACACAGAACATGGAAATGCAATTATTTTAGTAAATATAAAACTGCTAAATACCTTTTCGCATCAGCAGTATATAGCAGTCTTGTGACTATCAGTGTCTCAATAAAGCTTATAGGAGGAGTTTTTATTCTACTCTGACTGTCCTATGAGGCTACATGACCCCTGGCCCTCTGTCTGGACAGTGCTGGTTGGCCCTGTGCTGATCACATTCATCCTCCCAAAGAAAAAAAACATAACTTCAGCAATACACACCAATCTGAGAATGTGCAGAGTGACTCCAAAGGCTCTGTCTTATCAGGAGATGGGTTGTGGAAAGTGGAAGAAGGGGAGGATCAGAGAAGACAGGATCAAACAGCCATTTTACACAATATGCAGGATTAAACCCTTGGCTTCCACAGTGAGTATAACCAGCATCCTCTACTGCATTATACAGACCGATTTTACCGTTGTGGGTTTATTAAGGCTGCTTTCACACTGGGATGGGCGTTGACGGTAAAACATCGCTAGTTTTAGCGGCACGCTTTTAACCCCCGCTAGAGGGCCAAATAAAGGGTTAAATGCACCCGTGTATCATCGCTGCCGAAGCGCCTGCAAAGCTGATTAATTTCAATGATGTATACACCACTCCTCCACCGCCCCAAAGATGCTGCTTGCAGGACTTTTTTTTTTTTTTTTTTTTAAAAAACAAAAAAAAACAAAAAAAAAAAAAAAAAACCCCACACACGTCCTGCCATCGTCCTGTCCCAGTGTGAAAACACTCTGGCTTTCACACTGGGACTGCAGGGGAAGCGTTTTTCAGCACAAAAGCGCCTGAAAAACACCTCCAGTGTAAAAGGGGACTAACACTTTCAGGCTCCATGCAAAAAAAAAAAAAAAAAAAAAATGAATGCTCATATAGAGCATTTTTTTGTACAAAGTTTAGATGAGTTTAGGAGAGTTTTAATTTTTTTCTGCCAGTAAGCTCAGAAACGTGAACCAGGAGGGGTTTTTTTTCTTTCTGCCTCTCAATGTCCTAATGTACATGGACACATAGGATAACATTGAGGTGCTCCGACAGGCAAAACACAAAACTCCTGTAGAAGCAACATTTATGCCAGTGTGCATGGAGCTTAAGAGCTCAATAAGGCCACTTTCACAACGGGTCGGATTTGTTCCCATCAGTAAGGATCTATGTGCTGATCGAAGCAGAGCAGGCAGATGATATATTTGTGTCTGCTCAGTTTCTGCAGAGCAGACAGGGACAGAGCTATAGGTGGCCAGGAGTATATGGATTCTGTTTTCCGTTTACACCCAACTACCTCCAATCAGATCCGCCTATATAGAAGAGAATGGAGTCCCCATTGTTTTTATTTAGCGAACCTGAAGGTAGTGGGGTGTAAATGGACACAAAAGCCTGTTTAAACCCGCCTGTCCATAGGGATGAATGGACCTTCCAATCAGGTCTGCCTGAAAAACTGACAGTGCTGTGTAAAAAGTGCCTATAAAGACATTTTCTAAAGTATATCAGGATCCACAAAGAAAAATTGTATAGGAAAAGGCAATACAGCAACTTGGACATTTGAGAGCTGAGCACATAAATTCCATTAAAAAAAAAAAAAGGAAGAAGGTGGTTAGAACACTCAATATGGTATAAATGAGAATGATTTTCCTAGTGTGTGCGTCACACCCCGACTTATTACAATAACACATACAGAATCAGTGGCACATAGTGAAGAAGACAATGGGACAGTGCATGTCTAAACAAGACCATTATAATGACTGCTTACTTAAATCAATCATGTACTATGAGAAATACAAGATTGCTTTTGCTGACCTTTCCCTCTTAAAATACTAGTTTGTTTGGCCGTTTTGTTGATCCAGCAGCTTCAATATTTTCTGCCAACAACTTTGCAGATCAGCAGTCCTTACTTCAAATACTGAATATCTGTTTTGGGCAGTGAATTACTGTAAAGTATTTAAAGCTGGGGTCCTTTCATTTTCAGGGAGGTCAGCAAGACTCCATAGGGCTACATTCACGTGTTTAGCCACGCTGCAAATCCCATCGGCAAGAATATACAGATTCCTGCTGCTGGAATTGACAGCTGTGTGTGGATTGAAGTGATGTCTTCTAGGCCTCGACATCAAGTAATTGCACTTGATGTCGAGGCCTAGAAGATATCACTTACGTTAAATAATGGGTATGGGACCTGGCTGCTGGTCCGCCTGGGGCCTGGCTGGCCCTTCAATACCGTTGCTTGGGGTTATTATTGCATCCACCGACACCATTGCTGGGGGTTATTATTGTCCTTTTAGGCCCCACTAGCACAGACTACTAGAGCTCTTCACAAATTACTTGCCAAGAGTAGTTATGGTCAATTGATAGAGATCTTCTGGATTTCTCCAACTTTGGTCTACTTTCACTTTTCTCTTCTACCACTAGGTGGCCAGGTACTTGGTGGTACTAGATATGAGAAGGGCAACCCAAGGTCAGGTTATAAGTATATGGGGTATCTCAGCCAATGGGCAGGGGTTTTCTTGAATGCCTTGGCCTGCTGGGAGAACCTATATATTCGGGTGAGGTCAGGTGATCAGGTGTTCTCTGCCACCTGGAGGGCTGTCTGGGTAGACATGTGTCGTACGCCCTGGGCTGCTAGGCCAGAGATTGGGCCTATCCGGGGGGCATCTGGCTGCTAGGCTGTGTGAGGGCCTACCCAGAAGTAAAGAGAGCAGCGCAGGGTTGGGGTTGCGTCTTACAGTCCAACCAGAAGTGACAGTTCTGCCGGCCGGAGAACCTGTCAGTGGTTGGAGGTAGAAGGTAAGCTGTCGCCACAAAGGGACCAACCACCTTTACCAGGGCCCACAGTTAGCAACTGAAGCAAGTACCGGAACCACATTCTCACCGAAAGGGTACGGTGGAGAATTGGGAATATTCAGACGGTGATCGAGTCAGGGACCCAACCCGCGAAAGGAGACGCTTGCAGAGCAGCCTTTTGAGTCAAGTCAGGGACCTCGCCGGTTAGCAGGGGTGAAGCATCTGGAGTGCCAAGCTAGGGACCCAGCAGAGAAGCAGGGGTGATGCTTGAGGGAGATGAAACCGCAAATCTTGGAGGAGCTCAAGGGATTCAGAGTCAGTGGGTCTAGTGAGAGACCGGGAGCTCAGTGTTGAAGAACTACAAGAGGCAGTTGTAGTGGAGCGCAAAGGACTGTTAAGTTTGAGTTAGGAATTGTTCAAGACTGTTACCATAGGAGACAGCATTCCTGCAAGTGCAGATGTGGCTTCTTGCTGGGGCCTTTCCTTGCATGGCTGTTCTCTTATGCCCTGTACACACGACCAGTTTTCCTGTCGGAATAAACGCTGAAGGTTTTGCTGACAGAATTCCGCTGAAACGGTCTTGCCTACACATGATCATACCGAAGTCCGACCGTCAAGAACGCGGTGACGTACAACGGGACTAGAAAAAGGAAGTTCAATAGCCAGTAGCTTCCGTCTCGTACTTGCTTCAGAGCATGCGCCGTTTTTGGTACGTCGGAACAGCATACAGACGAGTGGTTTTCCCGATAGGAAATATTTAGAACATGTTCTCTTTCTAGGTCAGTCAGAATTTGAGACTTAAAAAGTCAGATGAGGCATACACACGATCGGAATATACAATGAAAAGCTCCCGTCGGAATTTTTCTGTCGGACATTCTGCTCGTGTGTACGGGGCATTATTGAAGTGTCGAAGTCTGCCAATTTATTTTGCAGCTATCTAAGGGTGTCCTGGCCCTAACCCTCTTTCCCTCACAAATAAAAAAAGGACTGTTAAGAGAAATAAAAAACCTCTTTTACATCCAAGAAGTGTCTGGCGTCCAATAACTTTGTCCACCTTGCACCCACTATGCCTCACAACCCACCACATACAGAAGAATGTCAGCTATCTTTGGCTTTCTCAGACTGGACATGGCCAGAGACTTTGCTACACATACATTCTGACTTGGTTCTTTAAAGTTATATGATCCATCAAAGGCACCACCTCCCCCACCCCTCCCTTCCCAGTAGATTTTGCATCCGCTAACAATTATTGTTCTGATGTCAGTGTGAGAAGTTACTGCTGTTCAGGAAACGCCATGAAACACAGACAGCAAAACCCAATGCCTTATAGATAGGCCCTCACAAATCCTGTACTTTTCTACACTTCAGTAAACGATTTAGACTGAAAACGGGCCTCCAGTTGAAATGAGAACAGCCGCTGACATCCTTTTTCCATCCCAAGTTTGTTGATCCTTAAACCAGAAAAAAAAAAAAAGGCAGTGACTCAACAGAAAATTATGCAGCACAGAATATCTAACCAAACCGCCTGAGACATCTTCATGGGTCAATCACCAGAAGAGTCTACTTATATCGCACTGGGCCTCATCCTGGGAATTGTCAGAAAGGGACTCGGTCATGAAACAAATCACCTGTGTGAGAAGACATCCATTCCTTAGGACCCTATTTACACGTGCAAATGGGGCCATTAAAAATTAGATGTGGGGGTTCCTGGCGATTAGCTGGGGGTGCAAGCCTCTTTGAAAGTAGTTAGAAGCTGACAGCTCCTGGAGTGTGATCGCTCATGGAGAGAGAACCAGGGAAGGAGTAGGCATGGACGCAAGACTGTCTGCTTCCAGCGCCTGATCATTCACAGGGAAAGCAATCTGTGTGGCTCAGATGTTTATCCCAGCAGTTGTTTAATTACTATAGCAAAAACAGACAAATTCATAGTTACATAGTACATAGTTACATAGTAGGAGAGGTTGAAAAAAGACACAAGTCCAACCTATGTGTGTGATTATGTGTCAGTATTACATTGTATATCCCTGTATGTTGCGGTCATTCAGGTGCTTATCTAATAGTTTCTTGAAGCTATCAATGCTCCCCGCTGAGACCACCGCCTGTGGAAGGGAATTCCACATCCTTGCCGCTCTTACAGTAAAGAACCCTCTACGTAGTTTAAAGGTTAAACCTCTTTTCTTCTAATTTTAATGAGTGGCCACGAGTCTTGTTAAACTCTCTTCTGCGAAAAAGTTTTATTTCTATTGTAGGGTCACCAGTACGATATTTGTATATTGAAATCATATCCCCTCTCAAGCGCAACCTTTCCTCATAACGAAGATCCTCCAGACCCTTTATTAGCTTTGTTGCCCTTCTTTGTACTCGCTCCATTTCCAGTACATCCTTCCTGAGGACTGGTGCCCAGAACTGGACAGCATACTCCAGGTGCGGCCGGACCAGAGTCTTGTAGAGCGGGAGAATTATCATTTTATCTCTGGAGTTGATCCCCCTTTTTAATGCATGCCAATATTCTGTTTGCTTTGTTAACAGCAGCTTGGCATTGCATGCCATTGCTGAGCCTATCATCTACTAAGACCCTCAGGTCCTTTTCCATCCTAGATTCCCCCAGAGGTTCTCCCCCCAGTGTATAGATTGCATTCATATTTTTGCCACCCAAATGCATTATTTTACATTTTTCTACATTGAACCTCATTTGCCATGTAGTCGCCCACCCCATTAATTTGTTCAGGTCTATAAGATTCACATAATTCACATATACAGGCAATTGAAATCTAAACCACTACTTTAAAGAACCTGTCTAGAAGGGACATTTGAATTTCTATTAAAAGCTGGAAACTGAGATTGTTAAATAACCCTCCCCCCCGCCCCACACACGCACACCTCTATGCTGCAGCATTGTCCCTCGCTGGCGCCAACAACTGAACGATCACATGACTGTTGATCACTCAGTTCTCAGTCAGATCAGAGTGTAAAAGCAGTGACTGTCAGTCACTGTTCTGCCTCTCCAATGCTCACCATACACTTGGCACAGCTGGTTTCAGCTCTCAGTCATGCGCTGGGAGCTGGATCCAGCAGTCAATCTGGCATGCTCTGATCAGCAGCTGGAGGAAAGTCAAACTATTAAACAAAGCCTTTAGCTTTCTTTCACATAATCCGGAAAAATTATTATTACTATTATTTTTGACAACACGTTTAGAAATTGCAGACAGAATCACAGCAATTCAGAACATCCATGAGTCAATGGAGCCTGATCGAATTTCTGTAGGTTTCTGATCAACTGTCCGAAACTGTCTTTGTGGTTGGTCCTGTTGGCATCCTCCTACCTGACATTTTTCAATTGAAAAAAAACTGAAGGAACTAAGTAAAAATTGCCATCCAAACAGTGACTGCATGCAATCAATGTGTATGGCCAGCATTACACTTATTACAGTGCTCATTGGTTACTGGTTCTTCAAAGAAAACAATGCAATAAGGCAAGATATGTACTCGTTAATGTGCATGGGACGTTTTACCTCCTCTCCTGAACGATTTAACTTGACAGATAGTAACCCACGTTTTAAAACGTCTGGGTTGCCGTGTTTACATGCCGCATTTAGAAGCGTTTTTTTTTCGTCAAATAGTCAAAAACGCCTGTAAACAAAACGCGATTTACCGCGTTTACAGGCGTTTCAAATGCCTCTGAACATTCGTCCTGAACGCTTTTTTTGATTTACAAAAAATGCTTTTAAACTCAACTGCCTAGAAATGACCCTGTGTACATGTACTGATAAGATAAAGGAGAGTTCAGGGGCATCTGAAAAAAAAAAAAAAAAACGCCGTTTACCAGCAGCAGTGTACATGAGGCCTAAAACTTCCTGTCCCTTCAATATCACTCTAAAAAGTATGTCAAATCACTTATATTTTATTTGTTAAGTCTTTACACTATACCCTGATGCCGCGTACACACGACTGGACTTTCTGGCAGACTAGGTCCGCCAGTCTTCCCGACGGACTTTCCGAACGAACGGACTTGCCTACACATGACCGGACTAGGTCCGCCGGTCTTCCCGACGGACTTTCGACGGAGTTACGGCGGACTTCCGAATGAATGGACTTGCCCACACACGGACTAAAGTCCATTCATTTTGAACGTGATGAGGTATGACAGGACTAGAAAAGGAAGTCAATCTTGCCGCTTTTAATCGGTGAGATTGACACCTTGCGACAATGTACAATGTACCCCATACTCATTCACATAGGGTGGGGGGCTGGGATCTGGGGGCCCCCTTATTAAAGGGGGCTCCCGGATTGCGATAAGCCCTCCGCCGCAGACCTCGACAACCAACGGCCAGGGTTGTCGGGAAGAGGCCCTTGTCCTCATCAACATGGGGACAAGGTGCTTTGGGGTGGAGGGGGGGGGGGGCACAGGGCGCCCCCTTCCCCAAAGCACCCACCCCCCATGTTGAGGGCATGTGGCCTGGTACGGTTCAGGAGGGGGGGGCGCTCGCTCGTCCCCACCCCCTTTCCTGACCGGCCAGGCTGCATGCTCGGATAAGGGTCTGGTATGGATTTTGGGGGGGCCCTAGGCCGTTTTTTCGGCGTAGGGGGTTCCCCTTAAAATCCATAAGACGACATTTTCCACCGAAAAGGTCTGTCGGAAGTCCGATGAAGCTCACACACGGTCGGATTGTCTGCCAGATTCATCCGGTGGAAAAGTCCGCTCGTGTGTACGCCGCATGAGGCTAAGTTTATATATGTGTGGCATTCTCTACTGCCCCTCTTAAAAGTGATCCACAGTCAATAGCATTTTAGAAGGTGGTAGAGCAGCAGGTTGCAGATGTCCAGAAGGCACCCGTTCATGTTTTTGGTGGATTTTGCTCACAGCCAAGTCTCAATCTCATTGACCTCATAGCCCCCTATTGCATGGTAAAATTCAGCATTTCAGCACATTGCACCGCTTTTTTTTTTTAACTTTATTTGATGTGATTGTAGCCGTATTAGTGCAATTGTGACAGAGAAAATTGAGTACTGTCCGTGATACTTTTTTTATTTGCACTAACATACAATTTGTCAGGACAAGCTTTCAGGGTATGTCCCCTTCTTCAAGGTCCAAGCAGTACTGATTCACAAATTTTTTAGCAGAATGTTAAAAAAAAAAAAATATAACAACAATGCACACACACACACACACACACACACACACACACACACACACACACACACACAAAAAACAAACACATACAAATCAATGGTAATAAAGATAGCAGCACAGTTAGTGAGATAAGAAAGAGGGAGAGCTATAGAATGGGGGGGGGGGGGGGGGGCGTAGTAAAACTTTAGTATAAATGGGTAAGGAAACCCCTAGCGATGGTCTTTATCTAGTGCAGAAAAACCTAGATCATCACCGATAGTGTGAACGAGCTTTAATTGTCTGTGCTCTCCCATGTGCAGAGTATGTTTCCTGGTTAAAAAAGTAGTCAACAGAACAGGTTGTATGTAACTATCAAGAGACACAATTATGTCTGACTCAGAGCTTTTCTACCTCACCACAGGGCATAAAACTTGGGTTGTGTGGCTCATTGGAATGTGGCACCGCCTAATGCAAAACAGAAATACAGAAGCAGTTACAATGGGTTCCTATCTATAGTCAGAACGCCTTGCCAAGAAGGCAATTAATACCTCAACAACCAAAATGTCATGAAGCATAAAGGCGCTCCGGCCTTATCATAAAGTCCTGCGCCAAATTCATGAGAGCCGTGCAAAGTTTTTTTGGTATTTCCAATGCGTGCAACAAACTTCGGTATGATGTGTGTAGCAAGGTCCCAGGGCCAAAGAGACCTAATGGTGACTTCAAGGGTTAGTGAGAGCTGACATCCTTCCTTGTGAGTGGGTTACCAGGCATGGTGGGTGTAATACAAGCTGAAGTGATGGGCACCAGACACTTTTTGAATGCAAAGAGATATATTGTCTCTTGAACAAGAACTGTGGGAGAGAGGGTTAGGGCCAGGACACCCTTAAGCAAATGCAATGACAACTGGCAGACTCCAAGACTTCAATAGGTAGACATCTATACAGTGGAAGGCCTCCAGCCGGACACCACTTCTGTATAGATAGGACCGCTGTCTCCTATGGCAACAAATCTTGTAACAGTCACTAACTGTAGTTGTAGTTAACTATTGGTAACACAAATAGTTCTCCTCCCAATCTACAGTCTCTCACTGTAGGTCTTCACACCCCCAAGCTCCCAGTCTCTCTCTAGACTCTCAGAACCAATCGCCACTGGATCCCCTGAGCTCTTCCACTTTCATAACTCGGTATCTTCCTCAAGCGTCATCCCTGCTGTCCCACTGGGTCCCTGGCTTGACACTTGCTGAAGTTTTTCCACTTCTTCACTGTCCCCAGCTGGTGAGAAGACTGCTCTGGTACTGGCTCCAGCTTAATCACAGTGGTCTCCAGTAACAAGGTGGACGGTCCCTTAGTGGCGACAGCTTCCCCGTCCAGCTGAACCATTACTCTCGGTTGGACTCCAATCCTGCAGTCCCAACCCTGCGCTGCTTCTGGATAGGCCCTCAGACAGTCCAGCAGCCAGATGTACCTGGGATAGGCTCGGGCTTCCGGCCTAGTAGCCCAGGGCAGCATAACACACGTCCACACAGACAGCCGTCCAGGTAGCACAGAACCCCGATCACCTGACTCCACCCAAATAAATAGGCTCTCCAGCAGGCCAAGGAACTAAAGAAACCCGTCAACTGGCTAAGACACCCCCATCTATTCATAACCTGACCTTGCCAAGCCCTTGTCTAGTAATGTCACCAGCATAATGCCACCTAGCAACAGAAGAGAGAAGGTGCAGCAAGTCCAGGACTAGAGAGGAATCAGTGGATCTACTAAATTAACCAGGGCGACTACGGACTGGCAAATTACATTTACTAGAAACCCTGCCTAAACACCAGAGTGCTACATTTGTCACACTTACATTCCAGGGCTATGAATGCAATAAATTCATTACGAAATACCACCATATCTGTGATCAGAAAAGTGGAGGCAAAAAAAGAGCTCTTCCGTGTTGGGAGTAAATGGTTTAACAAAAACATTCTGTCCGATTCATTTCTGCAAAAGATTGATATTTCTCTTACTGACAGTTAAAGCGGGAGTCCAGCGACCATTTTTTTTTTTTTTTTTTTAGGTCATTGAGACACTTTGCTAATCCCAAAATAATACTCACAGTTTGGGTGTAATATTTCCGCCTCTGTCTGTTTTCGTACTGAAGAACAACATAAAAAAATGTGATGCTGGCCGTTTCCATCTTGCTTGTGGGCATGTGAAGCCCACAAGCATTGATTTCCTGGATGCGGTGAATGCTGTTCATTCACAGCTTGTTCACGTGCATGATCATTGTTACCGCACTGAATCTTGGGAAGCCTGACACTAAGCTCCCAGGAGACAGTGCGGCGCCGGGGAAAGGCAATAAACACGCCTACTCCCATGGGAGGAGAGACAGGAAGTGCCACAATAAAGTACAATATAAAAGGTAATTACAGCGATAAAAAAATTTTTCCTGCGGCATTTCAACATCTATGCAATTAACTGAAGGGGGTAAGATTAAGTTAAACATTTGAGTGGAACCCCGCTTTAATCTGTAGCAACTTATTCCATTTGTTGCACTGATGGGAAACAGATTTCTAATGACGCTACAACATTATGAATTCCAAACAAGGTGTGTTGTGGCACCACTCATTTACTCCCAGAAAATACACGTTCACATGTGTTAAATTAACAAGCGGCCTTAACGCACAAAACGCATTGCATTAAAAAGGGGAGTTCCACCAAAAAGTGGAAACTCCGCTTTAAGCACTCCTCGTCCCCTTACATGCCATATTTGGCATGTCATTTTTTTTTGGGGGGGGGGGGGGGGGGGGGGAGGGGGAATTTGACAGGTACCCAGCTCCTACTTCTGCTCTCATCGCCTAGGCGACTCCTCCTCTCCCCCTCCCTGCAATCTTCTGGGACACGTCACAGGTCCCAGTGCGCACCCGGCTATGAAGCCACAAGCTGTCTAGATATTGACCAGACTGGAGTGCTTTACAAATTATGGGAAAACAAACTGTTGGCGCTATATAAAATTATTATTAATAAAAATTCAATGAAAAGGAAGGAAAAAGAACGCTCTTTTATGACCACCCATACACGTTAATTTTTTTCTGAACTGTACTGCGGTAAAATGCAGCAAAAATACTGGAACACCTTTTTTTGAAAACGAGAAAAAAAAAAAAAGGGGGGGGGGGGCTGGGGGGGAGATGAGGGGAAACAATGCATCGGATTGCATCAAAAACAACTAAGCAGAATGCATCCGGACTGCATTTCTGTGTTGTGAACTGGCCCTCAGTCCAGGGTAAAGATAGGAGATCGGTAGATGGTGGGACCGCCTTCCGATCATGTGATTGCACGGTTGCCGATCCTTCTCACCCCTTGAGTGTTCCAAAACAATTTTAGGCTTCATACACACGGGGGGTATATATGTTTTTACAAATATATTTTCTAGGAGAAGAATTCCTGCGTAACGATCATACTATTGTATGGCTGAAATAGCATTAGATTCGCAGGGGGGGAAAAAAAAAAAAAAAAAGGGGGGGGGGGGGGGGGTCAGGGACTTTTTTTTCCCCCCGCACTGGAATCGGATCGCATGAGTGTTCTCACCCATGTGATGTGTTTCCTGTCTGAATCCACAGTTATCACTGCGATCTGTGAACCAATCTGGGAGGATCATTAACATTGTATTGACACCCGCAGCGGTTCACAGAGGGGAATGTGAACTGCCTGCGGGAGAGATGAGATGCTGGAATCTCACAGGTTCCCACATCGCATATGGGTGAACCTAGACTAGACCCCTTTCACTGTAAAGCACCGCTTGTTTTAGCAGCGCTTTACCACTGTTTATTTAAGCGGTGCTTTTAACCACAAAAAAGGGGTTAAAAACTCCCGTTTTGCAGCACTTTCAAGGCGAACCCTTCCCAAAGATGCTGCTTGCAGGAGTTTTTCTTTTCCCCATCCCACAAGCGCACCGTCCGAGTGTGAAAAGGCACACTAGAATGAATGAGAGGCAGTTTTCAGGCACTTTTCAGAGGCCGTTTCTAGTGCTAAAGCGCCTGAAAACCACTTCAGTGTGAAAGGGGTCTTAGTCTGCAAAATAGGAGCTTGGATAGGGTTGCCACCTGTCCAGCATTCTCCCGGACGGCCCAGTCCACCTGAAACCCAGACACATTATTCAAACAGGAATGTGGCTCAGAACAGGGTTTGAAAGGTGGGGGAGGGGGCACTGTGTGCGCCGCATTACTATTCACTTTGGAGTGCCCAAAGGTGCCCCAGATTACAATACTATAGTGAATAATAAAAAAACGAAACTAAACAAAATCTACTGCACGCCACATAAATTGTTCAGGTTTGGCTTGAAGAAAAAGAGGCAACCCTAATCTGGGATGGCAATGCGGTTGTACGATGTATTGATGTAGAAGTCCAATCCTTGTATAGTCATTGATATTACTCTCTACTGTACATTATCCACAAAATTATACAAAAAAGTCAGATTTAATCATCAAAATCAGTTACAGATTATGCTGCTTGGACACAAGACAGAAGATACAGCTACTGCATTATTCTTTTACTGAATAATTGTCATCTAACATGTATAACTGTACTGTGCAGGCATCCATGTTTATGCCCTATGCAGTTGCCAGCAAAACCCATCCTGGATGAATAGAAGAGATAAGCTCAGGTGTGTTGGCTTTGAGTGAATCATCAGGTCTGTACCAAGATGGCTGCGTGGTCTTGGTAGAAGAGGGACCCAGCCAGTACCCCTTGTATACGTGCAAGTGGAGAATGCTTCCAATTAGTGGTGTGCAGGGACAGCTTCCTGGCAGGATAGCCCAGATGGGTTTGGATTAGGATCCGAGCATGCCTGAGCTCATCCCCAATAGATAGTTTCTTCACAGAGATGGGTTGGTCTAAAAGGTGTCCTTAAAGCTGAAGGTGGCCTGTGGACAATAACTCCAGGATGGAACAATTAAAAGGATAACTAAACCCAAGAAGAAGAAAAAAACAAACAAAAAAAAAAAAAACGTAATGGATTGAAGCTTACAGTTCCTAGATGTGATGAATGCCTTAGTTTTTTTTTTTTTTTTGTTTTTTTTTTTATTTTGTCACCAAATATGCGTTGATTTGGCCAGAAGAGCCGTGTTCTTGTCAAGACTTGTGAGCTGCACTGAAGAATTCCTTCCTGGCTATCTTTGGTAAACTACCAATTGCCCCTGGAGATTAACACAGGGCTTGTTTACTCTCCATATTAGGACAGCCCACTGGGGCGACCCAGCCGCCCAGGGACCAGGACAGCCGACTAGGGTGACCACCATAGCAATCCAGAGACCAGGACAGCCGACTAGGGTGACCATAGCAACCCAAGGACCAGGACAGCGTGTTTTATTTGCAGGATATACAGGTGAAAATACAAAGAGGGGGGGGGGGGACTAATGCAGTCACCACACCAAAAATCCTAGTGAGCTGCAATTTATTACATTTTCAGTTATGGTATGGGTTCAAATACACTAAGGATTGGGACATCAATGCACACTTTTAGGTTAGATGGCCAACCTATAAGGACACGAAAAAGTCAACTGAATTCCATTCACAGTACATGTGGAAAGGCGGGGAGGTGACGTATGATAAGTCTCTTCCTTGGCTGCCCCGGGCTACATTCTCCAGCAATTCATGGGATATGGTGTTATCTACCCATTTGTAAACCATCACAGCTGCAGATCTAATCGGGATTTATAGAATGGTAGCAGGAGCATTCCTTCTAAAGATGCCATTACACAGCATCTACATCCTAAACAACGATTTTGGTGCAGACATGCAAACATAATGTTTGTAACATAGTTTTACACCAACAGACCAATTCTGAACATATGGGCCTGTTATGACCCCCCCTACCCCCCACCCCATGAGCATTTCAACAGAGACATAATGTTAGGACTATATACTAATGAAAAACATGTTGCATCCCCAGGCAAACTGGTACACTCCAAATACCTCTGCAAAACAGCAAACAACCCACTTCACCAAGGAGAAGTCTGCAACATTTTACCAACACAATACAAAAGCTTCCATTCATTCTACAGACCTGCCCATTGTATACTAGACAGAGGCATGCAAGAAGAACTATCCAGGGGGTGTGGAACAACAAAGCACAGCACACCTTTGCAACACACACTAATATATATATTTTACAGAGTGCAATAACATCCAAAAAGAATTCCTCCTTTATTTGTACAATTACATTGTCTTTAAAAACAAAATGGTTGGTTGGTTGTTAAGAGTTATCGCACACAAAGCACTGCCCTTTATGCCGTGTACACACAAGCGCACTTTCCACGGACTGAACTCCGAAGGACTTTTTGACAAACTTTCGACGGAGTTCCGACGCAATGGACTTGCCTACACACCATCACACCAAAGTCTGACTGATTCGAACGTGATGACGTACGGATTTTTTGACTGGACTCGAGCCTGTCGGAAAGATTTGAAACATGTTCTATTTAAGGTCCGTCTGATTTTTTCAACAGCTAAGGTCCGATGAAGCCCACACACGATCGAATTGTCCGGTGGATTTGTTCCGTCGGACCTTTGCTGTCGAAAAGTCCGCTCGTGTGTACACGGCATAACACTGTTAAAGTGTAAACGCTGAGGCTTCCATACACACCAGCTTAAAAAAAAAAAAAAAAAAAAAATGTAAATAAAGATCTTCTAGCAGCAGCGTCTGAGCTTTTTTTTTTGCTTTTAGAAGCAAAAAAAAAAAAAAAAGTATCCCTGCACACTAGAAGTGATTTTTGAAGCTAAAGCTTCTAGGAGCAGAAAAAAACAAAACAAAAAACAAAAACACCCACAGCTGAACACACCTAACTGCTAGCACAAAAATGCTATTATGAGCGTTTTCCATCCAGCATTTTTCTGGCAATTTTTTTAGCTTATAATGTGCATGAAGCCTGACAAATTAATCTTTTTTGCTTCCTTGATAAAATATACCCTTTGGAAAAAAAAAAGTGTTTTATTATATCTGTTAGGTTAAAAAAAAAGTGTTCATCCAGCCAGAAATCTTGGGAGCTGATAACAGTCCAAAGGCAGAGTACAGGAAGTTATCAGTTAGCATTGTTCTCTGCTATCACTGGACACCTCCCCCATTATGAAGAAGAGAGGGAGGTGTTGTATAGTCCTAGCAGTGGGGCTGATTTACCAGAGGCAAAATAGGCAAAGTGGATACTCTATTGCCTTTATAAAATGAACCCCTGAGTTATGTAGTGCTAACACACGCTCTGTCCTAGGGTGACCACACTGCTCAGTATGGTTGTCACCCTAGGACAGGAAGTTTGTTGATGGGAGGATAAAATAAAAGTAGCTAAAATAAAAATAAATATAAAAAACACACAAAACAAAACACACAGCTTAAAAATAAAAAGGAAAAAATAAAAGCATGAAAGGAAAACAAATGCATTCAAGTGCTGGCGAGTTGCCAGTTTTTGGCTTTAGATACATTTTAGATTAGCCATAAAAGGCAATCATTTAAACTCCAAACTTGCTGCATTAATCAATAGCTAACACAGTACAATCCTCTACTAGATTTTCATTACAATAAATACTTCTCTCAATCCTGCCGAAACAAAACTTGACTCGTAACAAGGTTTTTATAAGAAGCCTCAATTAAGAAACAGAAAGCAAGCCTTGGAATGCAAAGAGAAAAGTAAACCATCTTTCCAAATGTAGCCTGCAGAGAGAGTAGCGGAGTACACACTTACCTCTGAAGGTGAGGGTGACTATGGGGTCCGGCCTGCCAAGTTTAGTTTTGGGAATATTGGACGCGGACTCCACCAAGACCTTCAGCATGGTTGCAGAGTTGAGGGTGGTGGACCTGGGAAGAAGAAGACTGTTGTTGCTGGCATAGGCTGTAGAGGAGTTTCCTGACCCCGGAGAGCTCACACACTGATGGGAGTGGGGAAGCAGCTGCACTCAATGGATTGTTACATGAAAAGAAGTCGCTGGGTGGATCTCCGTCTGATTACTCACTGACTGCCCCAGCCTAGAAATACCTGACGAGTGATCCGTATAGAGTGCAGGTTCCAGCCTGTCCTCCTCTATACACAGGATATACACACACTATATACACTATACACTGTGCTACTGACTGCACTCACCTACAGGCAACACATTACACTCCATTATTATTATTATACAGCATTTATATAGTTTGTGCAGTGCTTCACAATATAAAAGACAATACAATTCAATAAGAAGGTAAGCTGCTTGTGAGAACTTACTATATAAAAGCCATACAGTATTTTTCCCCCTTTATTGGCTTAGCATAGGGAAGGACTGAAGCCTGGTTCACATTTATGCATTTTTAGTGCGTTTTCAGTTTTGCAGAAACACACTTCAGTCCATATAACATGGTTTCCTATGGATGTAGTTCACATCTGTGCAATTTATGGAAAGGGTCAGGATTTTTTTCTGGTTTCATAGACTTCAATGGATCAAAAATGCACCTGGCTGGAATATGCAAACTGCAACCTGCATAGGTGCGAATCAGGGCTTAAACCCATGGCCATTTATTTTTGCTGTCTGTGTACCATAGGTGTCGTCAGGGGGTGGCTATTGAGGCTGTAGCCCCAAATCTGGAGCCCATAGCCCCGAGTCTCTTGCCGTAGGGTCTCCGCCTAACCAGCAGGTCACGGCTGTGGCAGGCGGACTGCATGAGGTGGATGAGAGGAGAGGGACGAGCAATGATGACATCATCTCTCTCCGCCCGCTCCACGTCACCACTCTTCCGCCCTCACAGCCGGGCCACTTCAATGTGGGAGCGATGTGCGGCGATGACATCATCCCTCACTGCCCGCCCCGCATCTCTGCTCTCCTGCCCTCATCAAATGGACCAGTGCTGCCAGCCTGCCACCAATGTAGCGACAATGCACATTTGGTGGCACTGGCTGGCATGGCAAGTGACAATCCACATCAGTTGGCAAGTGACAACCCACATCTAATGGCAGGTGACGTGGCAAGTGACTATCTGCTAATGGTGGCAGGTGACGTAGCAAGTGACAATCTGCAAAGGGCAGCAGGTGGCGTGGCAAGTGACAGTCTGCAAATGGTGGCAGGTGACGTGGCAAGTGACAATCCGCATCAGGTGGCAGGTGACCTGGCAAGTAACAATCTGCAAATGGTGGCAGGTGACATGGAAAGTGACAATCTGCAAATGGTGTCAAGTGACATGGCAAGTGACAATCTGCAAATGGTGGCAAGTGACGTGACAATCTGCAAATGGTGGCAGGTGATGTGGCAAGTGACAATTGACATCTGGTGACAGGAGACATGCCCAGGGCTCCCACTGATTCTGCATCATGGTGAGTTGAACCACTTCATTATATATTAGAATGTAACAATAGAAACAATGCGCTTCGATCACCCTGACACCATATCAACCATGGTGCCATGATGATTGAAATGCCAACACTAGCCTTTGCCCGCAAAATATTGCTTACCAAGGTCTCAGCTTGTCCCTGCTGAACAGGATGAGATTTGAACAGTCTATGGCCTGATAGGTTGATAATGAAAAGAAAACTAAATGGATTCTCCCATCCACACAATCACTATTGTATAGCTGCACTATTGTATATTGACAGCAGGGACTCCTTTGCTGTCAAAAGACACTGATCAGCGCTGCAGCCAATTGCAGCACGGATTGTAGCTAGGTTTCCACCTATGCAGGTTGCGATTGATTTGTTTTTCCAATGCGTTTTGCATGTTTTCACGCACGTTTTGAGACTTTTGTAACGCGTTGTGTGTTTTTGTGAGGTGTCTGTTGTCATGCGGGAGAAACCAGAAAAAACACAGCAGAAATGCATAAAAAACGCAAGCATTGCGTTGTTGATGCATTTTTGATGCATTTTCATTGAAGTCTATAGAATCAAAAATGCAACCTGCTGAGGGCAAAAAAGTCCCTGACCCTTAAAGCGGAGTTCCACCCAAAAATGGAACTTCCGCTTGCCGGATTCCTCCCCCCCCCCCTCCGGTGTCACATTTGGCTTCACTTCCTGATTCCCCTAGCGAAGATGGCGGCGGCAGCAACCGAGAGCCGAGGGATAGATCGGCTTCGGGTGCCGACATTGCGGGCGTCCTGGACAGATAAGTGTCCTTATTTTAAAGTCAGCAGCTGCAGTATTTGTAGCTGCTGACTTTAAAAAAAAAAAAACGGCAGAGCTCCGCTTTAACCCGCATGAATATCAGTAAATAGTTTACACTGATAATCAGTGCCCCGATCATCGGTGGCACCTATTAGTGCCCATTAATGCTGCCTATCAGTGCTCATCAACGCCGCCTATCAGTGCCCATCAATTCTGCCTATAAGTGGCACCTATCAGTGCTCATCAATGCCGCCTATTAGTGCCCATTAATTCTGCCTAACAGCACCATCTATCAGTGCTCATCAATACCGCCTGTGAGCGTCCATCAGTGCAAACTAGCAGTGCTCTTCAATGCTGCCTATCAGTGCCCATCAATGCCATTGCTCAGTGCTCATTAATGGTGCCTATCAGTACCGGCTATCAGTGCTTAATGTCCATCATTGCCGCCTATCGGTGCTCATCAATGCTGCCTATCAGTGCCCATCAGTGCCACCTATCAGTGCTCATCAATGCTGCCTATCAGCACCCATCAGTGCCACCTATCAGTGTTCATCAATGCCACCTATCAGTGCTCAATGCCCATCAATGCTGCCTATCAGTGTCACCTATCAGTGCTCGTCAATGCTGCCTATGAGTTCTGGCCATCAGTGCTCATTAGTGCCACCTATCAGTGCCCATCAGTGCAGCCTATCAGTTCTGCCTATCAATGCCCATCAGTGCTACCTATCAGTGCCCATCAGTTCCACCTATCAGTGCTCATCTTTGCTGCATATTAGTTCTGCCTATCAGTGCTCATCAGTCCCCACCAGTGCAGCCTATGAGTTCTGCCTATCAGTGCTCATCAATGCCCATCAGTGCCACCTATCAGTGCCCATCAATGTCGGTGAGGGGCAAATTTGTACATGATGGGGGCGGATCATTAAATGATGGGTAGTGCTGCTAAGATGGGGCCGGATTTTTAAATGATGGCCAGTGCTGCAAAACACATATTTTTCAGATTGAAAAACCTGCCCTTCAGTTGACTAAACACGCCCCGCAAGCGTCCAGGAAGAATAGCAGAAAAATATGTGTTTTACAGCACTGCCCTTCTTTGAATAATCCGCCCCCATCATGTACTAATCCGCCCCTCACTGACATGAACACGCTTCGCCAGCCCGAGGCACAATCTGACACAAACAATTCTTCCGTCAGCTATTGTGCGTAGGCGCCGTCACAACAGCTGATCAAAAAATCAGCTGTTGTGCTGTTTCGTACGGCATATGCGCCATTCGCACCCCCGCTGCTCTAACGAGCTCATGAAGCTAACGAGCTCACACTTCCTGCAGAGCACACACACAGGAGAGGGGAGGGGGGAGAAGGAGCAGATCCACTGTCTCCTCTCCCATCCCATGCGAGAGAGGATGGAGGGGGGAGGGAGAACTGTCAATGCGGCTCTGAGCTGTATGAGAGAGATACCCTCAGCTCAGAGCCATGCGACTAGCAACCCCACTGGGGCTCCCGACAGTGGCGGAATGCCAGGGCCCGGCCGTGAGTGCGATTGTTGCCTGAAAACTCATCTCTTCAGAGAAGCCTATCTGGCCCCCACCTAAAAACTGTACATTTATTTTCTCCATCAGCACGTCCCCCGCATTTATTACCTCTTGTATCTCATGACCCTCCCCCTTAGATTGTGAGCGCTAACAAGCAGGATCCTCTGATTCCTCCTGTATTAAAGTGTATTGTATTTGTACTGTGTGTGTGTATATATGTGTATATATATATATATATATATATATATATATATATATATATATATATATATATATACATACAGTGACTTGAAAAAGTATTCATACCCCTTGAAATTTTCCACATTCTGTCATGTTACAACCAAAAATGTAAATGTATTTTATTGGGATTTTATGTGATAGACCAACATAAAGTGTCACATAATTGTGAAGTGGAAGGAAATGATAAATGGTTTTCAAATGTTTGTACAAATAAATATGTGAAAAGTGTGGAGTGCATTATATATACAGCCCCCCTGAGTCAACACTTTGTAGAACCACCTTTCGCTGCATTTACAGCTGCAAGTCTTTTTGGGGATGTCTCTACCAGCTTTGCACATCTAGAAAGTGACAGTTTTGCCCATTCTTCGTGCAAAATAGCTCAAGCTCTGTCAGATTGGATGGAGAGCGTCTGTGAACAGCAATTTTCAAATCTTGCCACAGATTCTCAATTGGATTTAGGTCTGGACTTTGACTGGGCCATTCTAATACATGAAAATGCTTTGATCTGAACCATTCAATTGTAGCTCTGGCTGTATGTTTAGGGTTGTTGTCCTGCTGAAAGGTAATCCTCTGCCCCAGTCTCAAGTCTTTTGCAGACTCTAACAGGTTTTCTTCTAAAATTGCTCTGCATTTGGCTGCATCCATCTTCCCATCAACTCTGGCCAGCTTTCTTGTCCCTGCTGAAGAAAGGCATCCCCACAACATGATGCTGCCACCACCATGTTTCACAGTGGGGATGGTGTGTTCAGGGTGATGTGCAGTGTAATGCCCCGTACACACGATCGGATTTTCCGACGGAAAATGTGTGATAGGACCTTGTTGTCGGAAATTCCGACCATGTGTGGGCTCCATCACACATTTTCCATCGGATTTTCCGACACACAAAGTTTGTGAGCAGGCTATAAAATTTTCCGACAACAAAATCTGTTGTCGGAAATTCCGATCGTGTGTACACAAATCCGACGGACAAAGTGCCACGCATGCTCAGAATAAATAAAGAGATGAAAGCTATTGGCCACTGCCCCGTTTATAGTCCCGACGTACGTGTTTTACGTCACCGCGTTTAGAACGATCGGATTTTCCGACAACTTTGTGTGACCGTGTGTATGCAAGACAAGTTTGAGCCAACATCCGTCGGAAAAAATCCATGGATTTTGTTGTCGGAATGTCCGAACAAAGTCCGACCATGTGTACGGGGCATTAGTTTTCTGCCACACATAGTGTTTTTCTTTCTTCAATTTTGGTTTCATCTGACCTGAGTGCTAGGCCCTGCCACTGGGAAACGTTTAGAAAAAGGACACATGGTTTGCTCGTGTGCAGAGTACGTGCCTCCGGAGTATCGATTATGAGCAGGGAAAATGTTTTTTACAGCTTTCTCTGGATTTTGGTATTCCCAGATTGAGCTCCATAGTTTGGAGATTTCAAAGTGTCTTGGGAGAGAATAAATCACCAACCCAGAGTCCAGGCTTTGTTGAAAATCAGCAGGGTGTGTGTCCAGGTGCACATACAGTATACCTTATAATGATAGGGATACTGGATAGCTCAGGGCAGTTGCTGTCATTCAGAGACACAGCCTTGGAGTAAAGATAGTGGTGTGCTCCAGCCAGAAGTGGTGACCTACTCAGGAGACATACCCCTATTTTGGGGGGGACTTCTTGCCAACAGGACTAGAAGAGTCAGGACAGCTACGTGTGTGGGCTGAAGTGTGTAAGTCAGCAGCCAGCCCGGGCTGGGGAAAGGGTTAAGTGTTTCTTGCTCAGTTCCCGGGCTTTGGGTCCTAACTAACCCACCTGTGCTATAAAAAAGGGGACATCTGATGGGTTGCAGGGGGTCCAGGAGTTCTAGGATCACCTGTGAGCATCGTTGTGGTGCTACTGAAGAAACCAAGATTTTTTTAGAAGACATCCAAGCCATGGACAATGCTGTTATTGACTCCCACCTCAAGCCACTACATTATTCTAATTATTATTAGGGGAAGAACAGTATTCTTATTGAGCTGTTATGCTGCATCTCTCCAGTAAAGTTACATTAACCGCTCTGAGCCTTTTTCTGAAGTTATTGAAAGGGGTGCATGTTGGGTCTGGCATAAAAAAATCAATGTCTGTAAATGCACTACGGGGTATGAAGTAACACCGTTACAAAAGGGTTAACTTGGCAAGACAGAGAGGAGAGTAGTTGCTATGGGTAACCAAGCGAAGGAACAAGCTACAAGCATTAGCCATTAGGCGTGGTACCTGGTAAGGTGACAGGTCCTCTAGTAGTGAGTGTATTGTTGTCTGGCTTCCTCCCTAGTGGTTGGTATCCAATAAAAAACAGATTTGAACCTGGATTACGGAGATCTATGGCCTAAACAAGAGCTACGGGAAGTGCAAGAGTTAATGAGATCACGAATGAGGTCCATGCCAGGTGCTTGGCGTGACCCCATTTTGTTACTGGGAGTGAGGTAACAGAAGTATGCAAGACTGGTGGAGTGGGTGCAGCATGTCCCTCCTACTTCAGCATACATGGGTTACAGTGTGTAGTGACATGGAAAAGCACTTTGGCAGGAGGAGCTCTGTATGTTATTTTACCGCACACAGTGAAAGCTCATCTCTAAGTCAGGGAACTGCCTTAATGTTCGATTTCTCACATAGTCCTGAGGAAGAGGACCTGTCCATCGAAACGCGTCAACTGTGTCTACCTGACTGACATGCATTTGGTGTGGATTGTATTCTATTACAAGAAAAACAGAAATGGAAGTCGCGCACACCTAGTGCATTACCAAAGATAATTTAATAATCAAAATGTTTTATATAAAAGTCGGTACTGACAAAAGGCCTTAAAAAACAATGCATGGACATGCAGAGAGCACGGGGTACAACTAACGTGTTTCGGGGGCGCACCCCTTTCCTCAGAACCTAGCTGTGCATCTCCATGCATTGTTTTTATGGCCTTTTTGTCAGCTGCATTTTGTGAGTACCCACTTTTATATAAAACATTTTTATTATTAAATTATCTTTGGTAATGCACTAGGTGTGCGCACCTTCCATTTCTGTTTTTCTTGTAGTTGCTTTCGGATTACCCCATCTGAGGAAGGCAGCATCCACCCTGTTTTGGATACCATATATATACCTGACATCTGTTACTCCACACTTTGGAAGACCTATTAGCACTGGAAGTGACTGTGTTTTTTGGAATGTATTCTATGCCTGTGACATTTTTTATCTTTGAGTATGATGGATTATTCTTATGCTATTCATAAAAAAAATGTTATGGTATTGCACTAGGTCGATGCTCCTTCTTTTTGTTTTTCACATGACCGTAGTCTCCACCTAGTCCTAGGCATTGATGAGCGTGCGCCCATTCGAGAGGTACCCGCAAGGGCACAGGCTCAGATGACCCTGCCCACAAGCGAGTCTGGAGAGACTGAGAAAGTCAAGGTGACTAGCGAGTCCACAGAGGGGGCTGGAGGGAGTTCCTGAGAAGTGTGAGAGAACCCAGGATGCTGGGAGAACACTATCTAGGGATCAGGAATGGGTCCATACAGCAAGGTGCTGCTGAAGTGTAGCCAGGTTGGCTAGCATTTTTTTGGACTTCACAGGAGCTTAATCATATACAGTATACACACACAGACATACATACATTCTTGCATATTCGAAATGAACAATACCCTCTGCCACCACTGGAGTAAATAATAAAATGCTGAGATAAATGCTGATTAAACCAACATGTGCTACAAATCTTCATATAAACAATGTGTGTGCAATCAACATTCTGCAGTGGATAGACCTTTTCTCAGGTGTTCCTCTTAAAAAAAGAAGATAATCCACATCAGTGATAGCGACCACCCTCCACCCCAAACTTAAACCAAACTCACCAGGTCAGCTTTCCTATCAAGAAAGGTAAAAATGCTGAAGTGTAATTTATTTCCTATACATCTGCATTCTACACTGTCAGTATTGTGTCCGACCTCCACTCCTTCATGTTGCTCGGCCCTGCCTAAATTTTTTTTTTTTCAGGATTGGAGTTTTCCATTATGTGAGGGGAATCTCTTTAAAAGAGGAGCCAAGGATAGCAATAAAAAAGGTGATAGGCTTTATAATCCTTTCCTATTCTACCCAAGAATTAAAAAAAAAGTTTTGGCTGCACAGCTACTTTAAATTTGTTTTAAAATCCTGAAATATGAACACATTCAGGTTGGCAGTTGCTGCCCTCTACAAAATGCTAATCAATGGGTTGTAATGCTGACACATTCGGGACTTGTTTACATAGGTGTTGGCCCTCCAAAGAGTGATCCATGGTGGCATTTGACAGGAGGTAAAGATGAATTATGTTGCCTCCTCACAGCCTGTTTTAACCCTTAAAACTCTGCACCACCACACTGCAGCTGCATGCACTACATCCGGTTGTAGGGCAGGAGCAGTATGGCCAAATTCAGGTGAATGAGTTGCTTTGGGCGGTGGTAGCGCCCACCAAGCGTTAGAGCAGGTATAATTCTTGCTGCACCGCAATGCAAGCATCTCAGTGGCATGTGAACACCCCCAAGCACCACCAAATGCAACCTATGCAAGTGAATGGTGGCCCTGCTGCAACTGCAAGCCAAACACTAGACTCATGGTTGCAGCATGATATTCCCATTAAAAAACCCATCTGGCTGTCCAACAAAAGAAAAAAAAAAAGGCATTCATGAGGGAGCATTTTTGCCTCCTGAACGCCTGTCAGCCACGCTATTGCCACTCTGAGAAAGTGATTACCAAGGATTGCTTTTCACAGACAATGCAACTCAAAACACGCCCTTAGACTTCTTTAAAAACCACTGCAGATGGTGACGTGATGGTCATGCACTAGTGAAACAGGTAAAGGCCTGTAAAGCAGAGCCTTCCGGCAAGGTGGGATGGGCGTTTTTCTGCTCATGCCTGACAAAGGAATTAGAGCTACTGAATACTTTCGATAACACTTACTTAGTGCATGCTCTAGGTTAACCACTAACCAGGCTAGACCACTGTGATTTCCATAGCTGTGGTTGGTGTCAGATGGGTGCTCTATTTTTCTATCTTTGAGCTTATTCAAACTGCTAAACTTTAAAATAGCATATGTCAATACGTTGTTTGTTTTTTTGGCTCTGGGAAAGTCATTGTGTGTGTAGCTCTCTGAGCTTTTAACACAAGAAACAAGGTTAAAAAAGAAGTGTTGTTCCACAAGTCCCATATCTTGTTGAAACACCTTAAGAGCCCTTTTACACTTGGATGGTAAGGATGCAAAATGCATGCTGCTTTTTGGTGCAGTTCATTTTGTATGGTCAATTTGTTTAAAAAGACACCCCAACACACTAAGGCAACCCCCCTGTGCTGTAGTATGCGGATAAGCACTGCAATGCCTGCTAGTGTGTGGTGTAAAAAAGGCATGCTTTTTTTTAGAGTGGCTCCCCTCCATTTTTTAAACCACTACTTACATGGTGGTGAGTTCTGACCATTTCAGATACTTGCCCATCCAGTGGATCCAGCCTTGTCCAGCTGAGACCCTCTTCATTTTAATCCATGTATGGGCATGGCTGGTTGTACGGAAGTCGATCCACCTGTCCTGTCGGATTTCTCCCAAAAGATCAGTGCTGGCAAGGCAACACTGATCAGTGTGTCCTGATGGCAGGGAAGTTTCCCCACCATCAGAACATAATAGCTCAACGGGAGTGATGATTCCAACATTGAATGTGGGATGTGGGAATTGGATCCCTTTTTTTTTTTCAACCTGATAACAAAAAAAAATGATTAATGTACAGCCAGCTTGAGTTTATGACCTTCTGTCACAGGAACAGTGACCAACACTTGTGGTATATGACATAAGGTTCCTGTATGTGGGTTAGTTAAGACCCAAGAAAAGTTTATTAGATCTAATTTGTTCATACTGTGTATATAGGCCTACTAGTTTGGCTTCAGAACACCCAGGATGTGGTTATATTAGGGTCACAATAGTGCAAACATGTAGTTCTTGTATTATGCTTCCACTGCCCACATGGCCAACAAATATTGAGGTTTGTAAGAATTCTCTATCTGTTGCATATTTAATTTCCTCAGCTAAAAAGAAGCAGTGTTGGGTCAACCCAATCTGCCTGTGGCCAGATATAACAAGAGACAGGCTTTCTCAACCAGGGTTCTGTGGAATCCTAGGGTTCATTCAGTGTTTGCTAGGGGTTCCTTGAGCAATGAGCAACTTCTGACTCTCAGATAAATAACCGCTGACACTAATGATTGTTTTACCTATCTGTAAGAGTGGGAATCCTGCTAAGGACCACAACTGTAAAGAGCATTCTTCCCAGTGACCCTAGGCATGTACCCTAAACTGTACATTTAGTAATTATTAGCAGGGGTCCCCTGAGCCCAGAAAGGTGTTTCAAGGGTTCCTCCATGTTAAGAAGGTTTAGAAAGACTGCTCTACACTAACAATCTGGCATTTTCCAAAAGCCCGATGTCTACAAATGTTTTTTGTGCCCTTGTATCCCAGTCACAATTTTGGAGACATGGGATGGTGGGGTGCTGGATTAAACTGTAGAGGACTATCCCAAATCAGTGTGAGAGATTTTCTACATGTAGGCTGCTCTCAAGGATACCCTAACACCAGATTTTTAGCAAAGAGGGTGCCATGGAATGCTCATTGCCTAGATGTAGTTTAATAGTTTCATTAGTCATAAGGTTTCCATTATGTTTCAGGTGGTACATAGGGCTTACTTCATAAGGATGAATAATGCAAAAAAATTAATTTAATATTTTGTATATTTCATAAAATGGGCAGTAGAATCAGCAAATAATTAATGTTATATATGATATACATAGTTACATAGTAGGTAAGGTTGAATAAAGACAACAGTCCATTCAGTTCAACCTGTATTGGTGTGTGTGTAGGAAAATCATTTCCCATATCCCCTTATATTGTTTTTGATTCTCAGGTTCTACTACTAAGCTGTCTACATCCTCCATATTGCTTAGTAGTAGAACCTGAGGATCCATCCGCACCCTTGCCCCACATATCTCACTCAGTGTGGAGGCTTCAGCTGTCCAGTACGGGCGAAGTTTGGGACAGGACCAGACCATATGCCAGAACGTGCCTGTCTCTTGGTTGCATCTTTGACAAGTTGGGTCCCGTTGAGGGTAAATGTGGGCCAGTTTCTGTGGGGTGTAATAGGCCCTGTGGAGGAACTTAAGTTGTATGAATCTGTCTTTAGCTGCAATCATGGAAAGAATAAATGTGGACAGGCACTCCTCCCATTCTTCCTCACCTAGGGATGGAATATCCGCCCTCCAATTATCCCAGAATCTAGTCAGTTTGGTGGCATAAGCAACCGTCAGGTATAAGTACAGAGAGGAGAGAGGCTTCCTCATGACACTGGAAGTCAGAGGTCGCTCAACAGAGTCTGACTCAAGGGTCAAAGGTTCAGCAAATTGAGCCCCAAAAGCATGTCGCAACTGCCACTATCTGAACTCAAAAGAGGCAGGTATTGAGTAGAGTCGTCTTAGTTCCTTAAAAAGACATGAGTCTGCCGTTGAGTATTATGTGTTTCAATGTGGCGATTCCCCTTGTAGCCAAAACAGAGGGGTCCAGTATACTATTCAGGTGTGGTAGTATAGGGTTACCCCGTAAGGGCATATGTGGGGAGAGATGAGCAGGTCTCCTTTAAAGTACCCTGGCCTCCTGCCAAACCCTCACCGTGGTCCGCATGAGAGATGTCATGAGGGGACTGGCCTTCAATCCTCAGAATACCAGGTTACTCAAGGCTGCATAGCAGCCTAGAATGGCCACCTCCAGTGTGACCGCTGGGTTCTGACTGGGCTGGGAGAACCACCATTTTACAGTAAAAAGGACGGCTGCCCAATAGTATAGTTGGAAGTTTGGGAGCGCTAGATCCCCTCCCAACATAGGGAGATACAATATTTGCTTTGTCACCCTAGGGGGTCTCCCAACCCAGGTTAACTGACTTTGATTAACAGCTGTGGGAGCCATTGGAGCCGCTGCTGTGCCTCAGCCAATTAGGAGGGAGAGTTCTGGACAGCCCCGGGACTTGTGGACATCGCCAAGGTATGGGAATAAAAACCAGCCCTGGAAAAAATTTCATACCAGCCCCATAGCATTATTATACCAGCCCAACAGCATAACGTCATTATTTTCTTACTCATAAAAGGGAAAACCATGCATTTTAAAGCACATTTGAAGAGTGTATTATATATGGATAAGACAGATATGAAAGCACATAGGGCTTTATATATATATATATATATATATATATATATAACAGCAAATTCCAGGTAAAAGTGGAGCAATCATCAAGAGGGACACCAGGGACTCTGAGAAGGTGGGCCACCTTCCACAGAAAGAATACACTAAGGTAAGAGGGGGTGGGTTACTGATATAAGGGGGAAACCTTTATATCAGTGCCCCCTTACATTATTGTATTCACTCCCCCTCCTCACATTAGTGACCCCCCTCAGACTGGCCTGGCGGAACTGTCACTGACCACCTCTCAGGTGCACCATGCAGGGCTCAGTCAGTCGGCTCCAGAGCTTGGTAGCTCTAGTTTTATCCTATAGTCTCCTCCCCACAGTCCACACATGTCTGACCTCTTCCATGACCCCCATCCCGGAGGTGCTCCCACTCTAGACTCCTCTCCAGACTCCCTCAGAGACTGCAGACATGATATAAGACAAGAGATGGTCGGAGGTTGCGGACATGATACAAGAGATGGTTAGAGGCTGCATGCATGATACAGGAGATGTTAGAGGCTGCAGGCATGGTACAGGAGATGTCAGAGGCTGCAGGCATGGTACAGGAGATGTCAGAGGCTGTGGGCATGGTACAGGACTTGTCAGAGGCTGTGGGCATGGTACAGGAGATGTCAGAGGCTGTGGGCATGGTACAGGAGATGTCAGAGGCTGCGGGCATGGTACAAGAGATGGTTAGAGACTGAGGACATGATACTAAAGATGGTAAGAGAATGTAGACATGATACAAGAGATCAATGCAGCCTTACCAGTGCTCATCAAATTCAGCCTCACTGTGCCCATCAATGCAGCCTCACTGTGCCCATCAAATGCAGCTGCACTGTGCCCATCAATGCAGCCTCACCTTGCCCATCAATGCAGCCTCACCTTGCCCATCAATGCAGCCTCACCTTGCCCATCAATGCAGCCTGACTGTGCCCATCAGTGCAGCGCCACTGTGCCTGTCCATGCAGCCTCACTGTGCCCATCCATGCAGCCTCACTGTGCCCATCAATGCATCATCACTGTGCCCATAAATGCAGCCTCACTGCCCATCAATGCAGCCTACCTGACTGTGCCCATCCATGCAGCCTCACTGTGCCCATCCATGCAGCCTCACTGTGCCCATCAAAGCAGCCTCACTGTGACCGTCAATGCAGCCTCACTGTGCCCGTCCAGGCAGCCTTACTGTGCCTATCAATGCAGATTCACTGTGCCCATCCATGCAGTCTCACTGTTCCCATCCATGCAGTCTCACTGTTCCCGTCCATGCAGCCTCCCTGTGCCCGGCCATGCAGCCTCACTGTGCCCGGCCATGCAGCCTCACTGTGCCCGTCAAAGCAGCCTCACTGTGCCCCTCAATGCAACCTCACTGTACTCATCCATGCAGCCTTACTATGCCTATCAATGCAGCTTCACTGTGCCCATCAATGCAGCCTCACTGTGCCCATCCATGCAGCTTCACTGTGCTCATCAATGCAGCCTCACTGTGCCCATAAATGCAGCTTCACTGCCCATCAATGCAGCCTACCTGACTGTGCCCATCCATGCATCCTCATTGTGCCCATCCTTTGAAGTAATTTCAGGGAATGCTTGGGTAATCTTCCTGTAATGTCAGATCCAAATCACATCAATATAGATGAGGATTCGACTTGGAGGCGACTTCCATTAAAGTCTATGGGCACAAGTTGGTTAGAAGTCGCCTTGAAGTAGTACAGGAACCTTTTCTAAAGTTGGAGCAACTTCAGTAGTGCTAATTAAGACAGCTCTCATTGACTAAAATGGTATTTCACATGTCACGTGACTTGGGGTCTCAGAAGTTGGATCCCAAATCGCAGAAATGTGAACCGAGCCTTAGCCTATGTTCACATTGGGCCGATTTGGTATGCGGTTTGACAGGGCTATTGCCGGCAATGGTACCGTCCGAATTCCCAAAAGTAGTTCCTGTACTACTTTTGGCGACTTCGCGGAAGATTTGAATAGACATCTGTGCATGAACCTGCACAGATGTCTGTCAAAACGCCTCAGAAGTCAGACTGCATTTCCGGTTTTAAATCGCGCGAGTTAAGCTGAACTCACACGATTTCAAATCCGCATCAGTGTGAACCTAGGCTTATTGTTAAAGTGTAATTGAATGTGCTGAAGTTAGAAGCGGATTGGTTACTACGTTCAGCTGCACCAGATTCTGTGTGCACCGGTTTTAGTAAATCTCTGTCAAAATCTGTAAATACAGAGATGTACTGAATATATTTTGATATATATAAATTGTTGGGGTTTTTTTGCCCAGATATACACTGTTAAGCCTCGTACACACAATCGGATTGTTGGCCAACAAAACCGTGGACTTTTGTCCGAAGGGCGTTGGCCCAAACTTGTCTTGCATACACACGGCACACAATTGTTGCCAACAATCAGGAACGTAGTGACGTACTAGACATACTATATGGTTTTTCAGCTCTTTAGCACCACCCTTTGGGCTCCTTCAGCTAATTTCGTGTTAGTAGAAGTTTGGTGAGTGTTGATTCGTGCTTTTCTTTTTGCGCTTTTCATTTAGCTCTTTTCAGTTTGCACTTTTCAGTTTGTTTCTGAACGGCCTTTCGTCAACCAGACATGTTGCGGAATCGGAGGAGATAATGTGTTATTTATTATTGGCCTTGGAGTTATTGCTTTGACATTATTTTTTTGGTTGAATAATGATTTGATTTGGTATATTTTCTATATTTTTGGATGCACAGAATGCACTTTTTGGTTAAGTTCTATGGACAGATAGCATGTCTAATTTTATTTGTTTTCTTTTTTTAATGCACAATAAAAAAATTGTGGAGAATAATACTTGGCTATGTGTTTTACTTCAAATGACATTTTGAGAGTAGGCAGTTACATTTTAAAAAATACAATTTAAAATTAACAAGGGACACCAACATAGTTGTATCTTTGATCTTAAAAACTACGGGATAATGGTGTTGTGGTAACTTGCCCAAATAAATAAAAGAAAATATATATATATAATAGTATAATTCTTGATATCGCTAGAAAAAAAAAGCCTTTGAAAATTTGTTTGCAATAACTCCATCAGTATCACCAGCAAAGCAGCTTCATTATTATCCCATTAAAGAAGAAGAGAATTGTGCGCTGCATTTCTAGATTTCATAATTTGCCACGTCACGAATGTTAATTCTCCATTACGAAAGCTAGTTTACAAGATCGACCGCTTCTGGCTCGTCCTTGCTTCTGAGCATGCGTGTTTGTACTTTGGACTTTTGTCCGACGGACTTGTGTACACACGCTTGGAAATTCCAACAACAGACTTTTGTCCGCGGAAAATTTTAAAACCTGCCATCCAACAATTGTTTTGCGGAAAATCCGCCAAAAATTGTCCGATGGAGCATATACACGGTCGGATTTACTGTCAACAGGCTGTCATTGAACTTTTCCAGTCGGAAAGTCCGATCGTGTGTACGCGGCTTAAGAGACTGCAGCCCTCAAGCGCAGATAAAAGCATTAGAATTTAAAACTTTGATTGTGATAAATTGAGTGACCTATTTGACTAGCACAGTGGCAATATTCAATAGACATTATTAGCAATAAAAAGATTTTACTAATTGCCAGAGTTCTCGTCTGCATAAAAATATTCTTCCCCGGTTATTTGCAATTTACACTGACCTGAGCACATGCAGCTCAGTGTACAATTTTGGCATCTACTGCGATAAATAACGTCTTGTGCATGCATAAGAGTGACATCATCCTGGCCTGGCCAATCAAAATGGCTTGAGATCGGCTGGTAAGAGCACATAGCTGGAGCGGAGGTGAGTATAGTTCCACTTTAAATTGTTTAGAAATATGTATATAAATTAGCACATAATGGGTCCAATTTACAAAGCTTATACACCAGGATACTTATTTTACAAAAATGTGACAGTTATTTTTAGTGATGATTTATGAGATTTGAACATACCAGTCATCAGGGACGTGCGGTGAGGTCAGTGGCTGGTGAGGCACTGGCTAGTATCAGTGCCAGATACAGACAGTACTGAAGTTTGGCGCCATTCCACGAGTGTGCGCAATTTTAAAGTGTGACATGTTAGCTATCTATTTACTTGACGTAATATCATCTTTCACATTATACAAAAAAATCGGGCTATCTTTAGTGTTTTTTTCTTTTAGTTTTTTTATTCATGAAACTGTTTTTTCCCAAAAAAAACGCGTTTGAAAAATTGCTGCTCAAATACCATAAAAAGTTGAAACGACCACCATTTTATTCCCTAGGGTGTCTGCTAAAACAATATATATAATGTTTGGCGGTTCTGAGTACTAATCTAGCAAAAAAATTATGATTATTACATGTAGGAGAGAAGTGTCAGAATTGGCCTGGGTGGCAAAGGGTTAATTGCCATAAGTAATATACAAATAATTTTTTTTTTTTTAAGGTAATTTACTGTATTTACAAAAACTGTACTCAAGCAGGTGGCTTAACAGACAAATTACTGAAGTTTTAAGTTATAACTTCCAACCAGTAATTTCATAGTAAATAGATAACTAATAAATGATTATGTTATAACATATCGCAAAATAATATATGATTTAGATTGATTATAACAGTACCTTTTCAACAGCAGCAGATTCTCATTCTCCCTCTTAACTGTGTGAGAAAAACATGGAATTATGGGTAAATCTTATACCCATAAACACATGTTTTTTCCTTGTAGTGTAGAGGGCTGGGCTGAAAGGGAGCATGTGTCTTTTAGACACATGCCCCTTCTATGACACTGCAATGAGAGGCGTGCCTCCACTGCAGCATTTTTATTGTGCAGCTGAGGCTAATGGTACTTTACCATTGGTCCAAGACTCCAAGCTGCCCATTGAGCTCAGCGCCTCTGACAAGAAGTGAGGGGAGGCACTGTGAGCTCAACCTCTCAGTCTGCTGCAAACAGTGTGTGCCAGCTTGTAATTAAACTGGCCGCTCTGTATGTAGCTTCTTGCAGCTTGCGTAAGGAGCCCCGTATCTCAAGAACCATACAGTAGGTCGTAGGAGCCCCGACTTATTATCAGTGTTGAGGTAGGACTTAGGCTACCTACCCCCTATGTGACCCACCTACAACCCTCGAAGCTTGATTTTTTTTTTTTTTTTTTTAATGTTCATGGCAAGTGAGGCTCTGCCTCCCCTGACTGCACGTCCCTGCCAGTCACATGGCTAAAATAAAGATTCTTATTCTTGTGTTGTGTTTTTTGAGCTGAGCCTAATGTATTTCTAAGTGCACAAAAAGAATAGGGCCAGAGCTTAATGTGCTATGAGAAATATCTGTAGCATTCCTTATATAAACCACTAGTACCTAATTGTATCTTATTCAAACAACACTTAATAGGGTCAAGGTACTTATCTGACTTTCCAAGCACTTTCCCTTCAGCCTTTGGATTAACTTCTTTGATCTCCATCTATTGCCTAATTTAACAAATGATGCAACAGTGCTTTCATTGTGGATAGTTCCATTCAATTTGCTGACAAAGTTAAAGCTGATCTAAACCCAAACTCTAAAATCTAAAATAAACTATTAATATGTTGATGTCATTTCAAAAATAGTTTTTAATCTTTTTAAATGTTCAGTTTACCATGATACATGGCGATCCCGCAATAAAGGTCTTTGATCAGTCATGTGATACAATGTGATACGATGGTTTCCCATCCTCTGGAACTCCCTACCCCAATATGTCAGGTCAGCTCCTGTCCAACATTAGGTGATCCTTGAAAACTCATTTATTCAGGGAAGCCTACCCCTACTCCACTTAAAAAAAAAAAAAAAAAAAAAAAAACACGCTTTAGTCACCGCCATCAGATCATCCCCTGCAGCTATTACTTTTTGTACCACGTCCCCTTCCTTTAGATTGTAAGCTCCATGAGCAGGCCCCTCCTATTCTTTCTATATTGAACTGTATTGTAATTGTACTTTCTCCCTTGTGTTGTAAAGTGCTGCAGAAACGATTGGCGCTATATAAATCCTGTATAATAATAATAATAATCAGGTACTTCCTGTTATGGAGTGACAGCTGTCAACCAATTGTGTTCCTGTGTTGTTATCCCATCACACCCGCCCATGATGGCGATTGTGGCTGTGCTGACTTATATTGCACAGACATGGTTCAACATTGTAACCATCAGGAAGCCAGTCAACAGTAATAATAAGGAGATGATGCTGGAATTGGTTTAAAGCGGAGTTCCACCCAAAAGTGGAACTTCCGCTTTAAGGGAAGGTGACCCCCTGACATGCCACATTTGGCATGTCATTTTTTTGGGCGGGAGCGGATACCCTCTTTTTAGAGGGATCCAGCTCCCACTTCCTCCCGGCGCACCACCACGATCACCTCTCCCCCCTCCCTCTCGGCAATCATCTGGGACATGTCACAGGTCCCAGGTGATTGCCCGGCCAGTCAGGCCCGTCGCGACAGGACAGACAAAACAATCAATTGCTTGGGGCCCCGAGCTGGCCTGGGGCCCCAGCCATGCCGCCGGCCACCGCTTCCTATAAGCTGCAGCCTGTAGCATGGCCGAGCTCCTCTTCCTTCCTCCTGCAGTCCACACGGTACAAGAGATTCAGTTTCCTGAACAGAAAACTGAATCTCCTGCCGCGCGGTACGCGGTAGGGAGTGGGTTAAAAAGAACATGGGGGGGGGGGAGTAGTAAGGGGGGCCTCCATTTCCATTTTGCTTGGGGCCCCCAAATTCCTTCAAATGGCTCTGTACGGCGCACAACTGGCACATGCGCAGTGGGTGCCCAGCTGTGAAGCCACAGCCGGGCGCCCACGGTGACAATGCCGGCGCCGCAGAGAGGAGGGAGAGATGAGCGGGGCTTCATTTCCCCGCATCGCTGGACCCTGGGACAGGTAAGTGTCCGATTATTAAAAGTCAGCAGCTGCAGTATCTGTAGCTGCTGACTTTTTATTTTATTTTTTTTAAGCGGAACTCCGCTTTAAGGAGGCTTCAGAGGATTCGATTTAAGATGCAAACAAAAATGAAAATTGTGAAAACAGTATTTTTTGAACAAAAAAATTACAATCATTTATGATACACAGTGACCTCTTTTGGGTCAAGTTTTATTATATTTCGGTATTTATGTAGTATTATTGAGGTGCATGACAGGGCCACTCTGAGCATAATGTACACATTAAAATATATAAATAGTCCAAACTTTTATATTTACAGTGCTGGTTCTTTCACCTTAAAATGTTGTGTTTCTTTGTATAATTTATTTTATATAATTTCCACCCAAAAGGGGAAGCTCCATTTGCTCACAACACATCCCCCCCTTCCCCTCCCCTCCACTGCCACATTTGGCACTTTCTGGGGGGGAGGGGGGAGCGGGTACCTGATTTTGACAGGTACCCACTCCCACTTCCTGGTAAAATTGCCACACAGCAATCTACATTATGTCTGGCCCCTCCTCCTTACCCCCACTGCCTTCTGGGACCTGTGTGTATCCCAGAAGAAATGGTACCATTCAGAAAGTGCAGTGCGACTCACGCATGCGCAGTGGGAAAAACTGGCAGTGAAGCCTTAAGGCTTCACTGCCAGTTTCCCTTACTTGCAAAGCTGGCGCCTGCACCCGATGGACGATTCGGCTTGGGGTGCCGACATCACGGGATCCCTGGACAGGTAAGTGTCCTTATATTAAAAGTCAGCAACTACAAATACTGTAATTAAAAAAACAAATTCAGGCTGGAAATCCATCTTCTCCTGTGTGCTGGTTTTCAGCTATATTCATGTGCGGGAGCTAGTCACTCCAACACACAGGGACTGGGCTGGCCGCTGTAAGGTGAGCTGCGCATGTGCAGCTCAGTTTACATTCTGGAGATCGCAGTTTGCAGAAGAGGCGTTGGGGGAGATTTACTAAAACTGGGGAGTGAAAAATCTGGTGCAGCTCTGCATAGAAACCAATCAGCTTCCAGGTTTTCTTTGACAAAGCTTAATTGAACAAACTAAAGTTAGAAGCTGAGTGACTACCATGTGGAGCTGTACCAGATTTTGTACTCTTCAGTTTTAGTAAATCAACCCCATTGCATGCCTCTTCTGCAATAAAAAGCCTGCTCCCAGTATGTAACAGTGGAAATTTAGTTCTGCTTTAATAAATACATAGGTACCTAAATGTTTGTATCCAAGGCTAGATAGACTGTGGGAGAAAAGTCCTTGACTCAACTTGCGATGCCTGTTGTACAGGAGAGACTTTTTTTGTACTCTTTAGTAGAACAAGGTGACATTGTCTAAAACACGTGTCAAGATCAAGGCCTGCAGGCCGAATATGGCCCTCCAGGCCATTTCATGTGGCCCTCGCACCTCTCCTGTAGCTGCGGCAACTCTCTTGTCTCTGTCCCCACCTTATCTCAGCAGTCAACAGCAGAGAGGAGCAAAGAACTCCTCTGTCAGATCCTGAGCTTCTCCTTGCAGCCCCAGAGAGGCTCTTCTCTGCCTTCACCCCCTTTCCACATCTCAGAAGTTGGCAGCAGAGAGGAGTACAGAACTCCTACAGATTGTGTGCCTCTCTGTGCAGCACCCCCTCATCTTCGTCTCCCCCTGGTCTCGGCATGCAGCAGACTCCAGGCCTCCTCTCGTCCTCCTCCAGACCCTCAACTTCCCAGCTCCACCCCCAGATTCTTCCCGGAAGCAGCACAAGATAATGGGGGAGCACTATGGTGTAAACAGGGCCGGTGCTACCACTAGGCAAACTAGGCGACCGCCTAGGGTGCACTGCTGCCTAGGGCGTCCAGCCGCTGGTTTCATTACTTTCCGTCTCCGTTCTATGTAAGTTTTCAGTGCTGTATTATAAATACCTCTGTAATGTTATAACCTCTAGTGGGCGCTGCTGGGATCTAGGGGGATGCAGGGGATGCCTCTGCTGCATGTTACGCAGGCAGCCGTTCTGTAGTGTCATTATAGAGGAGCAGCACTGGAGGACATGTCCTGATGGAACGAAAGCAAACATCCCCTGTGCGCCTCTATGATTAGTGCTCTCTACTGCAACCTCATTCTTCCTCTAGTGCCGACTCCTGTCACACTGATTCTCAGGCAAAGGGGGTGGATTCAGGGGCGAAGCCAGGGGGGCGGAAAAATTAGGTTTCGCCTGGGGTGTCAAAAGTCCTTGCACCAGCCCTGGATGTAAAGGAGGGTGGGGGGCTCTTGACTTCTAATGGTGGGGGCTCTTGACATCTAATGTAAGGAATAGTGGGGTGATTGGGACATCTAGTCTTACAGATACAACCAGCCCATTGAGGGCAACCATAATGCTGATGTGGCCCACAATGAAAGTGAGTTTGACACCCCTGGTCTAAAAGAACATTATTTGGGTGGTTTGATTTGTTAAGTGTTGGTGTTGGAATGTTAGGGTCATGAAAGAAAAAAAAACTAGAGAAGTATCCCCATGGGATTGTCACCTCTAACACCCATTTGTTTTTTAAATTTAATTGTACAGTATACTTTATCCACTTGACCTCCAGAAGATTTACCCCCCTTCATGACTAGGCCATTTTTTTGCAATACGGCACTGCGACACATTCAACTGACAATTGCGCGGTCTTGCAACACTGTACACAAATAAAATGTATTCCCTTTTTTACCCCACAAATAGAGCTGTCTTTTAGTGGTATTTAATCACCACTTCGGTTTTTTTATTTTTTGCGCTATAAACAAAAATAGACCAACAAATTTTTTTTCAAACAATAATTTTTACTTTCTGCTAAAAAACATATCCAGTAAAAAATTTTAAAAAATCTAATTTCTTCATAAATTTAGGCTAATATGTATTCTGCTACGTATTTTTGGTAAAAAAAAAAACAATAAGTGTATATTGATTGGTTTGCACAAAAGTTATAGCATCTACAATCTATGGTATATATACAGGAATTTTTATTTATTTTTTTATACCAGTAATCACGGTGATCAGCAACTTATAGCAGGACTGCAATATTGCAGCGGACATACTGACACTTTTGACACTTTGAGGGAACCAGTGACACTAATACAGTGATCAGTGCTATAAATATGCACTGTCACTGTTCTAATGACACTGGCTGGGAAAGGGTTAAATAGCTAAGGCGATCAAAGAGTTAAATATGTGCCTAATGTGTTTTTGTGTGTACTATGTGTGGTGCTTTTACTAAGCTTGTTTAAATAGGCAGAGTTCCATCCTGTGGTCCTGCCTGACGATCGGCGGGTGCCCGCGCACATCCATTGGCCGGGACCCACTCATAGGATTCTGCTGTGAAAAGTCACAGCAGAAGTGGTGCGCGTGCATCCCCTACCCAAAGGTGCAGAATCACGTATATATTGTATACGTATATTATTTATATATATAATATAGTGCAGCTGAGAGGCTGAATCAGCCACTCTTGCCCCCTTTACAGTCCAGAGCACCAGTGAGCACTGGAGGAGCAGAGCAGAGAGCCGGTGACTGACAGTCATTGCTGTCTGCTCAGTGTGGACCCGGTAACTGAGCATTCAGCGGTGTTTGATTGTTTGATTGATATGTTGCAGCCATCTAGGTGAGTATGAATGTTTGTTTACATTCCGTCACTTCTCTTTTAAAGTTTTTTTCAGAATTAAAATTTATTCAAACCCATTAAAGGGGCCACGGCCTAAAGTTTTTCCACAATCCGTGTTGTGTGTTTACTTTATTATTTGGGTACGTTGTTATGGTATGATGAGTGTTAATGGTGTGTACATTCCCTATGAAAACTATATAAGAAATAAAACTTCCTCATCCTCCCACAGGTATTGGCTAATCATGTTTTGTGTACAATGACTGTACAATCCAGAATGCTGCAGCATGGCACCAAGGGGGAGTTAGGTCTATAACATGGAACCACTCTATCACAGGACATTAAAGGGAAAAAGAAAATAACGTAGAGGGGAAACTTTGGTCATTGTTGATCAATAGGCCCCATTGGCAAAACATCACTAGTTCACTGGACTGTTTAAAGCTAAACTCTGAGCAACAAAATACAAAACATCCATTTTAATATATTCCTCCTTATCTACAAAGAAAACAAATCCACTTTGTATGCACCAAATGCCTTTGCAAGCCCAGGCAATACCTTGTAAAGTAACAGTGACATCATGTTTGTGATGTACATAGCCTGTGCAGAGAGCAGAGCTGTGGGGGGAACCCACAAATTCCTCCTCCTACAGGTTTCCTGCTGAAAACTACAGGACTGGGTGGAGACAATGTTTAGGGGGTAAGCAGGGCAGAGGATAGGGTCAGCAGTTTGTAAGGCAGTGTAGAAAAGCTATTGGTTTTTAGGGCAGTGAATAGGTGGCAGTAAGGCAGTGTACAGGGGGTCAGCAGGGCAAAGAAAGAAAGGTCAGCAGGGGGTTATACAGGAATTAGTAGGGCAGTGTACAGGAGGTCAGAAGGGCAGGGGACTGGGATCACCTCTGGCAGTGCAGAGGACAATGGTCAACACTGTAGATGCAGAAGACAGGGATCCCTACTGGAGAGGAAGAGGATAGGGATCCCCACTGGAGAGGAAGAGGACAGGGATCCCCACTGGAGAGGAAGAGGACAAGGATCCCCACTGGAGAGGGAGAGGACAGGGATCCCCACTGGAGATGAAGAGGACAGGGATCCCCACTGGAGAGGGAGAGGACAGGGATCCCCACTGGAAAGAGAGAGGACAGGGATCCCCACTGGAGAGGGAGAGGACAAGGATTCCCACTGGAGAGGGAGAAGACAGGGATCCCCACTGGAGATGAGGAGGACAGGGATCCCCACTGGAAAGAGAGAGGACAGGCATCCCCACTGGAGAGCGAGAGGACAGGGAACCCCACTGGAGAGGAAGAGGACAAGGATCCTCTCTGGAGAGGGAGAGGAAAGGGATCCCCACGGGAGAGGAAGAGGACAGGGATCCCCACTAGAAAGGAAGAGGATAGGGATCCCCACTGGAGAGGAAGAGGACAGGGATCCCCACTAGAAAGGAAGAGGATAGGGATCCCCACTGGAGAGGAAGAGGACAGGGATCCCCACTGGAGATGAAGAGGACAGGGATCCCCACTGGAGATGAAGAGGACAGGGATCCCCACTGGAGAGGAAGAGGACAAGGATCCCCACTGGAGAGGGAGAGGACAGGGATTCCCACTGGAGAGGAAGAGGACAGGGATCCCCACTGGAGAGGTAGAGGACAGGGATCCCCACTGGAGAGGAAGAGGACAAGGATCCCTACTGGAGATGGAGAGGACAGGGATCCCCACTGGAGATGAAGAGGGCAGGGATCCACACTGGAGAGGAAGAGGACAAGGATCCTCACTGGAGAGGGAGAGGAAAGGGATCCCCACTGGAGAGGAAGAGGACAAGAATCCCCACTGGAGAGGAAGAGGACAGGGATCCCCACCAGAGAGGGAGAGAACAGGAATCCCCACTGGAGAGGAAGAGGACAGGGATCCCCACTGGAGAGGCAGAGGACAGGGATCCTCACTGGAGAGGGAGAGGACAGGGATCCATGATGGAGAGGGAGAGGACAGGGATCCCCACTGGAGAGGAAAAGGACAGGGATCCCCACTGGAGAGGAAGAGGACAGGGATCCCCACTGGAGAGGGAGAAGACAGTGATTACCACTGGAGAGGAAGAGGACAGGGATCCCCACTGGAGAGGGAGAGGACAGGGATCCCCACTGGAGAGGAAGAGGACAGGGATCCCCGCTGGAAAGGGGGGAGGACAGGGATCCCCGCCGGAGAAGCAGAGGACAGGGATCCCCACTGGAGAGGGAGAGAACAGGGATCCGCCATGGAGAAGAAGAGGAAAGGGATCCCCGCTGGAGAGGAAGAGGACAGGGATCCCCGCTCGAGAGGGAGAGGACAGGGATCCCCACTGGAGAGGAAGAGAACAGGGATCCCGCTCGAGAGGGAGAGGACAGGGATCCCCGCTCGAGAGGGAGAGGACAGGGATCCCCGCTCGAGAGGGAGAGGACAGGGATCCCCGCTGGAGACGCAGAGGACAGGGATCCCCGCTGGAGAGGGAGAGGACAGGGATCCCCGCTGGAGAGGGAGAGGACAGGGATCCACACTGGAGAGGGAAAGGACAGGGATCTCCCCTGGAGAAGGAGAGGACAGGAATCTCCACTGGAGAAGCAGAGGACGGGGATCTCCGCTGGAGAGGGAGAGGACGGGGATCTCTGCTGGAGAGGGAGAGGATGGGGATCTCTGCTGGAGAGGTAGAGGATGGGGATCTCTGCTGGAGAGGTAGAGGATGGGGATCTTTACTGGAGAGGACAGGGATCTCCCATGGAGAAGCAGAGGACAGGGATCTTTGCTGGAAAGGGAGGGGATGGGGATCTTCACTGGATAGGGAGAGGATGGAGATCTCCGCTGGAGAGGGAGAGGACAGTGATCCCGCTGGAGAGGGAGAGGATGGGGATCACTACTGGAGGGGCAGAGGACAGGGATCACTACTGGAGAGGCAGAGGACAGGGATCGCCACTGGAGAGGCAATGTGGCAGAGGACGAGGATCATTGAGGGCAGGCAGGTCTGACCTGTGAAATTCCCTGGTAGGAATGGCAGTGCAGCTGCAGTAGCTAGCTACACACTGGGATGGGAAAGGAGCTCCATGGCCAGGCAGAGCATTCAAGGTGGAGGGGGGGTTTAAGGGGGGGTGCAACTGAAATCTGGAGGGGCACAGCACACCCCAGCATACCCCTAGATCTGGCCATGGCAACCTTGCAATAAGATGTGATTTATGTACAGGATGTGACAGAAGCATAAGGCCTCCAGGTGTGCCGCCAGGATGGGGGTCATGGGAGAAGTCAGACATGTGTGGACTGTGGAGAGGAGACTATAGGATAAAACCAAAGCCACCAAGCTGGAGCCGACTGACTGAGCCCAGCATGGTGCACCTGAGAGGAGGTCAGTGACAGCACCGCTAGGCCAGTCTGAGGGGGGGGGGTCACTGATGTAAGAGGGAGTGAACACAATAATGTAAGCGGGCACTGATATAAAGGTTCCCCCTTATATTAGTAACCCACCTCCCCTTACCTTAGTTACATAGTTACATAGTAGGTGAGGTTGAAAAAAGACACAAGTCCATCAAGTCCAACCTATGTGTGTGATTATATGTCAGTATTACATTGTATATCCCTGTATGTTGCGGTCGTTCAGGTGCTTATCTAATAGTTTCTTGAAACTATCAATGCCCCCTCAGACCACCACCTGTGGAAGGGAATTTCACATCCTTGCCGCTCTTACAGTAAAGAACCCTCTATGTAGTTTAAGGTTAAACCTCTTTTCTTCTAATTTTAATGAGTGGCCACGAGTTTTGTTAAACTCCCTTCCGCAAAAAAGTTTTATCCCTATTGTGGGGTCACTAGTATGGTATTTGTATATTGAAATCATATCCCATCTCAAGTATCTCTTCTCCAGAGAGAATAAGTTCAGTGCTCACAACCTTTCCTCATAACTAATATCCTCCAGACCCTTTATTAGCTTTGTTGCCCTTCTTTGTACTTGCTCCATTTCCAGTACATCCTTCCTGAGGACTGATGCCCAGAACTGGACAGTATACTCTAGGTGCGGCCGGACCAGAGTCAGAGCGGGAGAATTATCATTTTATCTCTGGAGTTGATCCCCTTTTTAATGCATGCCAATATTCTGTTTGCTTTGTTAGCAGCAGCTTGGCATTGCATGCCATTGCTGAGCCTATCATCTACTAGGACCCCCAGGTCCTTTTCCATCCTAGATTCCCCCAGAGGTCCTCCCCCCAGTGTATACATTGCATTAATATTTTTGCCACCCAAATGCATTATTTTACATTTTTCTACATTGAACCTCATTTGCCATGTAGTTGCCCACCCCATTAATTTGTTCAGATCTTTTTGCAAGGTTTCCACATCCTGTGGAGAAGTTATTGCCCTGCTTAGCTTAGTATCGTCTGCAAATACAGAGATTGAACTGTTTACCCCATCCTCCAGGTGGTTTATGAACAAATTAAATAGGATTGGTCCCAGCACAGAACCCTGGGGGACCCCACTACCCACCCCTGACCATTCCGAGTACTCCCCATTTATCACCACCCTCTAAACTCGCCCTTGTAGCCAGTTTTCAATCCATGTACTCACCCTATGGTCCATGCCAACGGACCTTATTTTGTACAGTAAAGGTTTATGGGGAATTGTGTCAAATGTTTTTGCAAAATCCAGATACACCACGTCTACGGGCCTTCCTCTATCTAGCTGGCAACTCACCTCCTCATAGAAGGTTAGTAGATTGGTTTGGCAAGAACGATTCTTCATGAATCCATGCTGATTACTGCTAATGATACTGTTCTCATTACTAAAATCTTGTATATAGTCCCTTATCATCCCCTCCAAGAGTTTACATACTATTGATGTTAGGCTAACTGGTCTGTAAGGGATGTATTTTGGGCCCTTTTTAAATATTGGTGCTACGTTGGTGCTACGTTGGCTTTTCTCCAATCAGCTGGTAGCATTCCAGTCAGTAGACTGTCATTAAAATTTAGGAACAATGGTCTGGCAATTACATGACTGAGTTCCCTAAGTACCCTTGGGTGCAAGCCATCTGGTCCCGATGATTTATTAATGTTAAGTTTCCCAAGTCTAATTTTAATTCTGTCCTCTGTTAACCATGGAGGTGCTTCCTGTGATGTGTCATGAGGATAAACACTGCGGTTTTGGTTACTGAAGCCCCCCGATTCCCTCGTGAAGACTGAGGAGAACAATAAATTCAATACCTTCGCCATCTCCCCATCCTTTGTAACCAGATGTCCTTCCTCATTCTTTATGGGGCCAATATGGTTTGTCCTCCCTTTTTAACTGTTTACATACTTAAAGAATTTCTTGGGATTTTTTTTTCTCTCCTCCGCTATGTGTCTTTCATGTTCTATCTTAGCCGTCCTTATTGCACCCTTACATTTCTTGTTGCATTCTTTATAAAGTCTGAATGCTGATGATGATCCCTCAACCTAGTATTTTTTGAAGACCTTTTCCTTTGCTTTTATATGCATTTTTACATTGGAGTTAAGCCATCCAGGACTTTTGTTCGCTCTTTTAAATTTATTACCCATTTGGATGCATTGGGTAATGCCCTTATTTAAAGTGCTCTTAAAGCTCAACTAGTTGGTGAGTCTAACATCTGTCCCATAAAATTGTCCTGCAAGACATTTAGGAACTGGCGAGCCTTAGATGAATGCGCGGTTCCCTCCACCCAGTCTATGTCTGGATAGTTAAAATCCCCCCTTATGATAACACTTCCCATCCTTGCTGCTAATCCAAATTGTGATAGGAGATCTGTCTCCCCTTCCTCCCTCAGGTCAGGGGGACTATAGCATACTCCCAGTATTATTTTCCCCTTAGCTTCATCCCTTTGGAGCTCTAACCATAAGGATTCCACCTCCTCCCTAGCTCCCTTAGTGATGTCATCTCTCACATTCACTTGTACATTATTCTTGATATATAGGCATACCCCTCCCCTTTTTTACCCTCTCTATCCTTGCGATAAAGGGTATATCCTTGAATGTTTGCCAGCCAATCATGAAAGTGTATTCTTTCTGTGGAAGGTGGTCTCTGGTCAACAGAGTCCCCCCCCCCCCCCCTACGTTCCCAGAGTTCCTGGGGTACCCCTTGAGAATTGACCACTTTTAACTGGAATTTGCTTTTATATATAAAGAGCCCTCTGTGCTTTCATATCTGTCTTCTCTATATATAATATACAAAAATTAGTGTAGTGCTAAAAAATTAGACCAAATGAATGGAAACATCTGTGCCTAAAACTGAAAAGAAAAACACACAGTAAAAGGACTAGTGACTAAAAATCACCAACTCTCAGTGACAGTGAAGATATTGTGAGTATACACCCACTAAAACACATGAGAAAATGTGTATAAAGGTTGATACATGCAATACAAAATTAAAAAAATATAATAAGTGGAACACAATGTGAGTTCACAAACGATAAACGCCAAAGTCCAAACAAATGCCATTGTCCTGCGATTGTGATGAGGATCCGCCCACACCGCGCTATGCTTGGTGATGTCTCTATGTCTCTGCCATACAGAGACACATCGTGATGTATCCACCTCCTACTCGATGACACTATAGCGTTGCCGCGCCCCTTCAGCGGGAGCGTGGGCACGTATGACGCGCATTGGGATGGTGGTTACGTCCCCTTAATGGTGATTGGTTGAGCGGATACCATGTGGTCTGTGTGCCTCCATGCTTTATTCCCCCATTAGTATTGGCGGAAACGATTCACATGCACCCATTTGCCCTGTTGTTCACGGCGAGGCTTGGAGTGCAGATCACGTGGCCTCTCTACACTCGGTCCCCTTCAGCACTATTTAACCTCGTGCTTTTATTTTTTATTGAGTACTTGGTGCTATATAGTGAGATGGGCAATGGCTTCAGCCTGTTTTTTTCCACTAGACCGATATCGAGGTTTGAGGCGCACGCTGTCTGCTTCACTTCCAGTCCCGCCATGATGGGGGCGGTTCCGGATGATATTTCATTTGCTAATAGTCTATAAATACAGCAGCAATGTGGGGAGACAAAATTATGCCCCTGTTGAAGACCAATAGAGTTGAAACGCATCAGTACAGCATCCTTTCGCTTCCCACATCGCTTTTATCCATATTTTACATTTTGTGATCACTTTTATTCCCATATATCCTGCAATTTCTTTGTATAATATTTAACCTACATTAAACCGTATTTGGTTGACCTGCACCATATGGAGCCTGTTTTTCTAATCCATTTTTTGTTTGGGCACTGTGACCTTTTTTCCCCTACTACCATCCCTTGGATCAATGCGGCTGTCGGTTTTCCTTTGCTGTCATGTCTTATGGTTTGGAGTCACAAGATCCACCATCCCATCCAGCGTGGCATCCTTACAGCGTTGAAGCATCAGGAACCAAGGGTTCAGAGCTCGTTTGACCCACTGCCATACGGCATGTGTGTCCACCATATTCAGTAAGAGTACCCAACTTTTTATCTGAGAATTCCTTGAAGTTTGTACAGGCATTTGATCGGTTGACTTGGATTATATGTGAGATTATATAACTCACATTGTGTTCCACTTATTATATTTTTTTAATTTTGTATTGCATGTATCAACCTTTATACACATTTTCTCATGTGTTTTAGTGGGTGTATACTCACAATATCTTCACTGTCACTGAGAGCTGGTGATTTTTAGTCACTAGTTCTTTTTACTGTGTGTTTTTCTTTTCAGTTTTATGCACAGATGTTTCCATTAATTTGGTCTCATTTTTTAGTGCTACACTAATTTTTGTATATTGCTTTAGACCTTGTTTGTTTGAGTGTTAGTAGCTATTGTGTGCTTTTCTCTTGTCCGTTTTGGTTTAGCGCAGTATTTTTCCCTCTTTTATCTACATATAATACACTCTTCAAATTGTCTTTAAAATGCATGGTTTTCCCTTTCATGAACAAGAAAATAATGACGTTATGATGTTGGGCTGGTATAACAATGCTATGGGGCTCGTATGAAATATTTTCCAGGGCTGGTTTTTATTCCTAGTCCGGCCCTGATTCTATTGACCAGAACATTATTTTATTCTGGCTATTGCAATACATTTACGCTTAAACACTAGATGCATGTTATGGGTGTTTAGACGCATTCTGTACACCTATGTGTGTATGGACCCCAAGAGCTATGGTGCTTTTAGAGACTCAACACTCAACATCTGTGAAAGCATTTTTATAAGCCCTGAGTGCATGAGGCCTTGATGTGCACTTATGGATTTTTGACCATCTCTGCACAGGGTGTTCTAAATGTACTCTAAATTGTGCTAAAAATACTAAACAAAAATGATAGTTTTATATTGAGGAGCAATTGGTTATGCAAACATGACTGTAGTGACATAAAAACACAACAGATAGAAATAGCTGTAAATGTAAATATTTTAAAGGAAGAGATTAGATTCACAGTATCCTTTTTTTTTTTTTTTTTTTTTTTTTTTTTTTAGCCTTGCTAACTGTATAACAATGTAACTATGTAAATATAAAAATCATATAGTATAAAGATAACATTATTGCTGTCCATGAGTCAAAGAGAATGCTGAGCTCATATTTACTCTTAAGGTAGATAAGAAAATACATTCTATTAAATGTAGTGACCTTGTGATCCTTCTGGCCATAAATGAATTAAAAAAGGATTACAGAAGTAGTCCGTTCCCATTTGCAAAGCAGATGATATGACTAATACCTAGTAGAACAAGTTACTAAACCAGTTACTAGAACAAGGTTTTTAAGCAAAATCTTTATTTTTAACCACTTAAGGACCGAGCCTCTTTCTGAGATTTGTTGTTTACAAGCTAAAAACATTTTTTTTTGCTAGACAATTACTTAGAACCCCCAAACATTATACATTATTTTTCTAACACCCCTAGAGAATAAAATGGCGGTCATTGCAATACTTTCTGTCACACTGTATTTGCGCAGCGATCTTACAAGCGCACTTTTTTTGGAAAAAATACACCTTTTTGAATAAAAAAATAAGACAACAGTAAAGTTAGCCCAATTTTTTTATATTGTGAAAGATAATGTTACGCTGAGTAAATTGATACCCAACATGTCACGCTTCAAAATTGCACTGGCTCGTGGAATGTTGACAAACGTTTACCCTTAAAAATCTCCATAGGCGACGTTTAAAAAATTCTACAGGATGCTTGTTTTGAGTTACAAAGGAGGTTTAGGGCTAGAATTATTGCTCTCGCTCTACCGATCGTAGTGATACCTCACATGTGTGGTTTGAACACCATTTTCATATGTGGGCGCTACTCACGTATGTGTTTGCTTCTGCACGCAAGCTCGGCGGGACGGTGTGCGTTTAAAAAAAAAAAAAAAAAAATTTTTTCTTATTTATTTTACTTTTGTTTTTTTTTTGTTTTTTTACACTGTTCTTTAAAAAATATAATTGTGTCACTTTTATTCCTATTACAAGGAATGTAAACATCCCTTGTAATAGAAAAAAAGCATGACAGGATCTCTTAAATATGAGATCTGGAGTCAAAAAGACCTCAGATCTCATATTTACACTAAAATGCAATGTCATTTGAAAAAATAAAATTAAAAAATGGCCCTTTAAGAGCTAATGGCGGCAGTGACATTTTGACATCGCTTCTGCCCTGCAATGGTATGGAGATGGGTGGGGGCCATCTTCTCCTCACTCATCTCCATACCCAGCAAGGACAAGGATCCAATAGCCTCCGCCACTGCCGAAGGCTCCGACAAGCGGCGGAGGGCACCGGAACGCGGCGGGAGGGGGGCTCTCTCCTGCCGCCAATAAAAGTGATCTTTCTGTGAATCCGCCACAGAGACCACTATTATCGGAAACTAGACCACTGGCCGAAGAAGAGGATACCAGGGTTATGGCAGCTAGCTGCTGCCATAACAATGATATCCCTCTTCAAAGTTAGGACGTATATCGGCGTGCGGCGGTCTGGAAGTGGTTAAAATGGCACTAAATGTAATGACATAAAGTATAAACATAAAGAGCAGAAAGGGTACATAAAAATCCACAATTGCTACAAATATGTGGTCTATTTATTAAAAAACAATGTTGTGCGAGGGTCTCGAGCATTTGCTCAGCTGTGATGAATAATTCTTATTTTTACCCAATATGTTTATTTCCTATGATAATCAGCTCCATCTAATGGCTATAATGTTGTATTTTCCTGATTGAGATATTTCAGAAAAATATCACATTATGGCCAACAGAAGGAGCTGATGATCATAACTGAGTGATTGCATAGCAAATGTTTCGTGAATAGACTCCTTTGTGACATTACCATATGGAGAAAATTATGGAGAAACCATACAAATGGCATTGGGTGCAAAATCCTTGTCCTGATAACATCTTTTGGACAATGAAGCACAGGAGAAAAGAGAGGATGAAAAAAATTACTAGGAGGTAAAGTCAGAAAAGAGTGGAAGAAAAACAGGAACCTTTTAACACCAATTTGCCAGTCTCCTGCTACCCATCAGCACTTTATTAAATAAACAAAATCATATGGTTTCAAAAATGTCCACACATGGTTCCCGTTAAATTAATTCCACACTGCCCATATTTGGTAGAAACGGTCATATTTGTCATTACACACGTGTCTCCACTCCTCAATGATTCTCAATGATTGCCTGAACTTTTAGCACATTCTCTCATAGTGGGAATTCTAAGTGTCTTCCAAATTAAGAGAACCAAACTTTTCCCAGCATTCAAGAGATCTTTTAAATGTACCCAGAGAAGCACGTGTAGCATGTAATAAAACCACTAAAGGGACATCAGGGACAGGCTGTTGTATAACCCTCTCAATCAGACTTAACATTTCAAAAAAGCTTTATAGGAAGCCAGTCCCACCATAGGTGTAAAAACATGCCTCTCTGACCACAGTCCCTCCAACAGTCCTCAGGCACTGCTCGGAAAAATTCATCCAGCTTCCCTTGCACTCTGTACACAAGATATAAACATTTATTTAAAAATGTATTGCAGGTCTCCTGCATTTTTAAATACACTATATTACCAAAAGTATTGGGGCACCTGCCTTTACACGCACAGGAACTTTAATGGCATCCCAGTCTTAGTCCGTAGGGTTCAATATTGAGTTGGCCCACCCTTTGCAGCTATAACAGCTTCAACTCTTATAGGAAGGCTGTCCACAAGGTTTAGAAGTGTGTCTATGGGAATGTTTGACCATTCTTCCAGAAGCGCATTTGTGAGGTCAGGCACTGATGTGGACAAGAAGGCCTGGCTCACAGTCTCCGCTCTAATTCATCACAATGGTGTTCAATCGGGTTGAGGTCAGGACTTGTGCAGGTCAGTCAAGTTCCTCCCCCCTAAACTTGCTCGTCCATGTCTTTATGGACCTTTCTTTGTGCACTGGTACAAATCATTTGGTGGAGGGGGGGGATTATGGCATGGGGTTGTTTTTCAGGGGTTGGGCTCCTTAGTTCCAATAAAGGGAACACTTGAGGGGTCAGCATACCAAGACATTTTGAACAATTTCATGCTCCTAACTTTGTGGGAACTGTTTGGGGATGGCCCCTTCCTGTTCCAACATGGCTGCATACCAGTGCGCAAAGCAAGGTCCATAAAGAAATGGATGAGCAAGTTTAGGGTGAAGGAACTTGACAAGCCTGCACAGAGTCCTGACCTCAACCTGATAGAACACCTGTGATGGGATGAATTAGAGCGAAAACCGTGAGCCAGGCCTTCTCATCCAACATCAGCGCCTGACCTCACAAATGCGCTTCTGGAAGAATGGTCAAACATTCCCATAGACACACTCCTAAACCTTGTGGACAGCCTTTCTAGAAGAGTTGAAGCTGTTATAGCTGCAAAGGGTGGGCCAACTCAATATTGAACCCTATGGACTAAGACTGGGATGCCATTATTGTTCATGTGAGTGTAAAGGCAGGTGTCCCAATACTTTTGGTAATATAGTGTATATATAGATGGTTGGGGAACATTGAGCAATTTCATAGTAAAGGCATACCCAAGTCCACGGCACCGCTCCAAACCATTACCTCCTAATTTTCACAGGCCATTTGGGTTCTGGCTCCTATTGTCCATCTTCTCTTCAACATACGAATGTAAGAGGATGAGTTTTACACTCTGTAGTTGATACTTTATTCTGTTAACAATAAACGAAAACATCTAAAAGTCTACCCAACTTCCATTCCCATTCCTTGGGGATCGATTGATATTTCTGCTCCATAAGTAGCACGTAGGATGTGGTTAGCAATTTAGGGAAATCACTTTGTTACGCACAACAAAATGAATACGGGGCCCAGGAACCTACGGATCTAATCTGGCCCCCAAACTTCTAATAAAGTTGGAAAGTTGGGCAGGCTTCCAAGTCTGCATAGGAAATTGTCCCTATTCCCAAGAAAAGCATAAGGAATTTCAAAGGGGTGCCTTCTTGCAAGTTGGTCAGTGATAGGGGCGTAGCGTTGTCTGCTACTCCTAGGGCTGGAATAACCATTAAGCAAAATAATTTTAAGATTAGAGCACCAAAGGAAGGAGGAACCACATCGTTTTTTCCCCTATCTATTATGCCCTTTAAAACTTGCTGACCATGCACATGTTAGCAGTCGCGATTCAGAGCAGAAAATTCCGGCAAGCAGACCAAGGACTCTGCCCCGCTTCCTCTTCAGATAGGGTCACACACATCAGTAAAGGGAGAAACTCTGCCATTTTCTGACTTACATGCTCTATTCCTGAGACCTACTCTTGTCCCGAGGCCCACCTCCACAAATAAAGGAATGGCCACACAGCTTGCTTTATCAACAGTTTACTAGTTAATGACATGATCAACAATTTGGCACAACACCTTCTGAACTTCACATTTCCTTTCAACAGTGTAGAACACATGAGTGACACCAAATCCAGCTAACTTTCCATGTTATCTTATATGAGTCCCCCTTCAATGAGTCCTCCCATAGAGTCTTTCTCTAGACCTTGACCTGGAAAGCCTTGTGCTCTCCAGAATACAAACCTACATGGCGTAAGTTGGGGTAGCCTGTTCTTATTCTCCTTCTGCCCAGGGCCCTCCCTACCCATACCAAATAAAAAACAGACCTAAACTCCACCCAAAATCTCACCCAGGGGAGAGCGTCTCCCTAAAAGATGTACTTACACCTCCTTGCACACCAGAAGATGACACACCTCGCTCACCCAGCACTTGTTGACACACTTTAAGGTATTTCAAAGAATTTATTAGGCCAAGCATAGCCTAAAAGCAGAGATTATTAGAAAGTGTACTTATACAATCAATAAGACAATAATGTTACTCTGAGATATATGGTTAAACACCTGCAGTATTCTGAATAACAGTATTAACTAACAGTATTAATTAACAGAACTGAACTGCATTTACCGAGCAACAGTATATAAAGACGGTCCTAACATGCTATACAGTCCCAGTTTTATCCCACTGGCCAGTGATTGACTGGCCCTTGAAGAAGTCACAATGGTTTCTAGCAGACAACAGATTAAAAAAGGGGCTCCAGGCTCCCCCCAGTAAAAATTAAAAGTCAGCAGCTACAAATACTGTATCTGCTGACTTTTAACATAAGGACACTTACCTGTCCCATGATCCAATGATGTCCGCAACAGAGCCAGTTCTTCAATCGGCTTCAGGTGCAGGCACCGACATTTAGGTAAGGAAAGTGACAGTAAAGCCTTTACAGCCAGTTTGCCTCTTTGCATGCGCGAGTTGTGCTGAGCTGTGTTAGTGGCCCTGTTAGTGGGGGGAAGAAGGAAGGGCCAAACATCCTCGTAGATCGCTGCGGCGATCTGACCCACAAGTGGGAGCGGGTGCCTTTTAAAACCGGGTACCCGTGCCCACCCCCCAAAAAAGTAGCAAATGTGGCAGTGAAGGGGGGAGGATGCAAACAAGCAGAACTTCCCCTTTTGGGTGAATGTCCGCTTTAATTTGTATGATGTTAGGCTCTTACCAGACCCAGGTTTCCCTCTTTTGGGTCTCAGACACGTGCTCTCATTCAGTAAAAATCTAGCTCAAGTCAGACAAGGGTAGAAGTTGCTGATGATCTCTCTCTTTCAATCCTGATGAGCCAGTTCCTATTTTCCTTCCTTACAAGTGGTGGTTGTTCTCTATAGTATATTCTGATCTCACCAGGCATCCAAATCACACCCTCTCAGGGAGTAGGTTCTCAGTCTTTTTGGTTCTCTGAGTTCCCACCTGATTGTGGTCAGCTATGGCAGGGACCCCTTCATCCAGCAGCTCAGTCTCTTTCCCACACATGTGCTTGCTTCAAGGACTGTCCCCTCACATATAGCATTGCACACAGTATAAGGGCAGTAGCAGTCTCTAATTAGCCCTTTTGATGTTTTGGCTACAGTACAGCTTCTCCTGTTCTGTATGCTAGAAGTAGTCATCGTTATTTGTTCTTCTTCTGTATGTATTGACGTCCTGCATCCAGGGCCAATCATTCACAGGCTGTCGCTGCGTGTTCAATACATGTCAATGGCTGCGGGCGCTGTCATCCTCCCATTGCTGGCATCCTCCCATTGCACTTGTGTGGGCGCGCTCCTTTGTCCTGCTGCTGCGTTCATTGACACAGACAGCAGGACCCGTGTCACTGGATTTGATTGACAGCAGCGGGAACCAATGGCTTCTGCTGCTATCAACCTATCTAATGAGGACCTGAGACAGCAGCTGGAGCTGCTCTGCTGGTCCCCGTCGCTTGAATGATCGGGTTCAGGTAAGTAAAAGGGGGCCCTCGGGGGGCTGCTGCACTACAGAAGGTTTTTTACCTTAATGCAAAAGGCTGCATTTAAACCTGAACGTTTTCAGCTCATAAAACGCTCGTAAAAAGCCCAAAAAAAGGCCAAAAAGCAAAATCCTATTCATTTCAATGGCACCTGTTCACATCTGAGCGTTTTGTCACCTGAAAGAAAATGCCTGAAAAATGCCCTAAAGGGGTTGTAAACCCTCATGTTTTTTCACCTTAATGCATCCTATGAAAAAGCTTCTGGCAGTCACCCGCCCCCCGTTTTACTTATCTGAGCTCCGTAATTCCCACGCCGGAGATGCGTTGTCCCTCTCTGCACGGAGTCCTGGCTCTTGATTGGATAGATTGATAGCAGCCATTGGCTGTCAATCAAATTCAATGACGCGGGCGCCGGGGGGTGGGGCCGAGTCCGGCATTCGTGCCTATGGACGCAAATGCTGGACTCGGAAGCGCACCCGCAAGGTAACCCCGTGGGAGAGCGCTTCTCCTAGGGGGTAATCTGATGCGGGGAAGAGCCACGAGATCCACCGGGGGGACCCCAGAAATCGAGGATGGGGGCCACTCTGTGCAAAACAAGCTGCACGGTGGAGGTAAGTATAATATGTTTGTTATTTTAAAAAAAAAAAAAGCACTTTAAGCTCAAAAAAGAACATGAGCTTCTATGGGGCAGCTTACAGGCGTTTATCTGCTTTTTACATTGGTGACCTGTGCAAAATCGCGGCAAAAGTGCGCGACTTTGAAACGCTCAGGAGTGAATGCAGCCTTAAGGTGAAAAACCTTGAGGATTTACAACCCCTTTAATCCTCTATAGGCCTCTTCACACTACTGTGCTGCAAGTTCCATGCTTTTCAATAAACTGAATAGAAAAAGCATCAAAAAGGCATACAAAAAAAGCTGTTGCATTTTTGGTGTGTTTTTTGATGTCCATATTTCACAGGTGCATGCTGGGAATCAGGCACCCAGAAAATCATACCTCCCAACATTTTAAGATGGGATTGAGGGACACCCACTAGCAATTGTATGTAGGCATAGGACACGCCCCTCTGTCACACCCCCTTAAAGGAGAATTAACCAAAAAAAAGGTTAATTAACCACTTCCAGCCCAAAGACGTCATATAACTTCCTTGACTATCAGTGAGAATATATGAATGATGTCTGCAGCTACAGGCATCATTCAGATAGCCTTGTTTTCAGCCGGCGATTCTGTGCACCATAAGAACAATCATAGAGGCAGTTCCGCCGCTTGATCGTTCTTACAGGCGATGGGAGGGGACATTCCCCACTCCCGCCGCCATCCGGTGCTTCTCCGGGCTCTCCCGTGACATCGGGGACCCGGAGAAAGGATCGGCCGCTGCCGGATGACAACCATAGAGATTTCCGGTGACCAGATGGTCACCAGTCATCTCTTTGACCGCGGAGGCCCGGGCGCGATGTTGTGACGTTACGTCCGGGCCGCGGATGTAAACAAAGCGGCGATTGCGGCTGGTAATCGTGGATTTTTTTTTTCTGATCTCATGCTCTCCAGCCTGGAGGAGAGATGCGGGGTCCTGTCACGAATGATTCCTATTACAAAGTGATCACAAAAAAAATGTAAAAGAAAGTGTAAAAAAAAAAAAAAAAAAAAAAGTAAAATAAAATAAAAAAAAAGATAAAATTATTTAAAACACCCCTGTCCCGGTAGCTCGCGCTCAGAAGCGAACGCACATATAAGTCCCACCCACATATGTAAACTAGGGTTGCCACCTCATCCCTTTAAACCCGAACACATATGAATAACACAGGTTCTGTGGCTGATTTAATGCAGATAAGGAACCAAGTGAGTTTAATTACCACCTCAATCAGCCACAGAACCTGTGTAATCAATATGTGTTCAGGTTTAAAGGGATGAGGTGGCAACTCTAAGGCCCCTTTCACACGATCGGACCGTTCAGATGCGCCTGTCAGTTTTGACGGCGGACCTGAACGGGCGCTCCATGTTAGTCTATGGAGCGTCGGATGTCAGCGGAGACATGTCCGCTGACATCCGACCCCGTCCGATCCGCTAAAAGCAGACGGATGGCTCTACGTCCAGGTCCGTCGCTGGCGGATCGGGTGAGATCTGATGAAAACGGACATGCTGTCCGTTTTCAACCGATCCCTCCATAGGCGGCAGCGGTGCCTGACATGCCCCTCCCCGCTCAGTGAGCAGAGAGGGTCCTGTCATCCGCCGGCTCAGCGGAGATCAACGGACTGATCTCCCGCTGAGCCGGCAGACCGAGGCGGGCTCCGTAGAAACGGAGTCCGCCTTGTGTGAATGAGGCCTAATGTAAGCGCCGTTCAAACCACACATGGGAGGTATCGCCGTGTGTGTTAGAGCGCGAGCAACAATTCCAGCACTAGATCTCCTCTATAACTCTAAACCTGTAAAAAATTATAAAGCGTCGCCTATGGAGATTTTTAACCACTTCGCTATCCGGCCATAGTAATATGACGTCCACAGATGGGATCTCCCATCCTGGGTGGACATCATATGACGGCCTGGGCTTCCCGGCCGGGACCCGGTGCGTGTGCCCGAAGACCGCAATGTCCGCTGGGTACCCGCGATTGCCGTTAACCGGGCCGGACCGTGGATCTGTGTGTGTAAACACACAGATCCACGTCCTGTCAGTTGTGGGAGGAGACCGATCAGTGTTCCGCTGTACTGAGAACACAGATCGCTCTCCTCCCCTTGTACGTCCCCGCCCCCTACAGTTAGAATCACTCCCTTAGGAAACACATTTAACCCCTTGTGTCCTTGTGCAATTTTATAGCACTGATCGCTGTATAAATGTGAATAGTCCCAAAAATGTGTCAAAAGTGTCCGATGTGTCTGCCATAATGTCGCAGTCACGAAAAAAAATTGCGATTGCCGCTCTTACTAGTAAAAAAAAAATAAATATTTTTTTTTTTTAAATGCCATAAATCTATCCTGTATTTTGTAGACGCTATAACTTTTGCGCAAACCAATCAATATACGCTTATTGCGATTTTTTTTACCAAAAATATGTAGAAGAATACGTATCGGCCGAAACTGAGGAAAAAATTAGTTTTTTTTTTTTTTTTTTAAATTGGGATATTTATTATAGCAAAAAGTAAAAAATATTGTGTTTTTTTTCAAAATTGTCGCTCTTCTTTTGTTTATAGCGCAAAAAATAAAAACCGCAGAGGTGATCAAATACCACCAAAAGAAAGCTCTATTTGTGGGGGAAAAAAGGACGTCAATTTTTTTTGGGTACAACGTTGCACGACTGTGCAATTGTCATTTAAAGTGCGACAACGCTGAAAACTAAAAATTGGCCTGGGAAGGAAGGGGGTGAAAATGCCCTGTATTGAACTGGTTAAGCGAACGAAGTTTGGCGCCATTCCACGAGTGTGTGCAATTTTAAAGCGTGACATGTTAGGTATCTATTTACTCGGCGTAACATCATTTTTCACATTATACAAAAACATTGGGCCAACTTTACTGTTTTGTTATTTTTTAAATCATGAAACTGTTCCCCCCCCCCCAAAAAAAACACGTTTGAAAAATTGTTATCGTATTGTTAAAGAGATAAAAAGCTGCCAGACCGCCATTTTATTCCCTAGGGTGTCTGCTAAAAAAATGTATATAATGTTTGGGGGTTCTGAGTAATTTTCTATTAAAAAAGAAATGATGATTTTTGCATGTAGGAGAGGAGTGTCAGAATAGGCCGGTATGGAAGTGGTTAAATTTACAAGTGCTTTTTATTACTGTCTAAATTGGCCCTAGTATAGGTATGAATGTGAGTTAGGGACCTTAGATTGTAAGCTCCTTGAGGGTATAGGGACTGATGTGAATGTATAATATATATATGTAAAGCGCTGCGTAAATTGACGGCGCTATATAAGTACCTGAAATAAATAAATAATAAATAAATAAATTACCACTAATATTCCTTTATATTGGTTTTTAAAATGTACAAATGCAGCAATTTAGGAATCAGATGAAAGGTTTAGCACTGGAAAACACTTTTTGAAAGATAAAAAGTGCATTTTATAGACATCTATATAGATCAGACCAAAATGAGGGACAGATGAGGAGGAATGAGGGACAGATGAGGAGGAATGAGGGACAGATGAGGAGGAATGAGGGACAAATGAGGAGGAATGAGGGACAGAGGGACATTGCTCCAAATCAGGGACAGTCCCTCGAAATCAGGGACAGTTGGGAGCTATGAGAAAACACATGGATTGTTTTCAGTGGAGCAGTGTGTGAAATCATTCATCTCTAATGACTGCCCGAGGTTATAAACGTGACATTAATTACTATTACACACTACTGCAATCTGCTCATCTACCTCACACCACGCAGTTATTTGTTCAGCAACAACTCCTCCCAGTGGGGGGAACGTGTGGAGCCACGCATTTTTCTCGGAGGTGCTCCACAGCTCTCTCTAGCGTTTGAAGATAATATCATTGTAATAATGACTCCAAGAAAATGGCGCCTGGAGCGAGGACAGAAATTCTGAGCACTAGGGGACGCGCACAGCGTTGGCACGGCGCGGTTTTCAAACGTCCCGGAAGTGAAGTGTCTATTTTTGTAATGATCGGGCTCATTGTGGGTGACTGACAGTCGTCTGCCCGGCTGAGAGGAGAGCTCGGAGGGTGAGTGACAGGGGCTGTATAGAAGGCTGGGTGATAGACTGACCCCCCCCCCCCCCCCGGGGTTATGTGTGTGATTCTTGGAGGACATCTTTCTTATGGGTGTCCCCTGTACAGGGAGGTTTTACTTTCATACACACGTAGGTTGCTCTCACACATGATTGCGGGTGGAATTGCCGTGTTTTCAAATGGCTGGAAAACGTGGGGCGGGTTTGCGATGCCATTACTTCTCATGGCGCCACAATTTTTGCCCGTTAAATTGCGGCGAATGGCAACGCTTGTTGCTCAGCATGGATCACAAGCCTCTTTTGGGTGACCGTGTCCCGCATTGTGATTTGCTGCCCGACAATCATAGCGAGATTGGGCTGTCATTAGAAGTAATGGGATCACAAACGCATTCTGCGTATTTCAGCCATTTTGAAATTGCGGTGATTTCGCTCATGTGAAGGCAGCCTTAGACCCCTCTCGTGCTGGGGTATTTTTCAGGCGCTAAAGGGCTAAAAATAGCACCTGAAAAGCGCCTCCCCTGCAGCCCCAGTGTGAGATCCCCGAGTGCTTTACGGTGCGCCTGCGGGACATTAAAAAAAAGTTCTGCAAACAGCGTCTTTGGTGCGCTTTTCAGGCGCAATGGGCAGGGGCGATTTAGGAGCGCTCCCAAACCACCCCAAAGACGCTGTTTGCAGGACTTTTTCTGACGTCTCGAAAGCGCACCGCCCGAGTGTGAACGCAATCAGGCTTTCACATTCGGGCGACATGGGAGGCAGCGTTCAGGTGCTTTACAGGTGTTATTTCTAGTGCTAAAAAGCCGGAAAACTGCCTTACTGTGAAAGGGTTCTTAAAGTGACACTAAAGGTTTGTTGTGTGTTTTTTTTTTTTTTTTTTTTTTTTTTTTTTTTTTTTTTAAAGCGGAGGGCCACCCTAAAATAAAAAATTGCATTAACAGTCTTAAAAAAAAAAAAAAAAAAAAAAAATCTGAAAAGAAAAAATGAACTTACCTGAAACCCCTGTTGCTAGGCAGTCTTCCTAACCTGCCTCTTCCGTGGTGCTTCCTCTTTGGCGAGTGGCCCCGTTGCCTTCTGGGACGTGTGTGTCCCTCAGAAAACAGGGCCATTCACAAAGCGCCGCGCGACTCGCGCATGCGCAGTAGGAAATGGGCAGTGAAGCTGCAAGGCTCCACTGCCTGTTTACCTTCATTAAGATGGAGGTGCCGGCAGCGACATCGCGGGCTCGCTGGACTGGTAAGTGTCCTTATTAAAGTGGAGGTCCACCCTGAAAAAAAAAAATGCACAAAAAAATACCTAATGGAGGAAAAAAAAACATTTTTTTACTTACGTGAAATGGCTGTTGCTAGGCAGTCTTCCTAATCTGCTTTTCCTACACCGCGGTGATGTTCAGTCTTCTGCTCCCTGCGTTGTCTTCTGGGGAATGGGGCTCGGTGTGTTATGGGAACTGTGTGTGTCTCACAACACATCGCGTCCCGTTCACAAAACGCAGCGCCGCTCGCATGTGCGAAGTAGGAAACTGGCAGTGAAGCCGCAAGGCTCCACTGCCTGTTTCCCTTACTTAGGATGGCGGTGCCGAGAGCCGAGGGATGGGTCGGCCTCAGGCGGCTGACATCGCGGGCACCCAGGACAGGTAAGTTTACTTATTTAACCACTAAGCCACCGCCCACCGTCATATGACGGCGGGACGAGGCTTCTGTTGTTCTGGGAGGACGTCATATGACGTCCTCGCCCTCCCGAGCCACTAGGGGGCGCGCGTGCGCCGCCGGCTGCGCCGCTCGGGACCCGGCGCCCGCGATGTCCGCCGGGCACCCGCGATTGCCGGGTAACAGAGCAGGAGCGTGGATCTGTGCATGTAAACACAGATCCACGTCCTGTCAGAGAGGAGAGGAGACCGATGGCGTGTCCCTTGTACATAGGGACAGCGATCGGTCACCTCCCCCAGTCAGTCCCCTCCCCCCACAGTTAGAATCACCTCCTTAGGTCATACATTAACCCCTCGAGCGCCCCCTAGTGTTAACCCCTTCCCTGCCAGTCACATTTACACAGTAATCAATGCAATTTTATAGCATTGATCACTGTATAAATGTGAATGGTCCCAAAAATGTGTCAAAAGTGTCCGATGTGCCCGCCACAATATCGCAGTCACAATAAAAATTGCAGATCGCCGCCATTACTAGTAAAAAATAAATAAATAATAAAAATGCTATAAATCTATCCCCTATTTTGTAGACACTATAACTTTTGCGCAAACCAATCAATATACGCTTATCGCAATTTTTTTTTACCAAAAATATGTAGAAGAATACATATCGGCCTAAACTGAGGAAAACATTTGTTAAAAAAAAAAAAATTGGATATTTATTATAGCAAAAAGTAAAAAATATTGTTTTTTTTTCAAAATTGTCCCTCTTCTTTTGTTTATAGCGCAATAAATAAAAACCGCAGAGGTGATCAAATACCACCAAAAGAAAGCTCTATTTGTGGGGAAAAAATGATAAAAATTTCATTAGGGTGCAGTGTAACATGACTGCGCAATTGTCATTCAAAGTGCGACAGCGCTGAAAACTGAAAAATGGCTTGGGCAGGAAGGGGGTGTAAGTGCCCTGTATTGAGGTGGTTAAAGTCAGCAGCTACAGTGTTTGTAGCTGCTGACTTAAAAAAAAAAAAAAAAAAATCGCAGCCGGAACACCCCTTTAAATAACAAACATACTTATCTCCACTGTGCAGCTTGTTTTGCACAGAGTGGCCCCGAACCTGCTCTTCTGGGGTCCCCCAGCAGCTCTCGTGGCTCCTCCCCGCATCAGGCAACCCCCCTGGGAGAAGCGCTACCTTGCGGGCGCACTCCCGAGTCCAGCACGAATGCAGGACTCGGCCCCCCCCCCCCCCCGGCGGCCGCGTCATTGGATTTGATTGACAGTAGCAGGAGCCAATGGCTGCGCTGCTATCAATCTATCCAATCAACAGCCGAGGACCACCTAGCAGAGAGATGGGGTTCAAGGGTTCAGGTAAGTAAAACGGGGGGGGCTGGGGCTTTCACTGCCAGGTGTTTTTTCATTTTAATGCATACAATGCAATGCATTAAGGTGAAAAAGCACAGACCTTTACAACCCCTTTAAGGCTTTCTGGCCCCAATTCTCCTCTTCTGGGGTCTCCTGCCAGCGCTCACCGCCCCTCCCTTCCAAACACCCCCATAGCAAGCTGTGTACTGAGGTCTCTGTGTGTCAGCAAAACCTATGAGAGAGAAGAGAGCCGCTACAGACGGGCACATCGCTGCATCAAGTTAGGACTTGGGTAAGTATAAAGGGGTGAGAGGAGATGCTGCTACCCAAACATTTTATACCATAACCGCTTTCCGGCTGCTTGCCCGCAATGTACTGCGGACGGGTGGCCGCTGTAGGCAAAGCAGGGTACTGGTGTGTTGCTGCCTACTTCCGTGTTTTGGGTGCGCTCCCTGCCCAGTGCCCGCTGTGATTGTATACACAATCTGACAACAGTCAGCAAACACCGGCCAATGATTCATGGCCGGGACATGCTGATCAGCTGTGTACATTCCTAGCCCAGAGCTCTGTGTGTATAAATAACACACATTCCTGTAGAAAGCAAGGATTTGTCAGTTTCTCATCAATTAAAGGCATTGGTCAAAAGCAGCACACTGTACACACATTACACATAGTTAAGCACACAGTTAACCCTTTGATCACCCTAGATGTTAACTCCTTCCTAGCCAGTGTAATTAGTACAGTGACCATGTATATAGTATTAGATCTGATCACTGTATTAGTGTCACTGGTGATGTTAGTGTCAGATTGACTGCCACAGTATCCCGGTACCGCTAAAAGTTGCTCATCGCCGCCATTAGTATAAAAAAAAAAAAAAAAAAATTCCAGTGTATATATAGCAGTTTATAGATGCTATACCTTTCGCACAAACCAATCAATATACTCTTATTGGGATTCTTTTTTTTATCAAAAACGTAGCAGAATACATCTTGGCACTCAATGACAATGTGGCATGTCTATCTCTATAAGACTAACTCAAATGGCCAAGTCAGGACAAGTCTGATCATTGGAGGAGAGCATAGCTAGAAAACTGGCCATGCTGTGCTCTCCTGCTTAGTATGATCAGTTATTAGGAAAGCAGAGGGACTGGCAGGAACACCAGGGATTTCACATAAAGGAAGCAATACAAAGAGAACAGAAGACTTTCTCATACAAGTACATGGTACAGCAGGCACATATTAGGAATATGGAATGTTAGGGAAGTTGTGATCAAGCAAGACATATCTTGTGAAACGCGTTAACTGCATTCCCTGTCACTTGTCTGGCTTTTGATAATAAAGCATTCACCAAGCAATCAAATAATCCAGTGTGCTACCATTTCGTTGATGTTTATCTACATATTCCTTAAACATTTCACTGCCAAGTGCATATGCCGTACGGACCTACAGAAGTGCCCGCAGGTGACCAAGTCACTACGGCGTACGGACCTCCTTTCTCCCTCTCCTATAAGCTTATGGTCACTTCAATGACCATAAGCTTATATCAGAATTGTTCAACAGACAACCCGCTGATCAGAGTTAATAACCCCTTAATATGACCACCCCCCCCCCCCCATGCTGCCGCTTCCCTGTCCACAGCCTCTCCACCCCTGCTACTAAATGTCACCTATAACTACCCACCACTCTCATTTCCTATCCCCCCGCAGCTACCATCATAAGCCGGCATCCCTCCTCTGCCGCTTCTGCCGGCTTCAGGTGCTGCTCGCGGCATGGGGGGGTCGAGATATGTCCCCCCATCACTTGGCCCCCGCACCCCCGATCCATCCCTGCTCCAGCAGCATTCCCTCCTTCTACTCCTGCAGCTTCTGCTCCGGTAATCTGACAGGCTGGGGACTGCGGCGGGGGGGGTATATCTCAGCTTCTCCTCCCGGCCAACCTGATCCATCCTGATTGACCAGGAGGAGAAGCCGGAAGATGATTGCGAATATTAATTAGCTGTTGTCACAAGTGGGTGGGTTCGGGGTGCAATGCTCTGCGCCCTGAGCCCAACCTTTTTAAAGCTAATTAGAGCCTCAGGCTCTAATCATGTGGCTTGAAGAAAAAAAAAAAACTCATACAAACGTATGAGTCCGGCATCCTGCAGGAGGGTGGCGCCTGTGCTCCCCTAATGGACAGGCCGCTTCGGGTAAGACTCCTTTCACATGGAGCGTAGTTTGTCAAGCAGATACGCCTGCTCAGTGGGGGATCTGTCTGCTGATCCCTGCTGAGCAGGCGGATGACAGGTTCGTGTTCGCTCTGCTAATGCAGAGCAGACACAGCTCGCTATTCTCTATGGGACAGTCAGATGGAAACGGACCACCTGTCCATTTCCATCGGACGCCATCCGATCCGATCTGCTAGATGGATGGGGTATGGAATCCCCATCAGTCTGTTTTTAGCGGACTGGATCGGATGCAAGCGGATGTTAACAGACACATGTCAGATGGAAACGGACCACCTGTCCATTTCCATCGGACGCCATCCGATCCGATCTGCTAGATGGATGGGGTATGGAATCCCCATCCGTCTGTTTTTAGCGGACTGGATCGGATGCAAGCGGATGTTAACAGACACATGTCCATTTACATCAGCCTCTCCATATCAGAACAATCGGTGGTCCGATTGGGCCTGCCTGAAAAACGGACAGGCAAGCCCGATCGGTGTGCTTATGTGAAAGGGGCCTAAGGCCTTGTTCACACTGAGCATACACAGTGTACCTTTACAGGGATGCACAGGTGGACCGAGCATCTCTGTGCAGGCGGTCTCATTGATGTCATGTGGAATGTAGCACCTGCACAGAGCCGCTGCTCCCAATTTTATATCCATGTAGGTCCGCATGCATGTCCCTGACCTCACACTGTCTGCGTTCAGGGTCATGTACCCACATGGATGTCAGATTGGGAACCACATCTATGGCTGTGCAGCTGTTGCATCCCAATTGACATAAATGGGACTGCCTGTATGGGGATGCACGGAACACCTGTGCATCCCTGTGTGGGTAAACATGGCCATCCATGGGCGTACACTTTAGTATGCCACATGTGAATGATGCTTTAGTACTAATGTACTAATTTAGCAGGAATATTGTAAGTTACGTTGTGTTTATGTGCAAAATTTATGATTTTAGTGTATTTTTAGTGAAAATAGCAATATGATGAACATTTGCGCAATTATTGCGGGGCCCAAAAAATCAGTAGCACTTTTTTTTTCTACAGCTCATGTGCTAGTTTGAGGGGTCTTTTCTGACAGCTGTAAGGCTACTTTCATACTTGGGTGGGCGCCGGCGGTAAAGCAGCGCTATTTTCCAAAACGTCTTTCAGGACAGCACCCGAGAGATCATGGCTCCTCCTCCCACAGGAAACACCTCATCAATTAAGTCTTTAAATTGGAATCCTCCACGTTGCCTCATCAGTTGTTTGTAGAGAACTCCAGCCCCAGCTGCAACACATAAGCGACAGTTATATCATAGAAATGGCCTTACTGACCTTTGCGGAAGAAGTCCAGGGGCAACATACTCAGATCCTGTCAGACAACGCCACGGCGGTGGCTTACATAAACAGACAGGGGGGAACCAGAAGCAAAGTTCTGCAGAGCTTGGCAAAAGGCATTCTGAGTTGGGCAGAGCTCCATACTCTATCCTTATCCGCGGTCCATTTAAAAGGGACCCTAAACAGAGTAGCGGACTTCCTAAGCAGGAACCAGATTTTAGAGGCAGAGTGGCAATTGAATCCAGAAGTCTTCCAGTTAATAGTGCAGAAATGGGGGCGCCCAAGAGTGGATCTCTTCGCCACCCAGGAAAACTCGCAAATGTTTCGCTTCTTCTCCCTGAACAGGAACGAGGCATCACTGGGAGTGGATGCTCTGGCACAAGATTGGAAGTTTCACCCCTGTTACGCATTCCCCCCGTTTCAGCTTATCCCTCGGGTCATAGCAAAAATCAGGAAGGAGGAGACAACAGTGATCCTCATCACTCCTTTCTGGCCAAAAAGGCCTTGGTTTTCATCCCTTCTTCAGATGCAACAAGAACCTTACTGGCACCTTCCGTTAAGAAAAGACCTTCTGTTACAAGGTCCTCTGCTTCACCAGGAAGTAGCAAAACTAAAGCTCACGGCCTGGCTACTGAGGAGCAGCTCCTGAAGAGGAAAGGTTTCTCGGATAGGTTGGTAGCTACCCTCCTATCCAGTAGAAAGAAGGTTACAAGAGCAATCTATTCCAAAGTCTGGAAAATCTTCAACTCCTGGTGCACAGCATCTGACAGATCTCCAAAACAAATTTCTTCTGTGCTTGAGTTTCTGCAAGAAGGGGCGGACAAGGGCTTAGCGGTCAGCATCCTCAAGGTTCAAGTTGCTGCGCTGGGGGTATTCCTGGAAAAATCCATTTCATCACAACCCCTAGTAATAAGATTCTTCAAAGCTCTTACCCGGTCTAGACCAGTGGTAATCAAAAGCTGTCCAGCATGGGACTTATCGGTTGTTCTACAGGCCCTGACCAAGGAACCTTTTGAACCCATTAATTTAGCCTCCCTGAAATTGATTACTTTGAAAACAGTGTTTTTAGTGGCTGTTACAACAGCTCGAAGAGTCAGTGAGCTGCAAGCCTTATCAATCAGGGAGCCTTTCTTTTCCATTTTTTCAGACCGAATTGTTCTGAAGACGGATCCTAATTTTTTGCCGAAGGTCGCTTCGATCCAGACTCGAACTCAGGAAATAATACTTCCTACCTTTTTGTTCTAATCCATCGGGTAAGAAGGAAGAAGAATTCCATACCCTGGATGTAAAAAGAGCAGTCTTGAGTTACTTGGAAAACACTAAAGACTTTAGATGTTCAGATGCTCTGTTTGTTTTATTTTCCGGTAATAAAAAAGGAAGACAAGCTTCTAGAGGAACCATTGCCAGATGGTTGAGAATGGCTATCTCAGAAGCCTATTCCCTTACAGGTCAAGAGAGTCCATTAAATGTCCGGGCTCATTCTACAAGAGCTTCGGCGGTGAGTTGGGCAGAAAAAGCTGGCGCCACCCCCGAACAAATCTGTAAGGCAGCTACTTGGACAAGTCTGACAACCTTTGCCCGTCATTATAGGTTAGATCTCATGACGGCTGGGGACCAGGCTTTTGGAAGGAAAGTCTTACAGGCTGTTGTCCCACCCTAAATGGAGTAAGTCTCGATTATCCTCTCGGGTGCTGTCCTGAAAGACGTTTTGGAAAATTGCAAGTTAGACTTACCGGTAACTTGTTTTCCAATAGGCTTTCAGGACAGCAGTAACCCGCCCTTTGTTTATGCTAATGCTGTAATACTATGATATAACTGTCGCTTATGTGTTGCAGCTGGGGCTGGAGTTCTCTACAAACAACTGATGAGGCAACGTGGAGGATTCCAATTTAAAGACTTAATTGATGAGGTGTTTCCTGTGGGAGGAGGAGCCATGATCTCTCGGGTGCTGTCCTGAAAGCCTATTGGAAAACAAGTTACCGGTAAGTCTACCTTGCAATTTTTAGCTCTACTTTTACCGTCGTTTTAGCAGCACTATTCGGCCACTAGCAGGGTAGTTTTAACCCCCGCTAGTGGGCGAAAACGGGTTAAAACTGCCCGAAAACCGGCACTTTGCCAGCGGGTTTGCGGCTCTGCCCCATTGTTTTCAGTGGGAAGGCGCGCTTTAGGAGCGGTGAATACACCGCTCCTATAGCGCTGCAAAAATGCGGCTTGCAGGACTTTTTTTTCGCGTCCTGCAAGTGCACCGCTCCAGTGTGAAAGCACTCGGGCTTTCACACTGGAGACACAAGAGAGGCTCTTTACAGGCGCTATTTTTAGCACTGTAGCGCCTGTAAAGCGCCTCAGTGTGAAAGTATCCTAAGTGAAAAATGAAAACTTCCAGATTTTTAGGGAAATTTTTGGGTACGTTCGATTTTCACCATTTTGCAAAGAGGCACAATTTAAAACTCCATACAGGTTCATTTTTTATATTTAGTAGGGATTTAGCAAGAATTTTGTAAAATTGGCTGTATTTTTATCTGCTATTAATGGTTTTAGTGTATTTTTTGCAAATATCGCGAGGTTTAAAAAAATCAGTAGCCCCTTCTTTTTTTTTTTTTTTTTTTTTTTTCTAGAGGTCATATGCTTTCAGAAAATATATGGTTTTGGGGGTCTTTCACAAATTCTGAAAGCTGTAGGGGAAAAAATGAAAACCTTCAGATTTTTAGAGAAATATTCACATTTTTGCGTACGTTCGATTTTCACTATTTCTCGCAATGTAAAAGTTAAAAATATTTGTTATTTAACGCAATACAGGTTAAGCTTTTATATTTAGTAGGAATTTTGTAAAATTAGCTGTGTTTTTATCTGCTAAAAATGGTTTTAGTGTATTTTTTGCAAATATATTGGTTTGATAAACATTTGAGCAAATACCGCGGGGTCTAAAAAATCAGTAGCACCTTCTTTTTATTCTACGGATCATGTGCTTTCAGAAAATATATGGTTTGGGGGGTCTTTCATAAATTCTGAAAGCTATAAGTGAGAAATAAAAAAAGCAAAGGAAAAATTGCAAAAATCATCTGGTCACCAGTGTACAAAATGGAGCAAAGGGCCTGGCAGTGAAAGGGTTAAAGAACCATACGTTTCTGCAAACGTATCAAATGTTATGTGTGTGTGTCTATATAGATAGTGTAAACTTCTTTCTTTCCTTAGAACACAACAAAAATATGACCTCCAAAATCCTGACTAACAAGCTGGGCCTAAAATCTCCTGTGCCAAAAAGTGACAACAATGTGGAAAAGCTCAGGAAAGAAAATGCTGCTTTAAAAAAGAAACTGGAGGAATCGTCCAAATCAAAGATGTCCGATGGAGAGAAGAACAGATTGTTGGAGGTAACACACCATTGATGGATGTGGTCTCTTTTTGCATCATTACAGAATGAGTGTGATGGATGTTGCTGTGACCCTCAGTAAAGCCTGTGGATGTTGGGCCCTAAAATGAAACTCCAGGCACACGTTAAAAAGCACTAATTAATGAATGCAGTTTTCTAGATTCATACTTGCCTATGTGAATGCAGCATCAGACCTATGCTGCATCTGTCCCCCAGCGTCTCTGCACTGAGAACCGAGCCACCATACACCGCCGATGGCTCGATTCTCTCACCTCCCCCGAGTGGAGAGCTGCTGACTTTGTCAGCATCTCTCCTGCTCTGCTCCTCCACGCTCACTGAAGCGCTGAGCTGTGCAGGGGCGGGGAGTGGCCGTCTCAGCGGCTCGCTGAGACTATCAGTCCAGGCACCTGGCGGATCCAGACTTCTGAAGTCGGGATGACGCAGTGCCTCGACTGATTCCAGTGACGTCAGTGAAGAGTGGACCTCAGACCGCTCTCTGTTGAAAATGGGTCACAGGAGTGCAAAACAAATTGCACTCCTGTGTCCCATAGGAGAAGCCCAGCCTAAAAAGCACAGACTGGACTTCTATAAATGCATTTTAAATACAATGTACTGTAAATACTTATGACTTGATTTCCGCCTCTTCAATTCTCATGTACAGCAACCACCCAGGGGTACTTGGGTCCAGTAAGGTGTCCTTCATTCCCATGTGGTGACAAGAAGTTAAAGCAAAGAGTGGTGACCTAGCTGTATTGTTGGACTGCACAAAAGTCAAGTCATTGTGCTGGCTATGCTGTGCTACGGTACTGTGTAGATGTCAGGACAGGATGGACTGAAATACAAAGCATTTAGCAGGCAAGACCGCTCCTTGTTTTGTATACTAACTATGAATTGATCTGTGTGCTTGGTTCAGCTTTAGTGATACAAGGGTGTGTAAAAAAAAAAAACTATTTTCAACCACTTGCGCACTGCCCGCCTTCAATGTACTGCGGACGGGCGGCCTGTATGTCGCCTGCTGACACCCTCGGTAATTGTATACAGCAGGGGGTCTCTCAGTAAATTTCAGCTAATGATTCATGGCCGGGACCTGCTGATCAGCTGTGTCCAATCACAGCCTAGAGCCCTGTGTTGACCATCAACACAGGGCTCTGTACAGAGGGAACAATCTCTGCTTTTTATCCCTGCAAAGCAGGAATAAAAAACAAAGGGATATGTTAATAAATGCAGCACACTGTACACACATTACACACAGGCCCACTTTTAACCCCTTCCCAACCAGTGTCATTAGTACAGTGACTGTATAATATCACTGTATTAGTGTCACTGCTCATGTCAGTGGCAGTTGGTCAGTTCCACCCCAGTGTCAGATTGCCCATGCAATTACCAGTTAAAGTAGCCCAGTGCTAAATGGCAAAAAAAATGGCCTGGCCGTGAAGGGGGTAAAACCTTCCTGAGCTCAAGTGGCATTAAATGATGATACTCTCAGGGTTAAAGTAGATGAGTGAGGAACACTTCTTGTACTGGCTAGTTTAACCTAGGAAAAGCACCGACTACAACCTTTTTTTGCAAACTGATTTCAACTTGTTTGAAAATGAAGTGACTTCAAATGAGGGGTAAAATCATGACTGCATTGAATTGTGTCCTTGTAGAAAATACTTGACCTTGAAACACAGAAGGTGAAAAACGGTCAGGATCTTGATATTATACGGAATCGTAGTGATGCACTGAATGCCAAGAATAAAGAGCTGGTCCTAGAGGCAAATCAAGAAGCCAAAACCATAGAGAACGTTTCCAGAGAGATTCGCAAGCAGATACCAGAGGTTCCACCACGCATAGTTCAGTGCAAGACCAGCGTGCCACAGACTGGCCAGGTACTGTCAGATGTTTCCCCAAACAAACCCTCTCTGATGGGATCTGGGTTTCCCTCCTCATCTTCCAGGACTAGCTACTTGAGAGATTGGCACCGCCCTCTACAGGAAACACAAATCTGACACAATTTAAAAGGCCCCTCCCTCTCCTCCCAACCCTCAGTTGTTTTGTGTTTCCAGACCCTCCAGGAGCACATTGTAATGGTGTGTGGGTTTTTTTTTTTTTTTTTTTTTTATAGGTCTAGTAATTGTGGTTGGTGGACCCCCCTTCTGTGGTGATATCCAGGACTGGTTGTAGCCATGTCTGGGGTGTTTTTCTAGGTTTTTAGTCTAAGAAGGGCCCCCTGTATATATTGGGTTACTTGCCTCCCCGGAGGTTTAGCAGCGGCAACTCCCTTCCAGGTCCAGCGTATAGCTGTGGGGAGAGTCATCTTCCTTGTGTCTTCCCCGCGTTGGGTGTACCAAAATTGCATTGGAGGACTTCCAGTGACGTGCCTGAACCGGTAGTGACACGACGCACTTCCAGGACGCTGAGGATCGCAGCGTGGTACAATGCCAGGGACTCGCTGCTTTGGAAACAGTCTGCCAGATGTAGGGCAGGCTAGTTTAGCAGTGCAGCGGCGGTCAGAGGAGTCTCACCAGCCAGGCCTGAGGATGGAGCACCCGCTTGAGTTAGCGGTGGCATCTGGGTCCAATACTGCCTCCACGGTAAGCCCTTGTCTGTGGATAAAGAGCTACTGCTGCAGGGGGGGTCTGTATAAGTCTTTTTTTATGGTTTTTGTTTTCTGTTTTTTCTTTTTTTTTTTTTTTCCTAGGTTGACAAACCTGTAAAGAAAAAATGTGGGAATGGTAGAGCCAGACTTTCTAGTAGTTGTAAGAAACTGTTTTGTGAGTATTGTATTCTGTCAAAGGCAGGTTCTGGGTCTACTGCCTCTTTTAAGGAGTTGATGACTTCTATTAAGGAGGTAGTGGCCTTTTTTTGGTCCTTTTAACAACAGAGTAGCCCGGCTAGGGCCTTCCACTTCTAAACCTCTGACTCAGGAGCCTTCAGTCTCAGCTAGATCTCCACCTCTTTTAGTATCAAAGACCTGTAGTTCATGTATTGTTTCTGACCTGGAAGAAGGTGAGAATCCGGTATCTACATCTGAGGAGTCTGCATTAGAGGATGAGGATGCTGGTAGCTCAACTAGGTATCTTTTTACAGTTGAACTATTAAAGTCAATATATGCTTCTAAACAGATTGAGATGCCTCAGCAAGCCCAATCTGTTTAGGATAAAATGTACAGAGGTCTGAAAGGATGGAAAGCTAGGTCTTTTCCTGTGCATAATTCACTCAAGGACGTGATACTTTCTGAGTGGAAAGATCCTGAAAAAAGGTTGTTCCAATCTAGGACACTAGAGAAGGTTTCCCTTTCAGTCCGATTTTGAGGAAGTTTTTTTTTTTTTCAAATGTTCTAGATTAGTTGCTCCTATGTCACAAATATCTAAAAAGTCAGATCTTTTATTTGAGGACTTTGGAGTCCTTAAGGATCAGATGGATAGGAAGGCCGACTCTTTTTACTACGTAAAGCCTGGGATGCCTCTGCCTTTTCTTTAGGACCAGCTGTAGAGTCAACCTGTGTTGCTAGGAATTTAGATGTGTGGGTCCAACGCCTTGACCATCTCTCCTCTGATACCCTCATAGAGGAGATCAGGGATTCTCTAACCCTTATTGCTAAGTCAGTTGCTTTTTTTGGCTGATGCGGCAGCAGATTCTGTAAAATCTGTGGTCAGAAATTCAGCACTCATTAATTCAGCTAGACGGGCATTCTGGCTGAAATCTTGGGAAGGTGATCTTACCTCCAAGAATAAACTCTGCGGCATACCTTTTGAGGGCAAACTCTTATTCGGTTCTTCCTTAGAGGAAGTCCTAGCTCGTTCTTCCAGGAAGAGTAAACAGTTTCCATCTTCTCAAAAGAATAAGCCCCAGAAAAAGAGGCCCTTTTTGTGGCTTTCAGAACAAGGTAAATTTTAGGACAAATAGGCAACAGGCAAAGAAGAAGTGGTCATTTAACAAGGACAAGAAAAAAGGGGGGGCACTGTTTGCTCCTTCAGCCCCTACTAAAAATCCCCAGTGACACCAGAGCGGGGGGTAGGAGGGAGTTTGTCCCATTTCATCAAGGAATGAGCAGAGATTTCCAGCAATCCTTTTATCCTCCAAATGACAGAGGTTACAGGTTGGAATTCAAAAGCCCCCCCACCCCAGAGGTTTTTTCTTACCTATCTGCTGAGAAACCAAGCGAGACGGCAGGCCATGGTGAGTCTGATTGTGATATGGGAAACGGCAGGTTTCGGATGGACATAAATTTAAGCGTCCTGAACAGATTCATAGTATACAGACGATTCTGGATGGAAAACATTTATTCTGTAAGAAATCTGTTATTACCAGGAGTGTTCATGGTAAACCTGGATATTCAGGACGCTTAACTTCATGTACCAATCTGCCAGTCATCAAAAGTTCCTCAGATATGCAGTTCTCATGGAAAATGGTCCAAGTCATTGGCAGTTCAAAGCCCTCCCTTTTGGTCTCTCGGTAGCACCAAGGATTTTCACAAAAATCATGGCCTATTTTCGGATACAGAAGATATAGATCGTTCCATATTTAGACGATTTTTTTGGTCTTTGCCTGGGAAAAAGAGAGCCTTGTTCAGGATCTACAATTGATCTTACGGACCTTTCAGAAATTGGGGTGGAAGGTCAGTCGGCAGAAGTCTTGCCTGGTTCCCTCCCAGAGCATTCCCTTTTTAGGTTACCTAATACACTGTTGCCCAAAAGATTTTTCTTCTAGTAGAAAAGATTTTAAAGAGTCTTCTTTCCATGCAGAACTTCAGGTTGCTCCTGCAGGCCTCCCTTCGTCAGATCATGCAGTTATTGGGCTTAATGACTGCAGCCATTCCAGGTGTGCCATGGGCCCAATTGCATTCTAGGCCCCTTCAGGCGTTTCTTCTGCGTCATTGGGATTGCAGAAAAAAAGCTCTTTAAATCAGCTCATACAGCTTCCAATAGAGGTTTTTCTCAATCTGTCCTGGTCTGCAGGGAGGGAAGGACTGGGCACGGAATCCCCCAATGAAAATTACTACTGATGACAGTCTGGGGCTGGGGAGCTCACTCAGGGGACTGGTAGGCCCAGGGAGCCTGGGTGCCAGAGGAGGCATGCCACCCATCGAATTTCAGAGAACTGTTAGAAGTGGAGAAGGCTTTAGCTGCTCTGAAGGAGAGGGTCAATTCAAAAGACCTGTTGATTTTTTCAGACAATGCCACGACCGTGGCATACCTAAACAAGCAGGGGGACACTCGCTTGTATACTCTTCTTTTGTTAACCCAGCAGATTCTGTCCTGGGCAGAGAACAATTTCTCTTCTATTAGGGCAGTGCACATCATTGGGACTGGCGGACTATCTGAGCAGAATAAACCTCAGTGCCAGCAGTTGGTAACTGAATCAAGACACGTTTCAGGAGATGTGTTAAAGTGGGGTATTCCTAGAGTGGATCTTTTTGCATCCAGTCTCAACAAACTACTGGTTTTCTTCTCGCTGGAAAGAGACGGAGTCCTTAGGGACAGATGCGCTCTCCTTCCTGTGGAAAGTCACTCTAGCCTACTCCTTCCCCTCCCAATTTCCTCTCTTACTGCTGGTAGTTTGGAAGATTCTTCAAGATTAAGCAGAAATTATCCTACTTGCCCCTTGGTGGCCCAGGAGGAGTTGGTTCTCCTCACTGAGACCTCTCTCAATAGAACCTCCCTGGCCCCTGCCGGAGTGGAGGGATCTTCTTTGTCAGGGGTCGGTGCTCCATCCAAACCCACAGACCTTCCATTTGATGGCCTGGAGGCTGAGCGGCACATCCTACAGCTAAGGGGGTGTTCAGAGAGGGTTATTGAGACTAACCTGGACAGCCATAAGTTAGTCACAAGAAAGGTCTATGGGAAAGTTTGGGAAAACTTTTTTGTTTCCTGGCAGATGACAGGAATAGATTCTTTTTCTACTCCCTATGTATTAGATTTTTTATAGAGAGGAGTGGAGAAAGGACTTTCTGTCAGCACCCTTTGGGTTCAGGTTTCTGCCCTGTCTGTTTGCAGAAAAAAAGACTAGCTGAGGACCCTTTGGTCAGGAGGTTTCTTTCAGCCAGAACTAGGCGTACACCCAGGGCTGTTAAACAGATTCCTCCCTGGGATCTGTCGTTGGTTTTAAATGCTATAACTAGGGCTCCTTTTGAGCCAATGCACGAGGCCTCTCTGAAATTGATTTCCTTAAAGATTACCTTTCTTTTTGGCTATAACATCGGGGAGAAGGATTTCTGATCTATAGCCCCTTTCCTGAGGCTTTTAGAGGACAGGGTAGTGATTAGGCCCGATCCTTTGTATTTACCCAAAGTTTCTTCCAGCTTTCACAGGTCCCAGGAGGTATACAAATACCATACTGGTGACCCCACAATAGGGATAAAACTTTTTCGCAGAAGGGAGTTTAACAAGACTCGTGGCCACTCATTAAAATTAGAAGAAAAGAGGTTTAACCTTAAACTACGTAGAGGGTTCTTTACTGTAAGAGCGGCAAGGATGTGGAATTCCCTTCCACGGGCAGTGGTCTCAGCGGGGGGCATTGATAGTTTCAAGAAACTATTAGATAAGCACCTAACGACCACAACATACAGGGGTATACAATGTAATACTGACATATAATCACACACATAGGTTGGACTTGATGGACTTGTGTCTTTTTTTTTTTTTTTTTTCAACCTCACCTACTATGTAACTATACGAGTTCTTCCTAGTTTTTGTTCCTCCCCCAAGAATGTAAAAGAGTAAAGATTTAGTTTTTTTTTTTTTTTTTGATGCCTTCTGCTTTATCTAGAAAGGTCTAGTGAGTTTAGGAGCTCCTTCCAACTCTTAGTGTTGTTTAGTGGCCCCAAGAAGGAGACCAAAGCATCTAAAAGTTCCATTTCCAGATGGATTAGGGAAGCAATTTGTGAAGCTTGCAGAGCGTCAGGTCACATCCCTCCTTCCAGAGTTGGAGCTCATTCAACGAGATCTTTGGCCACGTCATGGGCAGAAAGAGCGGGAGCATCATGGAAAGAAATGTCTAAAGCTGCTGTCTGGTCCTCCTCTCATGTGTTCATCAAGCATTATAGAGTCCAGATGCTCTCCAGCCAGGGCCTCTCCTTTGGTAGGAAAGTGCTTCATGCTGTCGTCCCTCCCCAAGATATAGAATCGTAGCTGTCCTGGAAGATGAGGAGGGGAACCTCCGTTAGACTTAACAGTAACGGTATTTCCATGAATCTTCCAGGCCAGCGTCTATATTCCCACCCTATTCTGTATTACTGGTCTCCTTTTGTTTACCTGGTGGTGTTTTAGCGAGTTTCTGTTATTCCTCTGCCGAGAGCACTTTTTGTTGGAGGTTTACTTGATCTTCTAACAACTAAGGGTCAGAGGAGAGGGAGGGGCCTTTTAAATTGTGCCTGATTTGTGTTTCCTGTAGAGGGCGGAGCCAATCATCTCAAGTAGCTGTCCTGGAAGATTCATGGAAATACCATTACCGGTAAGTCTAACGGGGGTTTTCCAATTTTATTACTGAAATGTTTCTGGAATCTTGGAGAAAAATTTACATTTAGCGATTTATTTTATTTTTATTTTTTTTATTCTTTTTTTCTCCATATAAATTTGTATTCTGCATTCTAGTCACGTGTGTATGAAAAATGCTGCTGTTTGAATATTTAATTTCAGCCTTTAAAAAAATATTACATTCTAGGGTTGCTATCCTTCAGTTTGTGGTGTGTGTTTTTTTTTTTTTTTTTTTTTTTTTTTTTTTTTTTATATTTTTTGCATTTTGTTGTATAGTAGCATATTTTGAAGTGGCCATATTGGTGTGTCCTTGCACTGTGTATAAGAGATTACTTCCTGATTATTTGAGATGCACACAAATCACAGCAGCCCGAACTTACACAATAGTGATGTATGGCTGCAGGATTAAAATTTGATATCATAACGCAAAACTGGCACTTTGGGACTATGTGGCGTGTTGAAGGTCTCTCTCTATTACAAAAACTTAGAGAGCTAAGTACATTGCTGTTGAATTTCAAGCATAAAAAAAGCGCTTACTCCTAATACAACAGGCATTAAAGTGGACTGCATCTTCTGATCTATAGATAAACAAACAAAATCTTTGGAGTCTCAAAAATATACAGTATATGAATAAGTTCATAAAGGGCATTATCCCAAGTAGAACAGCAATCATATAAACGAGGTGTAAGGGACTTTCAAATATGCACCTCATAAAGTCATTAAAGTGTTTGTTAACCCAAAAAAAGAAAATGCAGATCCTGGTCCCTTAAAGCAGATTGCACAGTGCTTGTGCTATGTAACTGTAAAGAAAACCTCCCTGAACCTGCCACTTTCTGTATGCCCTTTCTGCTCTGACCACAGAAATCAGGGTTACTCAGCCCTGACCACCGTTGTCAGTGCGTCCCTGCATCATATGCTGCTGTCCCCTCTGCTCTCCTCTCTCCCCCTTACCCCCTCCTTCCTGTAAACAAAAGTGTCAGAAGAAAGGTCTGGAGCCAAAGTGGTTTAAAATTCACCATACATTAACATTAAAAACATGGAATTAAATAGTTATATATGAGGAAATTCAAAATCATCCCCCTGTGTTTGTAGTCATGAGTAGAGCTCACTGAGCTCTATGAGCAGACTGTCAGTGTAGCTGTCTGCTCGTACGGCCAGGCATATGCTGAGTGATCAGAAGAATTAATGGACTACATAGAGCGTTCATCAATGCCCATTAATGATCATTAATGATTAAGCGCACTTGGAGTGTGTGAAATGCATCTACCAGCTTTCTGTCTTTTGTCAACACTTTGGATGTTCTGAAATAAAAAATCATTTTGATCCAGTATGGAGTGCGGCCATTTCTTCTATTATTGGCTTCTTTGTGCAAGGAGGAACAGGGTGAGCACTGTCAGAGCCCTACAAAATTACCTCTAGCAGGCCACTGGTGTGAACGTCTCTGACCAAACAATCAGAAACAGACTTCATGAGGTTGGCCTGACGTCCTCTAGTGGGCCTTGTGCTCACTGCCTGGCACCGTGGAGCTGCATTTGTCATTGAACACCAGAATTGGCAGGTCTGTCACTGGCACCCTGTGCTTTTCACAGATAAGAGCAAGTTCACCCTGAGCACATGTGATAGACGAGAAAGGGTCTGGAGAAGCGGTGGAGAACGTTATGCTGCCTGTAACATTGTTCAGCATGACTTGTTTGGTGGTGGGTCAGTCATGGTCTGGGGAGGCATATCCATGGAGGGCCGCACATACCTCGACAGGCTAGACAATGGCACCCTGACTGCCACTGGGTATCGGGATGAAATCCTTGGACATATTGTCAGACCCTACAGTGGTGCAGTGGGTCCTGGGTTCCTCCTGATGCATGACAATGCCCTGCCTCATGTGGCGAGAGTATGCAGCCAGTTCCTGGAGGATGAAGGAATTGATACCATTGAATGTCCCCCACGCTCACCTGACCTAAATCCAATAGAGCACCTCTGGGACTTTGTTTCGGTCCATCTGAGGACGCTAGGTTGCACCTCTGTTCAGGAGCACAGTGATGCCCTGTTCCAGATCTTGGAGGAAATACCCCAGGACACCATTCGCCATCTCATTAGGCGCATGCCTCGATGTTGTCAGGCATGCATACAAACCCTGGGGCCATACAAACTACCGAGTACCATTTTGAGTTGCTGCAATGACATTTCAGCAAAATAGACTAGCCTGCTGCATAATTTTTTCACTTTGATTTTCGGGGGGTCTTTGAATTCAGCCGTCTGTAGGTTGATGATTTTCATTCCCATTAAACGATGTGGCATCCTTTTCGTTCAGAAAGACAGCGTGCTCTGTTGAAAAACAGACTTACTTGGCAGATCACCAGCTAAAAATAAGAGCTCAAAAAATGTAACTAATGCAGTCACCACATCTAAGAATAAGTGTGCTGCAATATAATACATCGTTGCTTTTTGGTTTAATACTGCTTCAACTAAAGTCTAGTATGGTAATCCTTTGATCCAAACTGCATTTGTATGGTCAGGAAGAACATATTTCCTCTTGAGTGGTCTTTGGGGTTTTTTTTTCTGCCCCCTTAGAACAAAAACTGTGCATTCTTTTTGTAATAGATGGGTGTATCGCTTTTTATATATGGAGAGTGATGGATGAAGGGCGCGTGATCAGTTGCTCACATCAAAGTATAAGATTTATTCATATGAAAATAAAAGCCAATAAAGGCAAATAAAAGCAATTAAATAATGCCAATACTACGTATCAATACAAACAGGTAACAAAATATAAAAAACATGGAAATTTTAGATAAAAATGGGTTAAAAGTATCATGAGCCCATATTGAGGCGGGTGTTTAGAGTTGGCTGACGCGTTTCGAGGATAACCTCTTCATCAGAGCCTTTGAGAACCAGGGCGCAGTCTCTATGGGCCAGTAGGCCAAAATCTGTACATCAACATAATGGCTAGATCACTCTTTTATCTGAGGCAGAGAGACAGCTGCAGACACACTTGGCTGCAGTAACCTCTCAAGAGATCTTCACCCCCCTCCACCCTCTCTAATACAGGACAGCACTTTCCCAGGAGGACGCAGACAGGCTGAATAATCTCCCTTTCATCCAGCCCGTGACAGGTCCACACCATCCTACAATCCCTTCTCTACAAATTTAAAGGAGAACACACACACCATCTACTACCACATAGAACGCCTATACGTGGACTGGTATGGAACACAGAAAACCATATTCCCCATTTCAGGCCATCTTTTCCAACTAGCCATTATGTTGATGTACAGATTTTGGCCTACTGGCCCATAGAGACTGCGCCCTGGTTCTCAAAGGATCTGATGAAGACGGTAATCCTCGAAACGCGTCAGCCAACTCTAAACACCCGCCTCAATATGGGCTCATGATACTTTTAACCCATTTTTATCTAAAATTTCCATGTTTTTTATATTTTTTTTTACCTGTTTGTATTGATACGTAGTATTGGCATTATTTAATTGCTTTTATTTGCCTTTATTGTCTTTTTATTTTCATATGAATACATTTTATACTTTTTGATGTGAGCAACTGATCACGCGCCCTTCATCCATCACTCTCCATATAGCCTTACCTGACCACCCCGGGGTCATTTTCTGGGCAGCGGGACATGCAACACCATCTCTTTCAGCTTTGCTATAATTTCACAATACTACTTTTCTCAAACCCAAACAGACCCTCACAAGCGCAGGAGTAATCTTTCCTTGTCCACAATTTGTTTCGCTTTATATGTTTGCCTTTGCCCTTTTGTGAATTTAATTTTTCATTTTTGTTTATTTTTTACTAGTGAGGTTGGTGGAATGAAAATAGTTGACGGATTTTAATTTTTTTTTTTTTTTTTCCCTGTTGTACAATGAACTGGTGAACGTATAGTAATCTAAATATGTGGAACTTGCCATATGTATGAAATCTTCCTAAATAGGATTAATGTCAGACCAGGTTATGGTGGATATATACCGCTTTATCCTTTTTTTTTCCACTTTTTAAATATAGCAACCCAGCATAGCCTGCCTAGATCAATAAAAAAATGAAATTCTATACCATACTATGCCAATGCTATTAATCCTGACAGGACTCATGTCAGTACTTCTATTGCTGTGTGAGTTTATATAATCATCTGTAGTACCACAACCAGTAAAGTCATCATCACTGGGCATAGAGCGCTACTGTATGTCCAGCTATGAACCAGAGGTTAGAGAAAGAAATATGAGCGTTGTAAGGAGACCTATGGGGCTGCCATTGCAGACTTTCTGAGAATACTAATTGCCTGGCTGTCTGTGGCTTTACTATTTCCTACTTCTATGGCCAGGAACAATCGCATGGCATAAAAATACCTAAATGTATCCAGACTTTTCGTGTGTGTGTGTGTGTGTGTGTGTGTGTGTGTGTGTGTGTTTTTTTATCTATCTCTATCTCCTCCATTCCTAAAGTTTAAATGATTTCCACAAGATGGCGATATTTAACCAGAGTAAGTTTGTAGGTTCCACGGGAAGAAGGCTGGTTTACCAGTATTTCACACCGTCAACATTTGCTACTTTTGCCCTGTAAGCCATTGCTGGCTTTTTATTTTTTCCAATCAGATTTATAATTAGAATATGTTGTACACTATAAATCTGATTGTACAATATACTTCTTAGAGTTACCAAAACTATGTAATAAAACAAACCTGATCTGTTCAATTTGAATTACAGTAAATCAAACAGGCTCTTGACCCACATAGTTGATGGTAGATCCAAAGGAGTGTACAAAATGGCACCCACCCCACCTAACAAACCAACAAAATTTACTCTGTCAAACCATTTACGTTGAAAACAGAGGGTTTTGTTTGCACACATTTGTGAATATATGTGTAAGCTGCAGTGCCCACATCAAGGCTCCTCTGTGCATACTGTGGTCCTAACTACAGTTTTTAGAGTCTAAGTAAGGGCACATCTAGCAAGTGCATCTAGTGAATAAATTAGAGGTAGGTGTACCTGGAGGGAGCCCACCCCTTCTTACAGGGACGCACGTGATGCCCAGCAAGAGAAGAATGGCAGCAAAGGCATCCAGTGTGTCCCTGCACCCAATTCAACCAACTGTGCAAAAACGTGGCAACCACCCCAACTTATTACTGGCCTTACTGCAAAGGCTAGTAAGTGTGTTGGGAAATCTTTTGGGTTGTTTTTTTTAATGATGGATCCAAAAGACATTGTGCAATCAGATGGTCAGACTTAAGCTGGGTACACACACATCACCCAGCGGGTTGAATGATAAACTGACAGATCCCCACATCTACATAACTTCAGTGTCTCACAAGAGTGAGTACACCCCTTACTTTTTTGTAAATATTTAATTCTATCTTTTCATGTGACAACACTGAAGAAATTACACCTTGCTACAATGTAAAGTAGTGAGTGTACAGCTTGTATAACAGTGTAAATTTGCGGTCCCCTCCAAAATAACTGAACACACAGCCATTAATGTCTAAACTGCTGGCAGCAAAAGAGTACACCCCTAAGTGAAAATGTCCAAATTGGGCCCAAAGTGTCAATATTTTGTGTGCCCATTATTTTCCAGCACTGTGAAAGTGTCCCTCACGCTGCTCTGCATAATAGATAAATGTATATTAACCCAAACAATAAAGTGAATAAATTAATCTGCAGCAAAACCTATGAGTGTTCACAGTACACAAAAATGAGGATAATGCTTATAAAGGTCAAAAAGTCAATGGTGAAAGTGTCCAAACAAATTGGTAAATGTGGGAGAAATGGATGTTCATAGGGTGGTAAAGCAGGGTGGTTTAATAATAGATGACCCACTCAGTACTCCTCAGTATCCAGATGAAGTCTTCAACTCCATCCCAGATGAAGTCACGTGATGTGACGTAACGCATAGGGAGTGGCTGGAGTCAGACGTGCACCGGAAGTGATGTAAGGAAGCGCTGAGAGCGCCGGTTTTATCTGTTCTTGCCTGATTTTATCTATTCACATGTAAGAGTCCACCCTTATGTTACCAATAAATGTACCCCTTCTTTTAAAAACCTTACTACGCTATTGGAGGCACTTTGTTCTTCTCCCCCCCCATTATTGTGGTACTGATGCACCGGAGTGCTTTGGGATGCCTAGTGGAGGATAATACAGCTGGAGAAGCTATTCCTGGCCCCAATACCAGTGTATGTTGGAGAACAACCTAAAGGGAAGCGGTGGAGAGCTATACTCATCCGTACATGCGTTTTATTATATTATATTATATGAGGTGAGAGTTCTGGGAGACTGGTGGTGTGAGAAATACTATATGAAGCTATATATGGATACTGAGGAGTACTGAGTGGGTCATCTATTATTAAACCACCCTGCTTTACCACCCTATGAACATCCATTTCTCCCACATTTACCAATCTGTTTGGACACTTTCACCATTGACTTTTTGACCTTTTTTTTTTTTTTTTTTTTTTTTTTTCTTTTCTTTTCTTTTTGTGTGGCTTACTATTTAAAATATATGCTGTATTTTTGCAGCACTTTACTTATGCTATGGACACTGGTTACCAATTTTTTGCATATGTATTGGACATTTTGTTATCACTTTTTTTTTTTTTTAATGTTCCTTGCTGGAGCCACCTACCTATCCTTTTGAGACTTTAATTATTTCCATTGTTTGCACATCGCACTTTACTTGTTGAATTATTTCTGTGCGAGATCACTTTATAAGCATTATTTTCCAGCACTGCCTTAACCCCCCTGGGCATGGAGTTCACCAGAGCTTCACAGGTTGCCACTGGAGTCCTCTTCCACTCCTCCATGACAAAATCATGGAGCTGGTGGATGTTGGAGACCTTGCGCTCCTCCACCTTCCATTTGAGGATGCTCAATAGGGTTTAGGTCTAGAGACATGCTTGGCCAGTCCATCACCTTTACCCTCAGCTTCTTTAGCAAGGCAGTGGTAGTCTTGGAGGTGTGTTTGGGGTTGTTATTTTGGAATACATGCTTGTGGGCAAGTCTCTGAAGGGAGGGGATCATGCTCTGCTTCAGTATGTCACAGTACATGTTGACATTCATGGTTCCCTCATTGAACTGTAGCTCCCCAGTGCCAGCAGCACTCGTGCAGCCCCAGACCATGACACTCCCAACACCATGCTTGACTGTAGACAAGACACACTTGTCTTTGTACTCCTCACCTGGTTGCCGCCACACACGCTTGTCACCATCTGAACCAAATAAGTTTATCTTGATCTCATCAGACCACAGGACATGGTTCCAATAATCCATGTCCTTAGTCTGCTTGTCTTCAGCAAACGGTTTGCTGGCTTTCTTGTGCATCTATAGAAGAGGCTTCCTTCGGGGACGACAGCCAAACAAGAATGAAGGGAAAATCTACCAAGGGGGACGCTAGTTCTGGTGACCACTAAGGATTTCCTCGCGCTTCCTGTTTTGGCTGTGGGAACAGAAGAGAAGGGAACTCTCTCCAATGGGACACAGATGGCAAAAAAACATGAAAAGTTCTAGAAGAAGAGTTCTAACCCTTCCTTACTCCATCCAAAATGAAAAACCATATAAACATATTTATTATATCATATTATTTTGTTTACTCTTGGAAGTAATGTTTTAATCGCATGTATTATTGTTACTTCTATATGATCTCCTATGTAACTCTTTTTTTAAATTATAATTGTTCAATAAAAAGTTTGTAAACACAAAATTGAAAACCATGTTTTTCCTTCAGTTCTGCCTTAAGTTCTTGAAAATAAGGGCTGTGTTCTAATAGTGCTGAACACGCAAGTACAGAGATGAGAAAAGATACAATTTGACTGTCACGGCACCGTTATCACACATTTAAATACACAAACGTGTAAATAGGGCCTACTTTTGCCAGTGGTAGAACAGCTCAATCAGCAATCTAGGATCTACAGTACCATGAATCATTTTACATTTGTTCTCACCTTTTTATGATTATGGGACTTGCATAATTGTTTCTCTGCAGGACACACCGAAAGGGGTAACTCTGAGTAATGTCCAGATTCTGGAAGCGCAGCTGAAAGATGTGAGTATATCAGTTCTTTAAATGTCAGTATTCTTTTGTATGATGATAAAGCACAAAGACTGTGCAAAAGTTAACAGGTGACCAATTTTAAATTATTTCTAAAGACTAAAGCAGTGCAAACATTCCTTTTCCAGATGTGGTTGTGACCCATCTGACCTGCTGAATAAATGAGTTGCAGTAATCCCATGATTGCAGGACTGTCTGCTCTGGACTGAGACAAAGAAAATTGACTTGATTGCTTTCCCATCTGGTTTTAGCTAGAGCTGGAAAGGATTTTTTTTATTGATGATCCCCCTTTGGACAACACTGGGCTTAGATGTTACGTGATCTAGAAAGAATTGGGCTAAATCGCTAGTTTGCTCCTGAAAAGTGTGCTTTAGTTATAAACTCGTATCTCTGTCCTGTGTACTTATATCAAACCTCCACGGGTGAGAGGGAGAAATAATCTCATTACTGAATACTATGCAAAGCCAGGTGTCGTTCAAAATCTGTCACTGTAGGCTGCTATGGGAGCTACAAGATTGGAGAGGGCTTGCAGTATGCTGCTGTCTGGATCCTGCAATCCTGACCTTGCGCTCCTTCACCTTCCATTTGAGGATGCCCCACAGATGCTCAATACGGTTTAGGTCTAGAGACATGCTTGGCCAGTCCATCACCTTAACTATTAGCTTCTTTAGCAAGGCAGTTGTCGTCTTGGAGGTTAGTTTGGGGCCATTTATAATGTTGGAATACTGCCCTACGGCCCAGTCTCCGAAGGGAGGGGATCATGCTCTGCTTCAGTATGTCACAGTACATGTTGGCATTCATGGTTCCCTCAATGAACTGTAGCTCCCCAGTGCCGGCAGCACTTGTCTTTGTACTCCTCATCTGGTTGCTGCCACACACGCTTGACACCATCTGAACAAAATAAGTTTATCTTGGTCTCCTCAGACCACAGGACATGGTTCCAGTAAACTGTTTGGGGGCTTTCTTGTGCATCATCTTTAGAAGAGGCTTCCTTATGGGATGACAGCCATGCAGACCAATTTGAAGCAGTGTGCGGCGTATGATCTGAGCACTGACAGGCTGAACCCTCACCCCTTCAACCTCTGCAGCAATGCTGGCAGCACTAATACTTCTATTTCCCAAAGACAACCTCTGGATATGGTGCTGAGCATGTGCACTGAACTTCTTTGGGCGACCATGGCGAGGCCTGTTCCGAGTGGAACCTGTCTTGTTAAACAGCTGCATGGTCTTGGCCACCATCCTTCAGCTCAGTGTCTTGGCAATCTTCTTATAGCCTAGGCCATCTTTATGTAGAGCAACAATTCTTTTTTTCAGATTCTCAGAGTTCTTTGCCATGAGGTGCCATGTTGAACTTCCAGTGACCAGTATGAGCGAGAGAGATAATACCAAATTTAACACCCCTGCTCCCCATTCACACCTGAGATCAATGTAGAAGGTTTGCCAGAGATTAATTTAATTTAGCAGATAGGTTGAAAATGGGTTTTCATTAGTCAGACCCCATACGCTGTGTGGTGTTTTTTTTTTTTTTTTTTTTTTTTTTTTTTTTTTATATACCTTACAATACATCTCTTCAGTTTCCATTATAATTAACTGTTTCAATTTTGTTTTTTCCTATGTTTTCAGGCTCTAGAGAAGAACCAGCAGTGGTTGGTGTATGACCAGCAACGCGAAGCCTATGTCCAGGGACTGATGGCCAGAATTTTCGATCTGGAGCAGCAGGTGGACAGCACGAAGCAAGACAAACAGCAGAACAAGGAGATCAGCAGTGATGGTGCAGTTCCTGATTTCTGCATGTATTGCCCAAAAAAAAAAAAAAAAATGCAATGTCAAAGCAGCAGGGTGGATTTGATTTAAATCGCTAGTAAAAAGGCTTGCTTTAAATCAACTTGATTTAAATCCATCATTTTTAAACAGCAACTGTCATCTGTCCCACAGTGGCTCCTCCTCTGACCCACTGTTGACTTACCAACAGTCCCATTCACCTTAATGGGACGGCTGGTGATTCGGCAGTGACACAACAAGGTGAGGGACGTGGAGGCAGCAGGTGAGTGGATGCCCGCTAACAGGGGCTGCCATGATTGTGGGAGGCCCGAGACACCCTTTGGCGCGGCCACCACCCAGGCTGAGACACGCACATTCGGATTGGGCTTCGATCGGGTCTAAGACCCCCAATCCCTCCATAAAGAGTACCTGTCACCACTTACTACTGTCACAAGGGATATTTACATTCCTTGTAACAGCAATATAAGTAATTTTTGTCCTATAGTTTTTTTTTTTTTTTTTTTGTTTTGTTTTTTTTGGAACTATCCATTAGGTTTAGAAAATGATAAAAAATTGCTCCGTTAATGAGAAAGTGGCTGGTCTGCATACATCAATTGTTATCTCACTGTTTAGAGTTCCGGCATAGACCTCACTTTCCTTGTGTTTTTATGCTTCCCCAGGAAACGAGCAAAATTTGTGAAGAATATTCCTTACATCTGTTAGCCTACTATTGACACCTAACTTGATCAATCTAGCTAAACAGTTAAGTTTGCTAAACCATTTCCATGAGGTCCCTTTACCTGAAACAGAACACCATCCGAGCCTGATTGTGAACTGTCCTTCTAACCAGCTGGCATTGCTAAGTTGTGTTGCAAGGTGTAGGATTTGGGTCTGCTGTCATGATCCTGGTGTTACTTTCTTGACATTCAATAACCTGGGACATGCGTGGACACTGAAGTCTAAACTCCTGTTCATGCTTTTTCCAGATCAGTGACTTTCAAATTGGTGTATTCAGGATAACATTCTTATTGCCACTACTTTAAAAAAAAATAAATAAATTTGGTAAATGGAAGCTCTCCCATATTTCACAGCTATACACTGACAGGCTGCCCTGGTGACAGATTACTAGCATATCATATTAGCAACACTATTTGTTTTTGTTTTTTAACTTGGGAGCACTCGGTTTATTAGAGCAGAACATGCTAGGGCCACAGATGCCCCCCCCCCCCAGAGGATTTTTCTAGCCAGCAAGCTCTAAGGGCTCTTTCACACTGAGGAATTTTTAAATTGCTTTTGCGTACAAAAAAAAGCGCAAGAAAAATGCCTCCCTTTTAAAATCGATGAATGTTTTCACTGGGGGCGGTGCGCTGTTGCAGTGAAAAAAAAAATCCTGCCTGCAGCATCTTTGAAGCATGATTTGGGAGCTAAAAAAAAAAAAAAAAAACCGCACCAAAAACACTTCTCCCCATTGAAATGAATGGGAACCGCCTCAAAAACGCCCCCACTAAGCATTTTTGGTGCAGTTTTTGAGTCACCTTGTCCTGTAAAAAAAACTACGCTGCAAAAAATGCTCCATTAAACGCATAGGCATTTTAATGGTAGTTTTAAAGCAAACCAGTGTGAAGGTGCCCTATGGCTGTTTTCACACAGGAGTTTTTCAAGCACTTTTGGGTAAAATAAAATGTATGACAAGCCCAAGAAAAATGCTTCCTTTTAAAATCTATGAATGTTTTCACACTGGGGCAATGTGCTTCCATTGCAGTGTAAAAATTCCTGCTTGCAGCATTTTTTAAGCATGTTTGGGGAGTTAAAAAAAAAAAAAACTGCACCAAAAATGCTTCTCCCAATTAAAATGAATGGAAAAGTGCAGCAAAACCGCTCCATTACAGGCAGTTTTTATGCAAACCAGTGTGAAAGTAGCCAAACGCTGAGACTGCTTTACAATTTTTTTTTTTCCTACTACTGCCAGCAATCGCCATCATTCTGGCTAGTTTATCCTCTGTCAAATATTATATTGCTCTCTGGGTCCCCACTGGGTGGTTACAAGGACAAGAATGGATTGGAAATCTCTCAATGGGTTTGATGCTTCCCACAATGTTTTTAGCCTTTTTAATTATGGCAAAAATGTAACAAGTTAACAAGTTTTCCATTTTGGATAATGGTTTTTGTCTGTCTTTTTTTTTTTTTTTTGAAGATGATAAACAGAAATATTATGACCGGCTTCTTCTTGCTGCCAGAAAAGATCTTGATGGAGAACGTCAGATAACAGAGCAGTTAAATTCCGAACTCTCTGAAATGAGAATGAAACTTGAAGAGAAGAAGAGAGAGGCTGCAGATTTGTCAATCGCCTTGAAATCACGAACTGAGAGCGAATGGCAGCAGCGGGATGATGACCGCAGACATCTAAGGGACAAGATGCAGAGACTGAAGAGAGAACTGGATGTGTATCGGGAAATGTATGAAGAGGAGAAGAGGAAGAACTCTGAGCTCTCTTCTCAGGTATAAACACTTTGATTTTTCTAGCTGGGATCTGAAGTGTAAAAATGGATGTTATAAATGTGAGCCCTTCTTTCTGCATCTGCTTAGTTATTGACTTTCTGTGCAGAGAAAGAACTGTGTATAGAATGCTGTTTGTGGTTGGTTGACACTTTATACTTGCGCTTATCTGGAACAGAATAGCTCCAATCGCAGTAGTGTTTCTTAAATAAAATAAAAATGACCCTGTCTGCTTAACCATCACTAATCACGATCTAGATTGCCAGGGCCCTGGGCAGGTTTGCTCCTTCAGCTCCTTCCCTTGTTATAGTCTTGTGCATGTGTAAAGCTGAACATGGGGTCAGGCCACCAAGAATAACTGTCAGGTATGACTGTTGTCGTTCTCCGTGGCAAAAGCTGGTGCATGTACATGCAAGACAATATAAAAAGAAGTGCAATATGTAAATAGTGCTGAAGCACTTGATGAGACGTTGTATGCCCACATTTGGTATCTAAAGAATCATTTTATTTGGGTGGTGGTGGGGGGCTAGATCAGTGTGTGTTGCCCCCCCCAATACACTTATGTTTCCTGAATATCCAGCTTTAATATAAAACTTCTAGCAATGACTGCTTCCTCTGGTCTCAACGCAGTGCCTGTCATTCATAAGCAACAATGGCCCCCTTATAAAGTGCGTTAAAGTATTCATACCCCTTGAAATTTTCCACATTTTGTCATTTTACAACCAAAAACGTAAATTTATTGGGATTTTATGTGATAGACCAACACAAAGTGTCACATAATTGTGAAATGGAAGGAAAATAAGTGTTTCTCAACATCTTTTACAAATAAATGTGAAAGAGTGTTAATACTTTGTAGAACCACCTTTCACTGCAATTACAGCTGCAAGTCTTTTTGGGGATGTCTCTACCAGTTTTGCACATCTAGAGAGTGACATTTTTGCCCATTCTTTGCCAAATAGCTCAAGCTCTGTCAGATTGGATGGAGAGCATCTGTAAACAGCAATTTTCAAGTCGTGCCACAGATTTTCAATTGGATTTAGGTCTGGACTTTGACTGGGCCATTCTAACACATGAATATGCTTTGATCTAAAACATTCCATTTTAGCTCCGGCTGTATCTGGAAGGTGAACCTCCGCCCCAGTCTCAAGTCTTTTGCAGACAGTTTTTGTTCTGAGATTGCCCTGTATTTGGCACCTTTTGCATTGATTAAAACTGAACTGGGGGAGGGCTGGTTTGGGGGCATTTGCAATGTTAAATCACCTCTGATTTAATGCAAGGAGTTGTATACTCCCCTCAATGCTGTAACATTGGTGCGATGTTGCAGCTCTCCCATGTGGACTCTAAAACCAAGAACTGAGCGATCTCAAGAACGCTGATGGCTCAGTTTTCAGAGTTCCCCTCGAGCACTCACTAGAGACTCACTAGAGAGGGTGTGGGCACAGCTGACTTTGGCTCTTTGCCTTGTGTTGAGAAGCAAGCCAGCTGTCAATCAGGCAGTTGGGTGGCTTTTGACATCATGGTCAGGATCCTTCCAGATCCTGACGTGGTTCTGTGACGTCAGCTATAGGTTGCTGCTGGCTAATTCTTGGTCACAAAAGCGCAAATGTAAAGGCCCTCCTGTCACCCTTGAGAAAAGTTAACCCTAAAAAGCTTTACCCATACTTCTTTGTAAGATTTTTACTTTCAATCATCCTGGAGAGTTCTGTAACTGCTGAATTTCTAACACAGAAATGTCCAGTGAAAGTACAGTGATAATCGGTCAATCTCCACTCATACGTCCACCTTGAATACAAAACACCTTGCATTATTCAAACCAAAAACAGGGCAGGGCATGATTAGACTAGAGGAGATTGTGACATTCAATTGACCCTCCCCTTATCCATTCATAGAACACCCTGTATTCTGTGAAAAGAATGTTCCATGAATGGCTGTACTACCGTCAGAACTGTAAGCTTCAGCACATGCAGTGCTATCTGGAATGTATGATGGTAAGCGTTGTAACTAACACAGCACAAGCCACACATGCTATCACCCATTGTTAGAGGTGACTTATATTTATTTGGCAAATCTCCTCCTAAAAAAACTATATATTGGAAGATGGTAGTCTTTGTTCACACACCTTCTTCTTGTCTGGTGAAATGGAATTTGGAAGGCATCCAGAACCACCCTTGTTGTTTTTATATTGTAGCATGTCCAGTTCTAACTGTGTTTGCACATTACATCACCATGTATTTGTTATTTAACTTTGCTTTATACATTAAGTACACCCTATTGTTCACACATGTAAATACTTTAACACGTGATTTTAATTTTAGTAAGCAAACTAAATCGTGTTAAACAAAAACGAATACTTTTATAGCACGTTGGCTCCTTTAAAATATTCAGGGACAACAAGCAACTGGAAATAGACTGGGCTTGGCTAAGTTTTTATATAGGGGCTGCTTATTTCTAGCAGTTTGTGGTCTTTTGCCAGTGATTACATAGTTGCAGTGCATTACAGAAGCTATTGTGTATGTATATTGAATTATTCAGGCGTGTAGAACAGATAATTTCTGGTCTGCTGCCATGGTGTCCACTAGGGTTGCACGAATACCGAGCAAATTTCTGATACTTGGCCCGATACCTGGACAATTGGGGATGATCATTGCGTCGGGGGGGTTACAAGCACCGATCTCCCTGTAGAGATTTCAATAAAGAAGCTGACAGCCGCTTTTCCTCCTGTTTCTCTCTCCCTGCTGCTTTATGGAAATCTATACAGGGAGGTCGTTGCTTGAAACTCCCCCACCGCCACACCCATTGTCCCCCCCTCTGTGCGCCCCTCCAGTCCCCCAATGTCCTGGATCTGTCAGGAGGGAGATCGAAGGAAGGAGACTGTAAATGTCGTTTACCGGCTCCTTCCTTTTTCGAATGCAGAGTCGGTGAGTGATCACTGACTCTGTCCATTTATAACTGAGCATCGTAAACTATTTTCACAATGCTTACGTTTGTGAATGAATAGGAGCCACTGTCTCCTGTTCATTCATTCTCAGTGCAGCTGAGGCTGCAGAGAAAGGGACTGGGGAATCTGTGTCCTCAGTCCCTTTCACTGTCTCAAAGGGGGATTGCAGGGGTCTGTTTAGACCCTTGATATCTCACCAAAGTCGGCTGATAAAAAAAAAAAAGAAGTGTGTGTGTGTGTGTGTGTATATATGTATATGTATTTTCTCTCATTAGTGCCACTGTCGAATGAGATAAAAAAAAAAAAAAAAAAAAAACAAACAGTATCGGTACTTGCACTCGGTCTTAAAGTGGTTATCGGTGCAACTCTATTGTCCACTACTAAGTACAATGATAGCTGCAAACAGGCCAAGTATAAAAATAAAGATGTTAAAGCCCAATAAACCATTAATGTAAATCTGCTACAATTCAGATGCATCAAAACAAGTGTGTTCATATTCTTATAGTTTTCTTACTAAAGCAGTCATAGCCTGTGTAGAAAAGACTGTTCCTTGCCAGAATGCTGCACCCTTGCATTCTGTGGGGAAGCAGTATTATTGCAGAGGTCTGTTGAGTCAGACATGCATAGTTCTACATTTAGAAAATCGCATGCTCTCTGCTCATTAGAGAGCTCTTGCTCAGGGGGGTGGAAGATCTCTGGAAAGAGGTCACTACTTCCCACAGAGAGTAAGGGTTCTTCTCCACATCAGGCTGGCCCATGTTAACACCTCTCAAGGCAAAAGGAAAAAAAATAAGGCCCATTCACACTGGGAACTGCATGTGAATCGCACAGGAATGCTGCACAGTTCCTGTGCGATTTACATGCAGTTCTGTGCAGGGCAATTCATTCATTTTTAATGAGCTGAAATCGCACTGCACCAAAAATAGTGCAGTACATTTTTTTTTTTTTTTTTTTTTTTTTTTTTTTTTTAACTTGGTACTTTTGTACCGCGTGGGCAAAAGCACTGCGTTTTGTGACCTGCTTTTGGGGTATCGTTAACTTTGAACTGACCCCTGCAGCAGATTGCAAGGGCAATGCAATTGGAATGCAGTACGGGAAGCCACACAGAAATGCAGCTCATCCACACTGCATTCTAGTGTCAACAGACCCTTATGTACTGATGTAGTGCAGGAAATGCAGCGTTTCCTGCACCACAGCAATGGCACTGTGCTCATGTAAAAGTTGAGGACACCCCAAAAGCAGGTCGCAAAACGCAGTGCATTTGCCTGAACTGGATCGCATAGGTGTAAGCACCTATGAGATCTGGTTCCAGTGTGAACAAAAAGCTGCTGTCACCTTTTTTCGTGCAGATGCAAAATCAATTTGAGCCATTAAAAAAACCAAAAGACTTAAATCGCACCGCATAGAATCGCATGTGATTTTCACAGAAATGCAGTGCAAAGGGAGCATTTATTATGTCAATTGTGTATCCATCCATGTGCATTTTGTGTGCAAAAATGTAAGCATTAATCTTTGTACTTGTTTTACACCCATAGCAACAGATTTTGTTTTTCATGATGCGGCCAAATAGCGACTATACACCTATTTTCTTTTGTTGTGCCACAACTATCAGCATTTAATTAACACAGAAGTCTTTTTTTATTTTTCAAATTCTCTAGATTGAGCAGATGCAGAACTCGCTGTTGAGGAAGCAAGAGGACCAGCAGAATGTGGCAGCTTTGGAGCAGCAGGTGAATGATTGTTCTGTTTCTTTGTATAAATGTTTACATTCTGTGTCTGTAATGCACAGGCTCCTGTAGACTCTTCCCTGGACCTGATTTGGAGCTGGAGGGAGTAAACCACAGACTTATAAGTGCTGTGGCATCACAGAACTTGTTGTTTATGGAGATCTATGCTGTATTGGCACATGGGGCTAGTAGTCTTTCAATTCACAGCTCCCCATGAATGGATCTGGGACTGGATGACATGGCTGTGTGGGCAGAAAAACGTTGAATTCAAAATAAAGCAGTTGTGTATGGGGAGAAGAACCCACAATTCAGGCAAGTGTGTGGAGGACGGGGAGTTGTGAAAAGTGACCATGTGAGTGAGAAAGGTGGACTATAATTTTAAACTGGGGAAAGAGGAGAGCAGTCGGTGCTCAGTGGGGAAAAATAAAATCGTAGATCCCTAATTTCTAGGGATATAAAGCACTAATTTGCAAAAGCTTATAGTTACCTGACTAAAGATGGGGGGGGGGGTTATAGAATGTGTGTGTATATATATGTGTGTGTATATGTATGTATATGTGTGTGTGTGTGTGTGTATATATATATATATATATATATATAAAATCTCTCATTTTTTTTAAATTTATACATACACAGTGCTCAGTATAAAATAATACACCCCAGAATCAACATTTTTCTATGGGACACTATACTACAAAATGCTCCCAAAAATGTGGGCTGTTGATGTCAACCAAGATTTGTTAACCTCTTTTTGACGGCAGCAAAAATGGCACCCCTGCGTAAATCGCCGTAGTTGTATGGCGGCCGCTTTAAGGGGTATAGGGGGCGTGTGCCGCGTCGCTGAGGAGCTGATGCGCGTGGCCACGATGTCCGCCAGGCATCCGCAATCGCTCCTGACAGAGCCAGAATGGGGGGGTGTGTGTAAACACACACACACATCCCCGTTCTGGCATTGGAGAGGAGACAGATCGTGTGTTCCTAGTATATAGGAACAACGATCGGTCTCCTCCCCCATTTGGTCCCCTCACCTTACAGTTAGAACACACTAAGGGAACACATTTAACCCCTTGATCGCCCCCTAGTGTAAACCCCCTTCTCTGCCAATGACATTTATACAGTAATCAGTGGCTATTTTTAGCTCTGATCACTGTATAAATGTCAATGGTCCGAAAAGTGTCCGATCTGTCTGTCACAATGTCGCAGTCCCGATAAAAATCGCAGATTGCCCCCATTACTTTAAAAAAAAAAAAAAAAAGTCATAAATCTATCTCCTATTTTTTTAGACACGATAACTTTTGCACAGTTATAGCATCTATAAAATAGGGGATAGATTTTTTGGCATTTTTATTATTATTTTTTTTTCTATTGGTAATGGCGGTGATCTGCGATTTTTATTGAGACTGCGGCGGACGGATCGCACACTTTTGACACTATTTTGGGACCACTGACATTTATACAGAGATCAGAGCTAAAAAATAGCCACTGATTACTGTGTAAATGTCACTGACAGGGTAAGGGGTTAAACACTAGGGGGTGATCAAGGGGTTAAATGTTTTCCCTCAGCGTGTTCTTGATAGGCATTTCCCCGTTCTGCCTCTCATCGTCGCGGGCCACTGGCAGACATCGAGTCTGAAGGGATGTACAGGTGCGCCCTATTGGTGCACCCGTGCCATTCTGCCGATGTAGATCAGCATGCGGCAGTCGGGAAGCGGTTAATTGGCAGACAGTATTTTTGCTCACAAATTCATTGAAGACCATGTTGCAACTATGAATACACCCCAATGAAAGTCCTAGGAGGAAAGTTACATTTTAGACAACAAAATCCTAATTAACAAGAATTATTCTACAGGCGAGTATAATTATTCATGAAACAGGTGTCCAGCAGACAGTTTGATTATAAAAGGGCGTTACATTAAACGTTTGTTAACACCCCCCCAAAAAAAAATGGATCCTGCTCATTTTAACCACTTCCGGACCGCCGCACGCCGATGGACGTCCAAACTTTGAAGGGGGATATCGTTGTTATTGCAGCAGCTAGCTACCATAACTCTGGTATCCCCGTTTTTGAGCGGCGGTCCTCTTTCTGATAAAAGTGGTCCCTGCGGCGCATTCGCCGCAAGATCACTTTTATCAGTGGCGGGAGAGGGTGCCCTCCGCCGCGATCCGGAGCCGTCGGTAGCGGCGGAGGCGATCGCGTCCGTCTCCGTCCTCTGCCTGGAGACAAGTGAGGCTAAGATGGCGCCCACTCGTCTCCATGACACTGCTGGGCGGAAGCGACGTCAAAACGTCACTTCCGTCCACTCCTCTTAAAGGCATATTTTTTTTCAATGTCATTTTTTTTTCAAATGTCTTTTTTTTTTTTTTTATTGCATTTTAGTGTAAATAAGAGATCTGAGGTCTTTTTGACCCCAGATCTCATATTTAAGAGGTCCTGTCATGCTTTTTTCTATTACAAGGGATGTTTACATTCCTTGTAATAGGAATAAAAGTGACACAATTTTTTTTTTTTTTTTTTTTTTTAAATGGTGTAAAAATAAATAAAATAATAATAAAAATACATTTAAAAAAAAAAAAAAAAAAAAAACCCCCGTCCCGACGAGCTCGTGCGCAGAAGCGAGCGCATACACGAGTAGTGCCTGCATATGAAAACGGTAGTCAAACCAGACATGTGAGGTTTCGCCGCGACCGGTAGAGCGAGAGCAATAATGCTAGCCCTAGACCTCCTCTGTAACGCAAAACATGCAACCTGTAGAATTTTTTTAAACGTCGCCTATGGAGATTTTTGAGGGTAAAAGACGCCATTCCACGAGCGGGCACAATTTTAAAGCATCACATGTTGGGTATCAATTTACTTGGTGTAACCTTATATTTCACAATATAAAGAAAATTTGGGCTAACTTTACTGTTGCCTTATTTTTTTTATTCAAAAAAGTGAATTTTTTTCCAAAAAAAGTGCGCTTATAAGACCGCTGTATGGTGCAAAAAAAAGTATTGCAACGACCGCCATTTTATTCTCTAGGGTGTTAGAAAAAAAAAAACCATATGTAATGTTTGGGGGTTCTAAGTAATTTTCTAGCAAAAAAACCTGTTTTAAACATGTAAATGCCTAAAATCTAAAACGAGGCTGGTCCTTAAGTGGTTAAAGCATGTTATACAGAACAGTGCTTGTGCTGTGTAATTTTGGCCCCCTGTATCACCTGAAATACCTGGCTGATCCTGCCAAAAGTGATACAAAAATTTAACAAAGATGGAACTGCAACAATCTTGGAGACATCCAGGCCGTCCACGGAGGAGTTGAGAAGAGTTGTAAAAAATCGCCATTCAAGTTCACTTTAGTTATCTAAATAAGTAGAAATCCAAACTGGGGCGATTGTTTCCCGTGACACAATACGCCGTACACTGCAGAGGAATGGCATGCATGGGTGTCGCCCAAAAAGGAAGCCTCTCCTAAAAGCTCATGTACAAAAAAGCCCACCTAGAATTTGCCATGGTCCATGTTAAAAAAGATGATTACTGTGACTCTGCACTCTGGAGTGATGAGACAAAGATAAATGTTTTTGGAACTGATGGCTTCAAAACTGTATGGCGTCGCAAAGGTGAGGAGTACAAAGTGAAACATGGTGGTGGCAGTGTCCTTCTTTGGGGCTGCATGAGTGCTGCTGGTGTCGGGGAACTGCATTTCATTGATGGTATCCATCATGAATTCACAGATGTAATGCTCTATATTGAAAGAGAAGATGCTACCATCACTCTGTGCCCTTAGTCGTCATGCAATTTTCCAACATGACAGTGATCCAAAACACACATCTAAGGCCACTGTTGTGTTTCTGAAGAACAGAGTGAAAGTGATTCTGTGGTCAAGTATGTCTCCTGATCTGAACCCAATCGAACACCTATGGGGATTCTGAAGAGACAAGATGAGCAATTTTGTTCTCATGTTCTCTGAGATATTGATTAAAATCGTACTTTTTCAAAAGGGGTGTACTCTTATACCCCGTACACACGGTCGGACTTTGTTCGGACATTCCAACAACAAAATCCATGGATTTTTTCCAACGGATGTTGGCTCAAACTTGTCTTGCATACACACGGTCACACAAAGTTGTCGGAAAATCCGATCATTCTGAACGCGGTGACGTAAAACACCTACGTCGGGACTATAAACGGGGCAGTAGCCAATAGCTTTCGTCTCTTTTTATTTATTCTGAGCATGCGTGGCACTTTGTCCGTCGGATTTGTGTACACACGATCGGAAATTCCAACAACGGATTTTGTTGTCGGAAAATTTTATAGCCTGCTCTCAAACTTTGTGTGTCGGAAAATCCGATGGAAAATGTGTGATGGAGCCTACACACGGTCGGAATTTCCGACAACAAGGTCCTATCACACATTTTCCATCGGAAAATCCGACCGTGTGTACGGGGCATAATGCTGCGCACATTCCCTTAAACGTAACCACCCTGATCTAGCTGTTCAGCCTGCTCAATTTAGTTTATAAAACTCCATTTCATTCTAGTTTTAAAATTTAAAACTTTGCTTGGATGAACCTTTCGTCTAGTGTATGATCTTTATTGCAAAAGCACATTGGTGCATCTAAGTATGCCTGTCTCATACTTGAGAGGCTGCTCGGGAAGGAGACAATCATTATAGTAGTCAGTGCTACTAAAATGATGGCCACAATCTTCCTGGTCCTCCTCAGATCTGTGTGAGTGGCTTTCCCTCTGCGCGCTGATCACAGTGGGTCACTTGCCATCATTCATAGATATCCTTGTATTTTTTTTACGGACTTATGCTTTTTGTGAGAGGTTTAGATTGTGTTGTGCATAAACCTCATTTTGTTTTGTTTACCATGTTAAGAGGCATTGGTTTATTGTAGATGAAAAATAAAGGCATCCTTAAATGGCTAACATATTTTTACAGCACCAGATTTTGCAGCATTGAGACTTGGCGTCTTGGTACTTTAAAGCTTTGCATTAGACTAATGATGTTAGTTGGCATTAAAAGGTGTTTGCGATCACACATTTTAAAATTCTAATTATTTACCATTATACCTATATATCTGTCTTGCATGTTACCAAAATATTTGTTTCTTAGCATGTGAATTGTAACCTCATTCCCTCCCCTTTTTTTTTTTTCCCCCTACCCCTTCACAACCTTTACTAACCTAGTATATTGTACATAGCATTTTGTAATGTAAGAGTTTTATGAATAACACTTTTAAAGAGGCTGGTTTATCACGTTGTTTCTTGTGTGATTAGATCCAGAGGTGCACCGCTGACTTGGAAAATGAGAAGGTTGACAGGCAGAACGTTCAGCACCAACTGTATAAAGTTCTAAAGGAATTGCGTAAGACTCAGGACCAGATAACAAAGCTGGAGCCGGGGGTAAGCCTAGGTTCTATTTGGGTTCTTATTTCTATCATATGCATACAGCTAAAACAACTGCTAGCCTGGTCTGCAGCTGTTGTCTTAGTTTTTAACAATATACCCACCCCTGAGATTCAGCTGAGATGTTTTTTTCCGCTGACCTGGAGAGTGGCGATCATCCGCTAGGAGACCTTGTATAGCCGCCTCACCGGTCCAGGGCTTAGAAATCCCCTCGGCTTAATCTCTTAAACGTGCCTTGTCAGGAGGTATGTTTAGAAGCATATTCTAATTGGTCGTCGTTGACCAATCAAAACCCCCATAGCCTGTCCTGTCACCAGGCAAAGAGGAGAGAAAGCCGTGGGGATTCCTAGGACCGATACAGCGGCGATATGAGTTGTCAGTGCGGGAGATCGCTGGACTCCAGGTTAGCTGGACCGGGGGGGATGAGGAGGGGGTCCAGTGTAAGTTCACCTTTCTGTAAAGGTGAACTTACACTTTAAATAAACTCTGTTGCTAATATAGATGTTAAAATTGTGTTTTTCTCTTAATTTAGAAATGTAAAGCTTGTTTCTCCTTACACCCATGCCACCTATTTCTGCTGTAGTAAGGAGGAACTATTGGTTAATAATCTTTAGAATCCAACAGTTTGGCAGTGTTGACGTCCTGGTCTCCTGCTGCATGCTTTGTTTCCTTGCTAGCATGTTACAGTATTAATGAACATAGTTATGAAGTAGGACCTGGTGGATTGAACCACTGAGCCCAGGGGGAGATGAGAATTGTGACACCCTGGGAAGTGTTGGATTCTTCAGCCAGCAGTTTCTTTCCAGTCCTGCAGAGATCAGTGATGCTTGGTGGCAGGAGGGGTAATAATGTGCAGAGACCTCTTTTATTCTTAAGTCTCCTAAAGCTGCCTATAAATATGTATTGTAAATACCTAGTTTAAGTTAAAATCTCATGAAGCTCTCCAGGTTCTCCCAAATGCCACAACTGGCTTTTGTCAGAGAAACAATCAGTTGAACAAATTAGAAGACCTTTCCCAGATCAGAGCCAACTGTGCAAGGATATAGATTGCCCTGCATGTCATTAGATTGCCATCTATTGTTTATATGCATGCTAAAGCTGCCCATACATGGTTTAGTGTTTGTTCGTTCAGCCAGCCGGCTGAAGGGAAAAACTGAACAGATTCCTCCATTCACACACCCCCCGATCAGGGCTGCAGCCTATTGGCTACAGCCCTGATCGAACTGAAATTTTCCACCAGTCTCATCCCAATCGACTTCTCGTGAATGGTAATGACAATACATGGATTGAAATTCGTCCTGATCATCAGACACTGGCCGAATTTTGATCCATGTAAGGGCAGCTTAAAGTGGAGTTCCGCCTAAAGAAAAAAAAAAATTAAGTCAGCTACAAATACTGCAGCTGCATGTCCTCACCTGAAGCCGACCCGTCCCTCAGCTCCGGGTGGAGGCACTGGCATTGCTAGTAAGGAAATTTAGGAAGTGAAGCCTTGTGGCTTCACAGCCTAGTTCCCTACTGCGCATGCACGAGTTGCGCTGCGCGTTCTGAGTGGTCCCTCCTGTCTTCTGGGACCTGTGTGTCTCCCAGAAGGCAGGGGGGCGGACATGGCATAGATAGCTGCAGATACTGCGACGATCTATCACTGGAAGTGGGAGCAAATACCTGTATTAGACAGGTATCTGCTCTCCCCTCCCCCCTGAAAGGTGCCAAATGTGACACTGGGGGGGAGATCCGGACAGCGGACGTTCTATTTTTGGGTGGAAACCCCCCCCCCCTTTTGCAATCTAGCAAACTGTGACCTTTCTGGTAATAAACAGCCTAACTACTTTATTAAGATAAAGTTAATGTCTAAATAGTGACTGCAATGGGCAGCAAACATAAGCAGTCTATATTGCCTGTTTCTGGTAATTACTTCAAACACTCTGAGATGTGCAGGAGATTTAAATTTTCACAGAAGTTAACAAATCTTTTAATCCATTTTTCTTTTTTGGTCTCTCACAGAAACGTGACTTTTATTTTGTCGATACATCTAACCATTTCGTATCTGAGTTTGACAAACTGTCCACGAGAGAGAAATACCCATCTCCAAAACCCAAAAATCTCCTTGATGAAAGTTTTCTAGAGTGCCCGCGTTGTCAAGCCATGTACCCCACCAGCCAGCACCGCGAACTCCTTTCACATATTGACATTTGCACCAGCTGAGCAACTGACTGATGCTTTCCATCGCTGTCAAAGGGGGTTGGTAGTAATACACTCCTTTTTATACGTATAACGGTCATTTTTTTTGTACTTGTGGTTTTCTTTTTTTCCTTTTCTTTTTTTGGATTGACTAAAGTCATCAGACTGTTTCTGCCCATTCCTCAAATCTTTATGCAAATGAACAAAGTCCACACAACAGAGATTTGGCAAGTCACATACTGTGTGTGTACACCTGCATACATTCTATTGTGTGTTTACTTGCTCTTGACATGTAACTTCTTGAGCTGACTGTACAGGAATCGCCCTTTACTCCTATTCTTTTATTTACATCTGTAAGGGTCCTTTCACACTGGGGCGGGGGCGTTGTCGGCGGTAAAGCGCTGTGGAGTGGAGTTGACATTCCAGCGGAGCAGCAGCTGAGATAACTCGTAAGAGTCATTGGTCAAACTGGCTGACAGTCCTCTCACGTCAATCATTTCTTGGTCAGTCTGTGCAAAAGGATAGCCTTGTACGGAAAGAACTGTAAAGCCTCTTGCACACTGCTGCCTGAAAACACTCAGTTTTCCGGCATACAGCATTTTTTTTTTTTTTTTACTGATTTAAAATGCAGCCTATCGTTTTCATTGTGCCCTTGCACACAGGTCCCTAAACGTGCTCTGTGTATTGATCAGTAAAAAAGTAATGGAAATCTGAGTTGCTGGTCAGTATTTTTGCATGCATACTTACAAATATGTGCGAATGCCACATGTAAATATACTTTAAAAAAAAAACGCAGTTCTCTTTATTTTGTAATCATGTACAAAATATAAAGAGAATTATATTTTTTCTTTTTTTAAAACATTTTAACACTCTAAGTATATTTACATAAGCTGAAAAACCTTTATTGGGGGCAAGAATTTGTAGGTTCCATTTTAAGCATTGGTTTACACTGCTGTAACTCCATTGTCGTGTGATTTCCAGCACGAATTGCTTGTGACTTTCATGCTACATTAGAGTGTATGGAACTCTAAGTCACATCAAAGGAGTGAAGGAGCCTTTTTAAAAGTCGCATTGATTGGAACAGCTGCCATTGAAATTAATGTTTTCACTCGTCATGTAACTTTGTGTCGGTATAGAGAGGTTATCAATTCTTTCTTGTATTATTAGATTAAAGAACTGACAGGCCCTGAAGCTGCATTCACCATTGTTGGGATAAGTTATCAGGGTTAGAAAGACGCTATTATTATTTGTAAATGTTAAGTGTAGAAAATTTGTGTTCTTGTGGTGCACTGATTTTAGAAAGGGAACTCCACACTGGTTTTGAGTGGGATAATAATTTTGTTATAGTAATGTCACTCACTGTATGATCATCTCTTTTAATTCTTAAAACTTTCAAGTTGAAAGGCCATTGCTGTTACTTTGCTTGCACGTTGAGCATTTCTTTTATTGCTTTATTCAATAAAGTGCAGTAGCGTGTAGCAAACAGTCATAATTCACTGTGCCTAGGTCAGCGCAAGATGGATTCTGATTGGTTGCTGTGGGTTACTTCACATAATATGAATTCGTATTATTGAACAGGGCTAGTTGGCTTGAGTTTTTTTATTTAAAAATTAAAGCAGAGGTTTACGGTTCCATAGGAGAAGCACAAGCAACACTCCTACCCACCCTGAAACCTGTCCCTATGTCCTCTGCCTGTCTGCTCATTTGTTTCTATGGAACTCTCGTGTAGACAGTCATACTGCGAGTTTTGAGTGACGGCTGATTTGGCATGGAGCAAGTAGCAGCTAAAAAGTAGGGAAGTATATTAGGCAAATAGTGTTCTGGGATGGGCCTCTGTGGAATGGTGTGGCTTCTTTTGCCCCTGCATTAAGAATGAGCAGGAAGTAAACTATAGATGGCCAGGAATTACTGCTAATGCATTGGCGTTCAGGAGCAAAGCATGAAATGAACATGACCTAGCCACATGACCTAGCCCAAAAAGTTCCTAAAGTTCTAACAGTACTTATGTACAGATGTGGTACCTGCATTAATTTTTAAATTGCTCCCTGTAGAGTCAACTGGATCCAAAGTCAGGGCTCTACGCATGGCCTGAAATTTTTTCCTGGATGGAAATCGGTATCACTGTCCTCCCTGCTACGCCCAGACCTGTCATTCACATGTCTAATAGCAGAGCGCCTACTGTCCAATGAAGCTCTGGTATTTGAGAGTTTGATGACACGGGATGGGCCTTGGTGCCAAGAGGGAGCATGGCTTTGGATTTGATCATATCGGCCTGCATGCTAAAACACTGGTGTACATTGTGTAGAGACAGTGAAGTATCGCATTGTTTACTTTTTTTTTTTTTTTTTCAAAAGTAGTTCTAAAGCCTGAAAATGTATATACCTTCTTGCATTCTATATTTTAAAAACCTTCAATATGCAGCTCCTTTTGCAGCACCCCCTAATATTCACCTGAGCCCAATCCAGCAATGTGCATGAGAGTGGCTGCTGTCCTGGCTCTCTGCCTCCTCATTGGCTCAGAGGCAGCAGCAGGAGCCATTGGCTCCCGCTGCTATTAATTACAGCCAGTGAGGAGGAAGTGGAGGTGGGGCCGAGCCCTATTCTGTTTGTCTTATGGACACACAGAGCAGGGCTAGGGAGTGAGTGCACACGGCAGTAGGGAGGAGCCCAGAACACTGGCGAGGAACCCTAGAAGAGGAGGATCTGGGACTGCATTGTGCTAAGCCCTTGCACAGAGCAGGAAAGTATAACATGTTTGTTATTTAAAAAAACAAAAACTAAGCTTTAGTATCACTTTTAGTCAACTTTATGCACTGTAGGGTGTTGCATTCACATGCAGTGAGGTGCAGCACACGGCAAGCCACCTCAATGCAATGCTTTAGTGTGAACAGGGCACATAGAAAATAATTACTTATTATGTCCTTGCACTGTGTTAATCTACATTTACCAATGCAGCTCAATGGACATGGTATGAATGAGCCCTTAATCTTGACCTGCAGAACATCACAAGCCCTAGAATCACAGGTACCAAGCCTAAGGCAAAAGCCAGTTAACATGGCTGCATTTTTCTTGTTCCCTGTGGGCTGAACAAGAGAAAAATAATCAGACCTGCCCCCCCATATCCATGCTAAACAGGGTGGATGGGGGCATCTGTACTGCTGGCTATTGTGTGCAGACACCCAGGGCTGACTGAAAACCTGAACAGTAATTGCTTCTGATTGGATGCGGTCACTGTTTGGCTGACCATTTTTCATGCGGCTCCTTTGATTTTTCAGTTGACAATACCCACAGCTTGTATTTTGTCTGATTCTGCATAATTTGTCTGAAAATGTTATCTGTTTATCTGGTTAAACAAAGATACGTGTGTACACTTTTCAGACCTAGTCAGGTTCACATCAATTCATACGATCCACATACACTCCAATAAAGCGGCAGAGCTCCCCTTTAATCTTATGTTCTGTCACAGCACTGGGCTAGGGCAGGGTGGAAAATGGAGGTTTGTTTCTAGGAGCAGAATGACTTTCTATACAGTAATTCCATTTTATGCAATGCCCTGTGATCCCATGTCTTCCTCTGCAGTAACTTGAACCGATGAGCTGCTGAACATGCTGTTTACCTCAAGATTGTGTAACTTTGTCCTTTTAGCTTCTTAGGAACCAAGTCCCAGCTTGTATCCAACAGCTGGAGGGCCACAGGGTGTCCATGCTTAACAAATTGCACTTTTCTTTGCTATTAACTGTTTGTGCCATGGCTTGTAGATTGAGTTTTTACTTTTTTTTTTTTTTCTTTTTTTTTTTAATATTCAGAGCCAGTAATATATTTGAAATGTAAAGTCTGTCTTTTTAAAAATATTAATTCTGTAGGAGATGTGGGGGGGGAGAATTAAAATTTCTATATAAACCATGTTGTGTGTGTCTCTTTCTATGCAGAAATTGGGGCTGATTTTTTTTTTTTTTTTCTTTAAAGCATTGGAAGCAGTTGGTTCTTTATCAAAGTGATTGTTGGTGAATAAGCTGAATGTTTGTTTTGGAATCTCAACATGCAAGGTGCAAATGTCCTTTTTTTTTTTTTTTTTTTTTTTATTTCCCTTTAAATATGATTGGCTATTTACAGTTAAAGTATACGTAAACTGTGGATACAGATTGCTGCGGTATACGTGACACTTTAAAGACTCGTAAGTGAGATAACAATGATGTAAAAATACAGTGCAAAATTAAGGAATATAAAATAATGTAAATATAAAAGTATCATTCCCAATTGTGTAGAAATCCACCACTGTGTAGGTATGAATACTGTGTTGATCCAATACTCGTGATCCCCAGGGGCACCATCTCCTTAATTAAGGAGGACTCTCTTCTCTTCAATATGTGTCAGATTAATGCCATCCACATGTCCTCAAATGGTTCACCATATCATGAAATTAGAGTAGGGCAACTCATAGTGTAAAACATTAACAGCCAATCCAAATACTTCCTGGTACAGACAAGTGTGGTGACGTCATCACGTGCCAATGCATGTGACATCACCATGCTTGTCTGTATCAGGAAGTGTTTGGATTGTCTCTCGGGATTGGCATGTTTATACTAAGTGCTTATTAATTTTAAACTTACGAGTAGTTCATCTGTTCTTGGCTTTTATTAAAGTTTTACACTATGAGTTTGCCTACTCTAATTTCATGATATGGTGAACCATTAAAAACCCGTGGATGGCATTAATCTGGCACATATTGGAAAGTGGGAGATATCATAGGATTTTCAGAAAATGGCTTCCATATAGATCCTTCAGGATAAAATTATGATCTACATGCAGATCTGACTCTGTAATAGGGTCCAAAGGTTTTGATAAGAGTCCTTTTTTTAATTGAGGAGTTTTTAAAGCCCTTTCACACCGGGCCTCCCGAAGCGTCAGCGGTAAAACGCCGCCAGATTAGCGGCGCATTTCGGCCGCTATCGGGCGCTTTTACCCCCGCTAGCAGCCGAGAGAGTTAAAACCGCCCGCAATGCGCCGCAATAGCGGCGTTTTGCCGGCGGTATCCCATCGCTGCCCCATTGATTTCAATGGGGAGCAGCGGTGGAGGAGCGGTAAGCACACCGCTCCAAATAAGCTGCTGGCAGGACTTTTTTTCCCGTCCTGTCAGCGCAGCGCTCCGGTGTGAAAGCCCTCGGGCTTTCACACTGGAGACAATGCTGCAGCTGTTTGAGGGCGGATTGCAGGCGCTATTTTTTTTAAATTCTTTATTTGTGAAATACACGTTATATTGCAAATCATACAAATATAGTCAATCAAATGTAATAACACAGAGGTTACAACTTTATATTAGTTCAAAACCGATGAATCTCTGTTATTCTGGTCGCATCCCTCCCACCTTGAACGCCTTTTTGGAAAAAAAGGACTAAACCAACTTTGCTCGGTAAGCTATCTCAAGGTATGGGAGCCCGCTGAGTCCCCTGTGTGCTTAATCTCTTATAAGTATGAAACCAGTAACTTACAAGGTATGACCACGGGGTCATTAGTTTCTATTATTAATAATGTGACCTTAGTGGTCCTGAGAATGCTAAAAAGGGGTAAAGAAAAAACAATAGATGAAAGTGAAGTGGAAAGAGAGGGGGCGAAAACAAAACATAAATAAATTAAAGTAAAAAAAATTAAGAAGGGGGGGGAGGGAAGGGAAAGAGTAGGAAGGGGAAAGGGAAGGGTGAGGGGCGACCCGGGGGGTCAACCCGGTCTCCTCTCCTCACCCCCCGGCCCCCCCCGGTCAACCACCAGGCACCACTGTTACCTGTCTGTGCCTCCTCGTCCTGTTTCGTCAATTGTTTTCCTGTGTTTACACTAACAGCCCCGTGTGCTCCTCCGAGTAGAAAAATTCACGCCAATAGTACCATTTCTTAAGAAATTTTTCACTGTTTCCTTTGTCTGTTGCTATCAGGTCTTCCATTTCGTAAATGTCGGCAATTTTCTTTAGCCACATCGCGACTGTCGGGGGTTCCGTTTGCTTCCAGAGCAATGGGATACAACTTTTTGCTGCAGTGCTCAACAGGGGCAAAATCGACTTCCTGTAAGCTTTGCTCGGGATGTCATGGTGATGCAGTAAAAAGAATTCTGGGCTCCTGGGTAGCTCCCTGTCCGCGAACTTTTGAACAATTCTATGTACCTCGGACCAAAAGGATGATAAGTGTTTGCAGGACCAGAAGATGTGGAGAAGGGTGCCCACCTCCTCTCCGCACCTCCAGCAGAGATCCGAGCTCTGGGGGAACATCCGGTGTAGCCTATCTGGTGTGTGATACCATTGGGACAGTATTTTAAATCCCGCTTCTTGCTGGTTCGAGCAAGTTGAGGTTTTAAAAGTGAAAAAAAGCATTCTCTCCACTTGCTTCTCGGTAAGCTGTATGCCCAGATCCCGTTCCCATCTGATTATGTAGGGGGGCTTATAGCCTGTGGGAGTAGCGATCAAGAGTTGGTATGTGAGCGAGATGGTGTGTCGCATTGGTTCTTGGTCTAGACTTATCTGCTCGAAAGGTGTCAGGGGTCTCAGATACGGTGGCGGTGGGATTTGTGCTTTAATAAAGTGAGCTAATTGTATTTTTTGCCAGAATGAAAGGCAGGCTAAGAGCGGGTCTTCCATAATAGCTTTCCTGGTCAACCACTGTCCATTCAGTATGAAGTGTCGGAGTTGGCTCCTGTCACTGCCTTTCAGCTCCTGAAAACTGTCGTCTTGACACCCCGGCCTAAAGTCCGGGTTCCCTATTACCGGGGTAAGTGGGGAAGGGGCCGGTGCAATCCGGTATTCTCGATTAGTCTTCTGAGTAATACGCCAAGTCTCTCCTACCGTAGGGTGGTTAGCTACTTGAGCTGGTATGCTTTTCTGACACCAGGGTAACCCCTTTAACTCTAACCCCGAGAGAATTTGCTCTATTTGAATCCATTGTTTAAGTTTTTCGTGTTTGCACCAATCCAGAATTCTCGACCAGTGGCACGCAGCGTGGTACAATCTCACATCTGGTAGGCCAATGCCACCTGATGTTTTAGGTAGTCTTAGAATTGCCTGTGCCAACCTTGGACGTTTCTGGGCCCAGATGAACCTACCTATAGTATTGTTTACAGTACGTAAGAAGGCATTTGGAACCTTGACGGGAAGGGTCTGGAGGTGATATAATAAACGTGGTCTGATGTTCATTTTTATTATGCTACACCTACCAAACCAGGAGAACATGCCTGATTGCCATTTCAGAAGATCCTTTTTAATGTCTGATAGTAGTGGGGGAAAATTAATTGCGAACGTGTCCTCCACCTTACACGGTAGGCGGATGCCTAAATATGTAATGTATGACCCCGCCCACTTAAATGGGAAGTCTAGTTTTAGAAGGTTAAACAAGGAATCTGACAAGGAAATATTTAATGCTTCCGACTTTTGGATGTTAACTTTGAAAGCCGATAATGTGCCATAGGTCTTTAACTCTGACATTAAGTTAGGAATAGAGACCAAGGGGTTCGTTATGAAAAAAAGTAAGTCATCGGCAAAGGCTGCCGTTTTAGGGGCTAGGGATTCACTTAGACGAACTCCCGATATATTAGGATTATCTCTAACTGTACGGAGGAAGGGTTCTAGGGATAATATAAAAATTAGTGGGGACAGGGGGCACCCCTGTCTTGTCCCATTGGAGATAGCAAAGGGGGCGGAAAGCTGGCCATTGACTTTCACTTGTGCTGTGGGCTTGGAGTAGATGGCGTGTATCCAATTCATCATCCGTGTCCCCAAACCTATCTGGCGTAGTGTCTCAAATATGAAGGGCCAATTCACTCTATCGAACGCCTTTTCGGCGTCGGTAGAGAGAAGTATCAACGGGATTTTCCGTATTCTGGCTGCGTGAATCAGATTGATCGCCTTTGTGGTGTTGTCCCTCGCCTCTCTAGAGGGTACGAAACCTACCTGGTCCAAATGGACCAGCGAGGGGATTAAGTCTGACATCCTCATGGAGAGTACTTTAGTGAATATCTTTAGATCGATGTTAAGGAGTGAAATTGGTCTATAGTTTTGACATAATAAAGGGTCCTTGCCCTCCTTGGGGATTACTGAGATGAAGGCCCGTAGGGTATCCTCCGGGGGAAGTGCCCCCTCCCCGGCGTCATTGTAAGCCGCTAGAAAGTGTGGTGTCAGAATGTTGCTAAAAGTCTTAAAATACGTTAGCGTGTATCCATCAGGGCCTGGGGCCTTACCTGATTGCATACGTGCTATGGCTTTCAATACCTCTTCTCCCGTCAACGGCTCCTCCAAGGTCTGTAAGACCTCGTCAGGTAACCGAGACAGGCCGGATTTCTGAATATAAGCCCTTATTGCTTCCCGTTCACGGGATTTCTCGAGTCCCGAGGAGGGGCGTGCAATATTGTATAATGCGGTATAGTAGTTACGAAACTGTTCCAGTATTCCCTCTGTGGTGTGTATTTTGGATCCATCATCTGCCTTCAGTTCTGGGATGAAAGCTTGTGCCCACTGGGTTTTCAGGGCCCTCGCTAACAGCCTGCCACACTTGTTACTGTGTTCATAAAAAGTGCGTTTACACTTTGCTAAGACTGCCTTAGCCCTATCTAATGCCAGGGATCTCAATTGACCCCTAAGGGACGTAAGCTCCCGTAACGTCTGCGTAGCTTGTGATTGTTTGTGGGTAGATTCCAGACTCCTGATTTTCCCCAATAGGTCGAGAGTTTGCTGAGCTCTCTCCTTTTTGAGACGGGTACCTATTTTTATCAGGATCCCTCTAATGGTGCATTTGTGGGCTTCCCACACCAGCAAGGGGGCGCATTCCCCTTCTGCATTTGTTGAGAAAAAATTCCTCATTTCTCTCGCCACTTCCTCTATCACCTCCGGTGACTGGATCAGTGAGTCATTGAGCTTCCACTGCCATTGCTTGGGTCTAAGGGGTAGTAAATCTATGTCTACAAACACCGGGGCGTGATCCGAAAAGGTGATTGAACCTATGGATGCGGATCGTACTTTGGATAGGAGAGATTGGGGTAACAGGAACATATCGATTCTGGTATATGAATCGTGGGGATTTGAGTAAAAGGTAAAGTCCTTCTGGGTCGGATGCAATATCCTCCAGACATCTACCAGATGAAAAGCATAGAAGTTCTTTTTCAGGCGTTTGAGTGCTGCGTATGAGAGTTGGGAAGATTGCCTAGAGGTGTCTAACAAAGGGTCCATGGCAAAATTAAGGTCGCCCCCCAAGATCACCTCACCTTCAGCGAAGTCAAATAGTTTGGTCAAAACGGGTTCCAGGAATTCTACCTGGCCCGTGTTGGGGAGATACAGGTTCACCAGGGTTACCAGGGAGCCACCCAAAACCCCCTTCACAAACAGAGCCCGGCCCTCCTCATCATTCCAAGCATCGTGGAACGTCCACGGCACTGTGGAACGTATCAACATGCTGACTCCCCTGGACTTGGAGTCAACGGAACACCCGTGATAGACAGTCGGGAAATAACGGTCATTTAATTTCGGGATACTATTGGCACGAAAATGAGTTTCCTGGAGGAAGCATATGTGGGCTTTCGCATGACGTATGTTAGATAACACCACGGATCTTTTCTCGGGGGTGTTAAGCCCCTTTGTGTTTATGGACATCAACTTAATGGACTCCATTATACTTATTCAACCGTCTAGGTCAGGGCGAGGACCAGGGCGGGCCGGAAGGGCAAGCAAGGAGGGAGAGAAGAAAAAAAAAAAAAAAAAAAAAAAAAAAAAAGGGGGGGGGGAGGGGGGGTAGGTCAGGCGGAATAGACAGGGGAGGAAAAAGTAGGGAAGAAGAGAAGGTATTAGTGGAAGATGAAGGAAGAAAAAGCAGAAAGAAAAATGGACGAGTTACTTAATTGTCAGTGAACTCGGGTGACTAATGCGCTCTGAGCGCAGAAGAGACTTAGTCTCAAATACACCCGTGGAACTACCTAACAGGGCTCCAGAGGGGTGTCAACCTATGTGGGGTTGTGGCTGCACTAGACGGGACCGAGAGCTCCCTCTCCAGACCCACCACCAAGATATCATATTGTAAGAACACACTAAAAAATATCAAACAAGCATTAAGGCAGCAAATACAGTGAACAATCTAACTTATATAACAGGGCTAACTGTGTCCAAGAAGAGCCCGCTCCTGACAGGATCCACCACTTCCGACCCTCCTCCCCTCCACTGCACGGATACATAGCACCCTGTTGTTCTCTAAAAACGACCCTAGTAGCTATCTTGAGGGCGCACGTGTAACATCATACGCCTTACTTACATATAACTACTCATGTTAGAACATACATTTAAACAATTGGCTTAGCTCAAAGTATAATTTAACCTCAGGGGCTCAGAATCCTAACCAACAAAGCCCGCTTAACTCGCAAGGACCGAGACCCCTGCTCCGAAGGAGGAGTGTTCTCTCCCTGTGCGTCAGTGGGGGTCACGATCCCGACCCAGTCAGTTTTGGGCTCCACGTGACCCTCCCCCGTTGCCCAGGAGGCAATAAGCCGAGATAGACCATCGTCCTTCGGGTCCCTTATTGCCGCTCCCCCATAGCTGGTCAGCCTCCTCCATGACTCCCTCCCACCCCCTCCCCGCCACCACCCACAACTACGCTTTAAATCTAATCATGCATTGCAACCTATATCCTGTAACATATACCGAGCTGCGTCTACACAAATACCTGGGCGAAAAGAAAACCTTTGCGCCTGAAGTAAAACACAGAGAGGTTGTGCTTAATTAAATAAAGGTCTTGGAAGGTATACCTGCAGTGTGCAATGTTAATGACTAATTATTTCTCTGTATGCATTCGGTCAAAGTAACTCATATCTTAGCAGGCGTCAGGTTGATCTTCTCTGGCCTCGTTTTCACCATGTCTGGTAGTGTTTTCACCTGCATGACCTCTCGCTAAGTCTCGCATAGTCTCCAGCCTCAAACGTTCCGGGAGGCGAGAAGCCATACACACAGTCTGCAAAACATGGGCATGCCGCTGGGAGGGGGGCCAAGAGGTCATAGCAAACCGGTAGAGGGAATCACTCGGAGAGCATCAAACAGATCTCAGCAATGAGAGAAAGAAAAACAAAAGTATAAAAATATAGTAAAAAAAAAAAGAGGGGGGGGAGCGGGAGAGACGGCTCATCGAACGAAGCCATACACTTCAGGCATATTAATAAAGACTCAGTTCCATGCAGCCGTTTAAGAGGGTCGACCTGTAACTTACTTGAGAATAGTAAGGGGTCTCAGGGTTCCAGGTCCCCCCTTCCCAGGGGAGTGGGTTCCCTCTGACGACGTCTTGCAGAACGGCGTGGAAGTCCCCCCTGGACACTCTGGGAAGCAGGCCGAGGATCGTTTTTTGGCAGAGGCCCCAGCCAATTCCTCAGCGGGATCGGCTCCATATTGAGGAAAGTAAAGAGCTCGGGAAGTTCTGAATGGCGCCGGAGGGTGAAATAATCTGCGCCTTTTCGGATGGTCAGTTGCACCGGGAAACCCCACCGATATGTTAGCTCCGCTCTGTTTAGTCTCTCCAGCAGGGGTTTGAGCATAGATCTTCTCCACAGTGTGGCTCTGGAGATATCAGGGAAAATAGCTATTTGCGCTCCATCAAAGTCCACCGTTCCTTTGAGGCGAGCCGCCCGCATAATCTGCTCCTTGTGGCTATAACGATGTAGGCGGCACAACACGTCGCGTGGTCTGTCTGCATCTGCCAGTCTAGGACCGAGCGCCCTGTGAACTCTATCGAATTCCAGGGACGCTGGTAAGTCTCCATCAAGTATGGTGTGTATGATGGCACTCACGGTTGCTGACAGGTCCTCCTGACCGGTGGCTTCTGGGATCCCTCGGAACCTTAGATTCTGCCTGCGGCTACGGTTCTCCAAGTCTTCGGCGTGCAATTGTACTTCTGCCAGTTGTTCTTGGTGTCTCTGCTGGGCTTTCTCCAGCTGTGTCACACGTAGTTCTAGTGAGCCCACCGAAGCCTCTTCTCTTGTCAGTCTGTCATCAATCACTTGTACCTCCGTACGGATCTCCTGTAGATCTCTGCGGTGCTGCTCCTCCATTCTCATCACCAACGCCTCCATGTCCGCCTTGGTGGGGAGGGCCTCCATGTCTGCTTTGGTCGGGAGTGCCTTCAGCAGGGCTCGAATGTCCGAGTCATCCCCGGAGCTCCGTGCAGAGGGGCTGGTTCCCATCTGACTGCCCATGGACGGGTTTAATAAGGCTGGTATTCCTGTCAGGGGCTGCGAGCTTGCCTGCTGAGGGGAAGCCATTCCGCCTGTGGAGGAAGATGGACGGGTCCCGCCACGCGCTGAAACCGTGTAGGCCTCCGGGCTTTCTTTAAGCTTTTCTCTGAGAAAACGGTCTATCTGTGAAGCCGGATTTGTTCTGGAAGATCCCCTGTGCTTGCCTTTCTTCCGAGAGCTCATGGCCGAAAAATACGGTGTTGAAATGATAGCATAGCTGCCGTTGTAGTGGGTCTGGAGTCAGGAGCTCAAGCACTAAGCGTCCTCACTCCGCCATGTTCAGGCCACGCCCCCGCAGGCGCTATTTTTAACGCTATAGCGACTGCAAAACGCCCTCGGTGTGAAAGGGGTCTTAAAGTGTTGCATATTGTGTAGCAATCTGTATGCTATTTTAGATACAAAAAGTGATATTTGTTATGTATTCCTCTCGGTTCCACTCTGTGCGTGGGGTAAAAAATGTATAGCAAGCCTGCCTCCTTCACTTAAATAGCTTATCCTTTGACTATTCATAAATAAATTGTTGGAGTAGTGAGGCGCTGACCGTTAACTCAATCTAACCCAGTGGTTCTCAACTCCAGTCCTCAGGGCCCCCCAACAGGCCAGGTTTGCAAGATAGCTGAAATACATCACAGGTGATATCACTTGCTGCTCAGTGATTGCAGTATTCTAGTCTGCAACTCCCCAAGGTAATACTTAAAATCTGGCCTGTTGGTGGGTCCCGAGGACTGGAGTTGAGAACCACTGATCTAACCAATATGTGACGTGAACTCTTGTAGTAGACCTAGTTGGTCACTCCTAAGGGCCCTTTCACACAGACTTGTCCATGTACAGGCTCCGCTTTTCTCAGCAGGGATCGCTCCGTCGATCCCCGCTGGCAGGCAGATGACAAGGTCTGTCTCTGCAGGCTGTGCAGGGACCGACCTGTCAGAGCGCCGCTCTCCTCTATAGGGGGGTCAGATGAAGACGGACCGTAGAGTCCGTTTTCATCCGATCCGATCGACAGATGGAAAAATAGGGTTTCCATCCGTCGCACTTTAGCGGGTTGGATGTCAGCGGACATGTCACCGCTGACATCTGTCGCTCCATAGACCTGTATGGAGCGTCCGTTCATGTCCACCTAAAAAAAAAAAAAAAAAGACGGTCCGCCCGTGTGAAAGGGGCCTAATAGATAACCATCAAAATAAATCTAAAGTGACTTCAGTGCATAAACCAATTGAATGTTACTGGGTGTAACCTCAAGGCTAAAAGCAATTACTCTGTGATGCCCCTAGTCATCCAGCGATCAGCACACTCTTCACTGTGTATTAAATCAGCAGCAATAGAAAATAGGTGTATAAACATGCAATATAAATAATGATCCAAAACATGTAATAAAAGTGATTCTGGTGCATAAATAATAACTTGTGTCTCAAGGCTGGACACCTAACACACAAATCTAAACAACAATATAATGGTGCAAGTCCTTATATAAAAAGTCATTTTTGTGAGGTATTGCACAATATTCCTACACCCCTTAGTGGTGATTATTCATAATATAGGTGACAATCTTGCTCCCACATCACCTCCATGCTCTCTAGCCTCTCACCTCAGGTAATAATTAAATCAGCATAGCCTATGGTTCCTTGGATGGTGTACTGACGTGTAGTCACCTCTTGGGGTCCTCTATAGAAGATTCCGATGTTCTGCTCTCACATATGTTGTGTGTCTGGTTTCTCCCAGGCGGTTCCCTCTAATGTCCTCTTACAGGGGGGGAGATAGAGATAGATAGATCTCTAAATATTATTATTTATTTTTTTTTTTTTAGAAGATTGCTTTGAGGTTACACCCAGTAACGTTCAATTGGTTTATGCACTGAAGTCACTTTATATTTATTTTGATGGTTATCCATTAGGAGTGATTTAACTAGGTTTACCTACCACAAGAGTTCACGTCACATATTGGTTAGATTGAGTTAACTGTCAGTGCCTCACTACTCTCTAACAATCTATTTTATATACAGTCTAATGGTTTTTGCTAGCAGCTAATTTTTGATCTGCCAATGTGACTTCTAGTACGTTTTATATGTAAATCCTCACCTTGTAACAACCCTTTCGGTTTAAAATCGAAATCAAAGGCAAAACATTTGTGTATACATATAAAAAAAAAACTCTTTTTTTTTTTTTTTTTTTGTAAGTGATAACATTCCCGCTGTTCTAGCTGCATAGGAGCTGGGGGAAGGAGAAGCAGCAGCACACTGATCTTCCCAGTGAAGGTCTGTGCAGGGGGCGGTGTGTCAGGACAAGTCAGATCATTGGAGGAGAGCAGGCTCAGTTACCAGCAAAGCCAGGGGACTGACCACCCTGTGTTCTCCTGCGTAGTGCGGTCAGTTTTTAATAAGAAAGCAGAGGGACTGTCGGGAACACCAGGGATTTCACACAAAGGGAGCAATACAAAGAGAGCAGGAGACTTTTTCATACAAGTACATGGCACAGCAGGCACAGATCAGGAATATGAAATTTGAGGTAACTTTCTTTAACACAGGTCCATCATTTTTTATTTTTTTTTTTTTTTATTTTTTTTTTTTCTTTATGTAAACTTTGCAAAGTTCATGTTAATCTGCTCCTTTAGTAAATAAACACATTATATGTGCCTATGTAGAATTGCGTTAGAGAAAACTGAATAAATTAGGTCCCTGGGGTGTTAGGCCAAGTTTGACCAATTGTGGTGTTTTGTGTCTCAATGAAAGGCATGGAAGGCATAGAAGTCCTTTAGCTCTTAAATAGTCTGATTTTAAGTTTCAGCCTCAAAATGGCCAATTGAACTAAATATGGACTTGTGGATGGCACGCAGTAGTCCAGATCTTTTTGATTTGTGCTAGGTTTTTCCCCTACCAATATTCTGGTGTCCTGTAAATAGATGCCAAAACCAGTTGTACTTACTAAGACCCGATAATACCATAGATTTTGCTTGTAAAACATTTTGCCGCAGAAATTCTCAAAACAACCACCTATTTACAGTGCATCCGGAAAGTATTCACAGCGCTTCACTTTTCCACATTTTGTTATGTTACAGCCTTTTTCCAAAATTTATTAAATTCATTATTTTCCTCAAAATTCTACAAACAATGCCCCATAATGACAACGTGAAAGAAGTTCTTTGCAAATTTATTAAAAATAAAAATTCCCATGTACATAAGTATTCACAGCCTTTGACATGACACTCAAAATTAAGCTCAGGTGAATCCTGTTTCCACTGATGATCCTTGAGATGTTTCTACAACTTGATTGGAGTCCACCTGTGGTAAATTCAGTTGATTGGATGTGATTTGTAAAGGCACACACCTGTCTATACAAGGTCCCACAGTTACCAGTGCATGTCAGAGCACAAACCAAGCCATGAAGTCCAAGGAATTGTCTGCAGACCTCTGAGACAGGATTGTATTATGGCACAAATCTGGGGAAGGGTACAGAAAAATTTCTGCAGCATTGAAGGTCCCAATGAGCATAGTGGTCTCCATCATCCATAAATTGAAGAAGTTTGGAACCACCAGGACTCTTCCTAGAGTGGGCCGCCCAGCCAAAATGAGCTATTGGGGAGAAGGGCCTTAGTCAGGGAGGTGACCAAGAGCCTGATGGTCATCTGACAGAGCTCCAGCATTTCTCTGTGGAGTGAGGAGAACCTTCCAGAAAAACAACCATCGCTGCAGCACTCCACCAATCAGGCTTGTATGGTAAAGTGGCCAGACAGAGGCTATTCCTCAGTAGAAGGCACATGACAACCTACCTGCAGTTTGCCGAAATGCACCTGAAGGACTCTCAGACCATGAGAAACAAAATTCTCTGGCCTGATGAAACAAATATTGAGTTCTTTGCTCTGAATGTCTGGAGGAAACCAGGCACCGCTGGAAAAAGTGAAGGGCTGTGAGTACTTTCCAGATGCACTGTATTTGTGCACTAGATTTAAAGTGGAACTCCACGTTTTTTTTTAATTGGAAACCTGTGCTGAGAAAGCACATGGGTTCCCATTACTAAATTCTCCTTTTGAAAATTCCAGTCATCCCAGCTGTTATGTCCAAGAGATGTCCATGATCCAAAAGATTTGTTCCCCAAGGCTCTGTTTCCACTACTGCGAGTTGTGCGACTTGACATGTGAAGTCGCATGACAAGTCAAAACCCATGTATTTCAATGGTCCCCGTTCTAATTGGTGCGACTAAAGTCGCAGCGACTCCAAAAAAAGGTTTTTGCACTACTTTGTTCCGACTGGTTTTCTCCTGTCGCATGTCATCGCATCAAAAATTGCATAGCAAAGTCGCAGTGTAAATCGTGTGACTTTGGGGACGCAAAAGTGGAAACATAGCCTAAAGCCCCATACACGCTATCAGATTTTCTGCTGATTTTTGTCTTCAGATTTACCAAAACCATGTAGTGCAAGGGCCTGCTTGATTGCATACAAATTGAAACTCCTAAGGTTTGACCTCATATTATATGGTTTGGGTAAATCTGAAGACAAAAATCAGCAGAAAATCTGATAGTGTGTATGGGGCTTTAAAGCACTGACCTGCAGAAAGTATAGTTCTGACTTGTTCCAGATCAGCAGGGGCGGCGCTAGGTGGGTGCTTGGGTGTGCTGAAGCCCCCCCCAAAATATCTTCAAGCACCCCCAAAAATTCCACTGAGGTAGTGGCATAAAATGTGCACATTTAAAGAAAAAATATATTTTACTTGATGTGAATCCTGCCCTGCTTGGCTGGAGACGCTTTTTTTGAAGAGGAGGGATACAGCCGCATAAGCCGCTGATGCTTAGTTAGATCTGGCTGAGAGGGGGGCGGATTGATCCAGAGTGCTGTGCAGAGGTGCAACCTTATAAAAGACCCTGTGACACATGGTGTCTCTGCATTTGACGCGCAAAAGAAGGGGATGGAGGAAGCATGGTGTTGAGAGAGAGCTTGAGCCCAGCCCAGCCCAGAAGCCAGAAGCCTGAAGGTAAGGTATGTTAACAGCTGAGCTGGCTGATTCTTTACATGGTAGACCGCTAGGGAGGGAGAAGAGCTGCTGTATGCAGGGAGCTGACTGAGTCTGCTGTGCTATTCAGACACAAGAGCAGGGGGGGAGAAGGGGGGTTTCCTGTTGTTGGTCCGTGGAGGAGGAGGAGGAAGCATTTGAAGGATGGTTGCTGACTGTTACTGGCTTTTCTTTTTTATAAGGGAGCTTCTGCTGAGTGAGCCTGGAGAGGGGGAGGGGGGAGTGAGCAGAGGCGTATCTAGTGAAAATGGCGCCTATGGCAAGACCTGAAACTGTGCCCCTGTCCAGCACCCAAAAATTCGGTAACATCAGCACCCATAAATACAGTAACATCAGCACCCATAAATGCGGCCTTACCAGCACCCAAAAATGCTGTGCCATCGCCTCTGACACTGTACAGAGGTAGAAAGGGAGTAGAATCACCAGCGACCGGGTGCTCTAGGCTGCCTAGTTTGCCTAGTGGTAGCGCCGGCCCAGTCTGCTTGGCACACACGCAGAATTGCCCATGATGACTTTAAGACCCCTTTCACACTGGAGGCATTTTTCAGGTGCTACAGCGCTAAAAATAGCGCCAGCATAGCGCCTGAAAAAAGCCTCAGCTACAAACCCAGTGTGAAAGCCTGAGTGCTTTCACACTGAGGGCGCTGCGCTGGCAGGATGTCACAAAAAGTCCTGCCAGCAGCTTCTTTGCAGCGGCGGAGGAGCGGTGAATACACCTCTCCTCCACCGCTCCTGCCCATTGAAAACAATGGGGCAGTGCTGCCATACCGCCGGCAAAGCGCTGCTGCAGCGGCATTTTGTGGATTTAACCCTTTTTTTTCCCGCTAGCGGGGTTAAACTGCCCCCGCTAGCAGCAGGAGAGTAGTGCAGAGGGTATGAAAGTGACATTTTAGAGGAGGACCCAATTTTTGGCCGCTGAAACACATTGGTCGAAAATGATGTTTTTTTTACATTCCGCCGAAAGAAAAAATGTGCCAACAATGGCACCGAAAACAGGGTGGTCCGCCCTGGGGGGCGCACATGGCGGGGGTGTCATCCCCAGTCACAGCCCTCCCCTCCCTCCTTGTCACGCAGAGCGGCGATCTTTCTCTGTGTCACTGAGCTAAATCGTTCGGCAGCCCCCTGTGATAGACGGCACACTGATCCAGTGGCGGGAAATTGAAGCAGTGTGACGTCCATCATAGGAGGCGGGGCTTTGTTACTGCGGCCCGAGGAATTCCAACCCAGCCCTGGGACACAGCAGGAGATCGGCGCTCTGTGTGATCCAGACACTGATAGGCTTCATGTACACGGGACATTTTTACAACCTCTCCTGAATGATTTAACTTGACAGATAGTAACTCCTGTTTAAAACGTCAGTTTTTCCGCGTTTACGTTTAGAAGCGTTAGGCAAAAATTTAACTTTTTTTTTTTTTTTTTTAATATTAAAAAAAAAAAAAGCTTGTAAACAACACGCGAGCTACCACGTTTAGTGTCTGAAACATCAGAAACTTCGGCGTCTAAAATTATTTTTTTTGTCTTCAAAGAAAAGCCTCTAAACGCAACTGCCTAAAAACGACATTAAACAAACCTGTGTACACATAAGAGAACGTTGGAGGAGTTCAGGGGCAGCTGAAAAAAAGCGTCCAACTGCCTCTGAACAATCTTTTACCAACAGCAGTGTACATGAGGCCTAAGGCTGCAGACATGATACAAGAGTCGGTCAGAGCGTGAGGACATGATACAAGAGATGGTCAGACTGAGGACATGATACAAGAGATGGTCAGACTGAGGACATGATACAAGAGACGGTCAGAGCGTGAGGACATGATACAAGAGACTGTCAGAGCGTGAGGACATGATACAAGAGATGGTCAGAGTGAGGACATGATGCAAGAGACGGTCAGAGATCGAGGACATGATACAAGAGACGGTCAGAGACCGAGGACATGATACAAGAGACGGTCAGAGCGTGAGATCATGATACAAGAGACGGTCACAGAGTGAGGACATGATACAAGAGACGGTCAGAGACCGAGGACATGATACAAGAGACGGTCAGAGACCGAGGACATGATACAAGAGACGGTCAGAGCGTGAGGACATGATACAAGAGACGGTCAGAGCGTGAGGACATGATACAAGAGACGGTCAGAGCGTGAGGACATGATACAAGAGACGGTTACAGAGTGAGGACATGATACAAGAGAGGGTCAGAGACTGAGGACATGATACAAGAGAAGGTCAGAGACTGCATTTTTCCTGAGCTTTTTTTGCACTAAAAGGTGCCAATAATGGCCAACAATAAATTCATATTAATAAATATCCTCAATTAAATTTAATAAGTCAAATATAATACAATTGTATATAAAAATATGAATATTTTTTAAAAATATGTCATTTTCGGTTTCGGCACTCAAATTTCCATTCGGTGCACCCCTAATGTTTCTGAATTATGGAGTGTCCAGAATCAGAGCAAACAATCGATAATATAAGGCATTTGCCAGATTGGCAGAGAGGGGGGTGAGGGCCCCCCTCCCCCTCGGGGGGGTTATTGGGGTGAAATCAAACTGTCAGCATTCGTAGAAAGATTTGCTGAAGGTGGCAGATAACTTAAAACGTGAAATAATTGAGCAGGCCTTTCTCAGTTCCTCCATCTTATCAGTGTGACTCGGAGACGAAGGTAACATTGTATGCAAAGACGTCGTAGAGAGTTTGACGTGGAAATAAAAGAATGATGGAGTTCAGGAATTGTCGGACGGGACGTGTTCCTCAAAGCCTTCGCTCTCCTGCACCAGAGCGCGCTCCAGGATGACACGCCCCTCTGTAGCGCTGGCTGTCCTCCGTGGCAAATTCGTAGATCCAGCCCAGCTTGCTATTTCAGTTTTTGCAGCTGACGTCCCGCACCATGTGACGGCTGGTGAGCATGACCCGGTCCTGGACTTCACTGTACTGCAAGTTTACCACCTGCAGGGGAGAGGAGAAGAGAAACTTTAGTGGAGACGTCATCATGGAGGGGCGGAGACACACAGTGTAAGGGACAAGAGATCACCTGGAGGGGCGGAGACACAGTGTATGGGACAAGAGATCACCTGGAGGGGCGGAGACACACAATGTACAGGACAAGAGATCACCTAGAGGGGCGGAGACACACAATGTAAGGGGCAAGAGATCACCTGGAGGGGCGGAGACACAATGTACGGGACAAGAGATCACCTGGAGGGGCGGAGACACACAATGTATGGGGCAAGAGATCACCTAGAGGGGCAGAGACACACAATGTATGGGGCAAGAGATCACCTGGAGGGGCGGAGACACACAATGTATGGGGCAAGAGATCACCTAGAGGGGCGGAGACACAATGTATGGGGCAAGAGATCACCTAGAGCGGCTGAGACACACAATGTATGGGACAAGAGATCACCTAGAGAGGCGGAGACACACAATGTACGGGACAAGAGATCACCTAGAGGGGTAGAGACACACAGTTAACGGGACAAGAGATCACCTGGAGGGGCGGAAACACACAATTCACCATTAAATCGCTATCCCGACATAAAAAAAACCTCAGAACATCCCAACTTCCCCGTGTCATGTAAATCACCACAACGTCTTCTCACACAACCCCGCCCCCTTTTTTATAATAAAGTCTTTGCTTTGTCAGTGATAGCAAGTAGAAGAAACCCTGATCAAGTCCTCATAACTAAGTGTATGTTGTATCAGTGGCGTCACTAGGGTTGGTGTCACCTGGTGCAGTAAAACATGGTGTCACCCCCCCTCCTGTCTAGGCTGTCCAGCACCATGCAGGCAGAGCATGGTCATGGGGCGCACCCCAAACCAGCCCCTGTAAATGATAGTATAGGGTCGTATAGTGGCAGGTTGGGGTGGTATAGGGCAGGTTGAGGTAGTATATGGCAGGTTAGGATGTTACAGGGCAGGTTAAGGTGGTATAGGGCATGTTGGGGTAGTACAGGGCAGGCTGGGGTGGCACAGGGCAGGTTAAGGTGGTATAGGGCAGGTTGCGGTGGCACATGGCAGGTTGGGGTGGCACAGGGCAGGTTGGGGTGGTACAGGGCAAGTTAGGATGATATAGCGCAGGTTGGGGTGGCACAGGGCGGGCTGGGGTGGTATAGGGAAGGCTGGGGTGGTACAGGGCACGCTGGGGGTGGTACAGGGCAAGCCGGAGTGGTACAGGGCAGGCTGTGGTGGTATAGGGCAGGTTATAACTCTATGTAGTGACACTGCAGTGTGCTGAGTAACTTACTGTACATAGCATGCCTCATGCCTGCAGATGAAGACTCAGGCGGGGCTGCTGTGTCCTCGCCTCTATATGCTTCAGCTGCGGGATCAGCCATAGTAAAGGAGTCTGTGGGAGGAGTGGAGGAGGCAGCCACACCCCCAGCTCCGCCCACCAACTTCGGCTCACTTGGGGATAATAGACTGAGTGAGGAGTGTTACAGGAAGCCTACCCCGCACGGCTGGATGCCGTGCTCGCACCGCTCCGCTACAATACAGTAATACAAAGCAATACAGTACAGTGCTTAGCAGCGGCCCCCGTGTCACCCCTCTGGCGGGTGTCACCTGGTGCGGGCCGCCCCCCCGCCTGCACCCCCATAGCAACGCCACTGTGTTGTATGATCCATCACTCTCAGGAGGAATCCAACGTGTGACACCGCTCCGTATAGCAATGTGTGCAGCAGGAAATACCTTCCCCCTGCCTGTGTGCCTCCTGTGTTTTGGCACATAAGGAAGAGAGCGATGCACACAAGAAGTGAAGGTGAAAGTGCTTGTATAGGAGGAAGTGGTGATGTGATGTGACCACGTGTTCTCCTCAGAACACACTGCTACTGAACACGTGTGCCTCTCTATGTCCATTACAACATACAACTACCATATCGGAACTCTGACACCTCAGAAAAGGATATGTATACCACAAACAATAAATACAAATAGAATGCAAAAATATAGAACCTTTTAATTACAAAGTGGTTCTAAGACCCCTTTCACACTTGTGAGACTTGTCCTGTGACTCGGGACTTCAAAGTCACATGACAAGTCGTACCCCTCGAGTTCCAATGAGCACCATTCATATCGGTGCAACTTCAAAGTAGTCCCTGCACTACTTTGGTCCGACATGAGGTCCATAGACACAGGCATTGCTTCAAGTCGCGTCAAAATCGCAACAAAGTCGCTGTAAAAATCGCAGCAAAATTGTGTGAATTTCTGTTAAAGGAGCCTAAAGCCTCAAGGTTTTTCACCTTAGTGCATTCTATGCATTAAAGTGATACTAAAGTAGGGTGGGCACAGTGGTGTAGTGGGCCGCACAGTGGTGTAGTGGGCCGCACAGTGGTGTAGTGGGGCGGCACAGTGGTGTAGTGGGGAGGCACAGTGGTGTAGTGGGCGGCACAGTGGTGTAGTGGGGCGGCACAGTGGTGTAATGGTTAGCACTCTCACCTAGCAGTAAAAAGGGTCGCTGGTTCAAATCCCAACCACGACACTAACTGCATGGAGTTTGCATGTTCTCCCTGTGCCTGTGTGGGTTTCCTCCCACATTCCAAAGACATGCTGGTAGGTTAATTTGCTTCTGTCCAAAATTGGCCCCAGTATATGAATGTGAGTAAGCTCCTTGAGGGTAGGGACTGATGTGAATATACAATGTATATGTAAAGCGCTGTGTAAATTGACGGCGCTTTACTAGTATCTGAAATAAATAAAATAGTCTTTTTTTTTTGTTAATCAGCAAGCACTTAGGTTAGAGACGGCCAGGAAACTTGGATCATTTGCAGCCCCCATATTTCTTAAATATATTTTTAGATGTATTTTAAAAAAGCATCTCAATTTGTCATGAATTGGCCTCGTGACAACATTGTTGCCTAGTTTTCTTCCAGGTTTGTTAACTTGTCTCCTTTGTAATAAAAAGCCTGCTTGCTAGAAAATTTTGATTTGCTCCACAGTCCACTTTATTAAAATAGTTATCATTAGGGCACGATGGTCCTGGACTAACCAGTATTCTTTTAAAGGAGAAGTATAGCCAAAGCTTTTTTTGGCTATATGTCTCCTATGGCTCACAAGAGTGCAGTTCCAGTGAGCGCTGGAGGGGCAGAATGTAGAGCCGGAGACTGACCATCCCCGGCTCCCTGCTCAGAGCGGAGGAGGAGAACTGAGCGATCAGTGGTGTTTAATCGCTCTGTTCTCTCTACAGAGCTGGCGGTGGACAGATGCCACATCAGAGCAGTATAATGTTTTGTTTTTTTTTTTTTTATAGAAAGCCATACTTCTCTTTTAGCTGCAGTATGGAAAAGTGAGGTAAGTAACCTGGGTGTATGGCATGGGTACCTGAAATTAAAATCCGGCTGAACAGAATTACAGGTTTTAAAACCAGTAAGATAGTTTTTTAAAGCGGATCTTCACTGCATCTGCGCACCACAAACTGAAAACGCTGTTTAATGCTGATTACAGCCTGAGCATATACACCAATCAGCCATAACTTTATGCACACCCACCTAATATTGAGTAGGTCCTCTTTTACCACCAAAACAACCCCGACTCGTCAAGCCATGAACACCTTTAGACCTCTGATCGTGTGCTGTGGTAAATGGCACAAAATGTACACGTCCCCATCCTTCTCAGATAGGACAGTCAACCACCTGATGTTGAGAGAAACTCTCCATCATATTGTGTCACGCTCCTAGCCAGAGACCTCTATATTCAGAATAAAAGAAATGTCCACACATGCATGTATTTCCAGCGCTTTATTGCAACTTCTCATATTCACGTTACTTGCCGTGACATACTTGATATTACATGACAGTAGCAGAATCGGCAGAGCAGAAAGCCACATCCAATGTTAAACATTCTGGAATAGTCATTTCAGTGCAGAGCACTAGCACACATCTTTAGTTAAGCCATCTTCTCTTTCCTCCATTCCTCTCCTTGGGAGCGCCAAAGTGGTGGGACCACTTGTGGGCAGGGCCGATTCCCCCCCAATGCACATGGGGCCTTTTGGTTTCTTTGCTGTGTACAGGTGCCTCACAGTCCCATGAAACTTACACCTGCTCAGTATGCAACATTGTCAAGGAGACAACACATTGCAGTGTCCCGTTCCACCAGTCCAGCTAGACTCCGCCACCCATCTCCCAGTGACATACCGGGTCCCGATCGGAACCAGTGAGGATCCCAAGCACACACATAATTAACCCTTCCGTACTATGCGGCTGGGTCCCTAGGGTCTCTGACACGCGGGGCCGGTCCCAGTTGCTAAGGCGTGACTGCTTCCTTCTCAATGAGACTCGGGTGATCACAGATCGGATTAAGGGGTCGATCCCGGTCCCTTACTACGTGGTCCGCTGTCCGTCAATGACAGCTGATCAAGTGATGTAAGCAGAAGATTGGTAATCATTTCTTCTTTTCTCCTCACGCATACAGCGTGAGAAGAAAAAAAAGCCGATCACTGGCTTCTGTGCAAGGGACATCAGTCCGAAGAGGAAGAGGCAAAGCCGCCTCATCTGTGCCTGCCAGTGCCACGAATCAGTGCCCACCAGTGCATAACAGTGCCAGCAATCAGTGCCACCTATCAATGCCCACCAGTGGTGCCAATCAGTGCTGCCTATCAGTGTCGCCTACCAGTGCCACCTGTTAGTGCCCTTCATTGCCCACCAGTGCCGCCTATTAGTGCCTATCAATGCAACTTCATCAGCGTACATCAATGAAGGAGAAAAATTACCTGTTTGCAAAATTTATTAACAAAATATAAAACGGTTTTGTATTTTTTTTTTTTAAATTCGGTCTTTTTTAATTTTTTTTAACAAAAACTAAAAAACCCAGAGGTGATCAAAAACCACCAAAAGAAAGCTCTATTTGTGGGAAAAAAAATGATAAAAATTTCATTTGGGTACAGTCAGTAGTGTATTTAGGTTTTGTGCTGCCCTGGGCCTGACTAAACTTGTGTACCCCCTAATTTAAATATGACCCACCCCTTCCTGTCAAGGCCACACCCCTTGCTGTTTAAGACCTGCCCTGAAATTTTCGAGTGGGGACACTAGTTCTGAGGGCCTGGGGGGGGGGAGGGCGCAATGGATTACCTTAATTTGCATAGATTTTCTCTTACTTCCTGATTGGCTATGGGGCAGGAAGTGAAGGGAAATCTCTGCAATGGAACAGGGATGGTAAAAAAAATTAACTGAAAACAAATTAACAAAATGGAAAAAAAAAGGGCTGCCTATAGTTCTACTTTAACCGGTTCCCGACCGGTGCACGCCGATGTACGTCGGCAGAATGGCACGGCTGGGCAAATGGGCGAACCTGTACGTCCATTTTAATTCCCCGCCGTACCATTGTGCGCGCGCCAGCCGGGAGCTCCGTGAGTCGGGTCGCGGGTCCCGCGGACTCGATCGCCGCGGGGATACCCGCGATCGCCTCACGGAGAGGACTAACGGGGAGATGCTGATGTAAACCGCATCTCCCCGTTCTGCCTAGTGACAAGTGTCACTGATCACAGCTCCCTGTCATCAGGAGCAGTGATCAGCGTAGTGACACACACAGCCCATCCCCCCTACAGTTAGAATCACTCCCCTAGGACACACTTAACCCCTTCCCGACCCCTAGTGGTTAACCCCTTCACTGCCAGTGTCATTTACACAGTAATCAATGCATTTTTAATCGCACTGATCGATGTATAAATGACAATGGTCCCAAAAATGTCCGACATGTCCGCCATAACGTTGCAGTCACAATAAAAATCACCGCCATTACTAGTAAAAAAAAAATTATTAATAAAAATGCCATAAAACTATCCCCTATTTAGTAAACGCTATAACTTTTGCGCAAACCAATCAATAAATGCTTATTGCGATTTTTTTTTTACCAAAAATATGTAGAAGAATACGATCAGCCTAAACTGAGGAAAAAAAATGTTTTTTTATATATTTTTGGGGGATATTTATTATAGCAAAATGTAAAAAATATTGCGTTTTTTTTCAAAATTGTCGCTCTTATTTTGTTTATAGCGCAAAAAATAAAAATCGCAGAGGTGATCAAATACCACCAAAAGAAAGCTCTATTTGTGGGAAAAAAAGGACAATTTTGTTTGGGAGCCACGTCGCACGACCACGCAATTGTCAGTTAAAGCGACGCAGTGCCGAATCGCAAAAAGCGCTCTGTTCAGGAAGGGGGTAAAATCTTCCTGGGCTGAAGTAGTTAAGCACAAATGTCTGATAATTTTATGGAGAGGACTAAGACCCCTTTCACACTGAGGCGCTATAGCGCTAAAAATAGCGCCTGCAAAGCGCCCCAAAACTGCGGCTCCTGTCTCATCAATGTGAAAGCCTGAGGGCTTTCACACTGGAGCGGTGCGCTGGCAGCGCATCAGAAAAAGTCCTGCCAGCAGCTACCTTGGAGGGCATTAAGAGCGTTGAACTCACCGCTCCTAAAAAGCCCCTGCCCATTGAAAACAATGGGGCAACGCTGCTATACCGCTGGCAAAGCGCCGCTGTAGCGGCGTTTTTGCGGGCGGATTTAACCCATTTTCGGCCGCTAGCAGGGCGGTTTTAACCCTGAATAGCACCGCTAAAACTACAGTAAAGCGGCGCTACTGCTGACGCCCGGGAGCTTTCAGTGTGAAAGGGGTCTAAGAAGATATAACCGTGCCAATGGTGCAGCAGAAAACATAGCACAGTGAGGAAGGTTTGTGGTCCAGGATGATAGGACAGTCAAAATTAGAAGCGGCACCCCCCCCCCCCCCCCACAGTTATGGAATACCGGCCGCCCGCATACCCAAAGCAGTGCGGCCGCTTTATGGGGGCGCTAGACCAATTTCCCTCTCGGCCCAGTCTGTCCCATAAGACTGCCGCTACACTAACAGTGTAGTACAAGCCAGTAGGGGACTCTTTCCGTGCTGCCCCTTAGCAAAGTACTGGCCTGGGCCTTGTCGGCCTAGGCCAGGATACAGCATTGGGTACAGTGTTGTGTGACCGCGCAATTGTCATTCAAAGAGTGACAGCGCTAAAAGCTAAAAATTGGTCTGGGTAGGAGGGGGGTTTAGGTGCCCAGTAAGCAAGTGGTTAAGTAACTTCAAACCAGGCATTAAAATGTTTCAAAAGCTTTATTGGAATAGATCAGCATGATGAGAAACACAAGATAACAGTTCAACATTAAGTGCAGTCTTTTCCTAACATCCCTAATCCCTAACTACAGGCTTGTGTCTGCCCCTGGCATACCTGCTGAGGAAAGAGACCATTGCTGGTGTCTTCAGGAGGACTGCAAGTCGCAGAAATCCCCAACAGGTGGAAGGCTCCAGGACACAGGATTGTAACAGCTGAGCTGGAATCAGGACAGAAGCTCTCTGCCACACCTTGTTGGCTGTGTGTCTTTCCTTTCCATGCAGCCAGCTCTGTCCTCCATATGCATACATTGCTCCAAATGCATAGGTTGATTTCATCCTCAGTAAAACAATACTGTTGCCTGAACTCTCAGAAACCTCTCCCCTGCTACATGGTGTGTAGGGAGGGAGCTCTTGGAAGATGTAGTTCTGGGGACATGCTTATACCAGTAGGAACTGATTCCCAGCACCTGTTCCTCCAAGAATTTTAAAGAAAGTAAAAGAATAGGGTAAAAGAAAAGAAAATCATGTTGGTGCATGCTCTAGAGGGGAAAAAGGAGGTTTGAGGGTAAATATGGGGAATGTTTGGACATACTATTTTGTTTAAAGGTTAGCTTTGGGGGTTCAGTAAACATACCTGTCCTGTTTTAAAATGTTAAAAGCCAGCAGCTACAAATACTATAGCTGCTGACTTTTAACAGACACTTCCCAGCCCAGGAGTCCAGTGCTATCTTTGCTGGAGCTGATCCTTCACTGGGCTTTGGATCCCTGGCACCTCCATCATGGATGTGTAAGCCAGCTGTTACTTCCTGCTGTTTCAGAGCCAGCACCCCACTGTGCATGCGTGAGATCACACTGTGCTTGCAGACTGGCCCCACAGCCTCCTAAGATGTGTGACGTGTTCGAGGAGGCTGCAGGCCAGCTGATATCATTTTCACCTATGCGAGAATTGTGGGAGCGGGTACCTGGCAGAAAAAGGTACCTGCTCCCAGAAAAAAAAAAAATTAAAACACTAAATATGTTGGGGAACATAAGTGCTTTAATTCAGTCTGGGGTAGTGTTAAAGTGGTTCTAAAGGCTCAAGGTCTTCTACCTTCATTCAAGTATTCTATGCATGAAGGTAAAGAACCTTCTCTGTGCAGCAGCCCCCCCAATACTTAGCTGAGCCCGATCTTCCTACAGTGATGTGCACAGAAGCCTCGACTCTCCAGTGACTCTCCCTCCTCATTGGCTGAGACAGCAGTGGGAGCCATTGGCTCCCGCTGCTGTCAATCACAGCCAGTGAGCCAATGAGGAGAGAGAGGGGCAGGGCCAAGCCGAACCTTGGCTCTGCGTGTGAATGGACATGCAGAGCAGCGGCTCAGGAGCGAGCCTGCCTGGGAGCACTCAGCAGGAGGAAGGAGCCAGGAGCACCGGCGGTGGACCTGAAAAAAGGAGGATTGGGACTGCTCTGTGCAAAATTACTGCACACTGCAGCAGGTAAGTATAACATGTTTGTTATTTTAATGTAAAAAAAAGGAAAGCTTTAATCGCACTCACTTTTTTAAGTTTATGCAAAAGTTTCTATTTGGGAATAAGATTCAGGATTAAGCAAAAGTGACCCTGCTGGGAAGTCAGTTGACATAAGCATGCCCCTAGAACCACATCTCCCAAGAGCCATTCTCTAGACACCATGATGCCCTCATAAACATTAAACTGGCAACACCCTGTAAAAGAAACAGCTAAATACTTTTATTTCGAGCAGGCAGTAGGCGTGTTGAATCTATGCTGTGTTTAAGCGCTCCACATACTGCTGATATCTGACACTTCCGGGTGTGTCAGATCATTTGCACCACTACTCTACTCTCTGGATCCTCATGTCACCTGTCACTACAGGATAAAGTAAAACCACTAAAGGGAACAGCAAACCCAAAAAATACACAATACTTAGTGAGTCAGCGCTCACTGACAGAGGATGGATTTACATGATAACAATGTCCATCCAGTCTATGGAGGGCAGTGTAGATGAAAGGACCCAATGGACAAATCCAGAGGTAGGCATGACAAACAACACAAGATTACCAGCAGCTCCTCATTAAGGTATGGGATTTTCTCAAGAGCAAAAACAAAACAATAGAAAAGGGCACCAGGTGAGTATGAGTAAAGAACAACAGTAGTTTATTCCGTAATCACTTACATAAAAGGTATCCTGTGTACAGCATGCAGAGCTAGGGTGGCATGCAGATGTACTGGCAGCAATCTCAGGTGAAGTGGAGGCCGGCTGCAGGGCACAAGCTCAGACCCGCCGCAGGATGTATAAAAGCATAGGTGGCGTCTATGACATGCGCTGGTGACAGGAGATCATACACTAGCAAGCTGGAAAGGGGGGTGGCCCGCAATGTGTTTCTGAGGCCCCACTTCCTTCATCAGGCTTGCCTGCCCACTGTTGGAGAAGGGATTATAACTGTCAGGCTAATGTATGAGCCAATGGGGACCAGGATAGGCAAAGTTGTGATGTTTATGACTGTCAGACTTGGCCGAATCACCTAACAGGGAACATTCTATCTGACTCATCCAAAAGTGACAGATAGCAGTGGTGTTGGGAGCTTTTTATGGCGATGAAGATTCAATACCCCATGCAACGGTAGGTTATGGTAAGAATTATGCTGTTTCTTAAAGAGGAACTTCAGTCCCCTTACTGCTGGCCCTACCCCCCTTATTGGTCATGCCATCTTTGGTGGTCTGGCACATGCCACCCATATTGTTGCAAGAGGAACTTCAGTCTCCTTACTGCTGGCCTTGCCTCCCCTTACTGGCGCCACCATCTTTGGTGGTCTGGCGTATGTGCTCCATGTTGTTGCTTATCTATCAAAGAGTTGTTTGACCTCCTTGGTGTCAAGGTCTGCCTTTCTGGTAAGAGTCCACATCGAGCACAGCAATGGAGTTTTTATCACAGGAAGAGATTTTCCCTGGAAGTTAGCAAAAGATTGTTCTTCTGCTTGTACAGTTCAATTTCAGGACGTTTGAGCTGAACTCATTTTTGTACACTTCATAATTTTTTTTTTTATTCAGGAAATACTTATATGAGTTTTGCAGAAATATTTTTTAAATACAGTGGAACCTTGGTTTACGACTAATGCGGTTAACAAGCGCTTTGAAAGACGAGCAACTTTCTTTTTTAAATTCTGATTTGGTGTGCGAGTGTTGTCTCGCAAAACGAGCAGGATTGAAGCTAATGGGGTGTGCAGTACCGCATTTGGTCAGAGGTGCGGGGGCGCCGGGGGACACTTGGAACTGTTCGGAAATACTCGGAATCATTGGAAATACTCAGTTTCCGAGCTTTTCCGAGTTCAGCCGAGCTGTCCCCGAGTATTTCCAAGGCTCTCCGGCGCCCCCCCTACCTCTGGCCACATGCGGTATTGCATGTAATAGAAATCAGTGCAGAACAAATTATCTTTGTTTCCATTGACTTCTATGGGGAAACTCGCTTTGATATGCGAGTGCTTTGGATTACAAGCATTCTCCTGGAACGGATTATGCTCGTAATCCAAGGTTCCACTGTATTTGTGAAATATTTATACAAGGTTCACACATTTCACAATTTTTATGAGTTTTTGTATTTATTTGTAAATTGTTTATATTAGCACTATCTATGTGTTATACATTTAAAAGGGTAGAACTGCATTCTTTGTATATTTATTACATATACAGTATAGCATGCGCATATGTGCCAAAGTACTCTGCCCATCCTTCGGGACCTGGCAAATCTGCGCATGCATGAGTACATGAATGCAGCACGCTTAGTAAGGTACAGGATTTTACGTTCAGTGCATGATGGGTAATAGGCACCCAGAAACCACACTGGAAATATGCATTTTTGCTGCATTTTTTCAGCGGGGCAGTGTAAAAGCAACCTTAAACAAGGTACTGATGGTTCTTGAAGTGGAAGTAGAACTTTACAATATTCATTTTTGTCTCTGGTAAATTAGTTTTTCTGGTGACAATTACTTGTGGTATAGATGTTGTCAGATATGTATGGATAATAAAACTTGACTCATGTACGGCAAAGTATTTAAAGAAGAAATTTCAACTGAAAAAAGATTACACATTGTGGAAAAAACAACTTCAGAAACAATTATCAGAAAAGACCAAATAGGTACTCCCAGCAGTTATGTTTGCGGGATTTTTAAAATGTGATACGTGTAATTTATTGTATGAATACATTATTAAGGTAAATCCTAAAGCCAAAACATTTTTTACATTTTGGATGGAGTAGGGAATAGGTAAATCCCCCAAGTTTTTTGTTTTTTTTCCATTAGTGTTCCTTTCAAGAGATTTCCCTTCACTTCATTTCTTGTAGACACTAACAAGAATTAAAGAGGAGTTCCACCCAGGGGCTCCATTAAAAAAAAAAAAAAATTAAAAGCCAGCAGCTACAAATACTGCAGCTGCTGACTTTTAATTGGACACTTACCTGTCCCTGGGTCCAGCGATGCGGGGGATCGAAGCCCCACTCGTCCCCCCCCCTCCACTCGTCGGTGCCGGCATTTCAACTGTGGGCGCCGGGCTGTGGCTTCACAGCCTGGCACCCACTGCGCATGCGCGAGCGGCGCCGCGCACCGTGATTGGCCGCTCAATCAGCTGGGACCTGTAATGGGTCCCAGATGATTGACAGGAGGGAGGGAGCAGAGCCGAGCCCTTCCTGTGCCGAGGGGGAAGTGATGTCACCAGCCCAGGCAAAGGAAGAGGCAGACTATGAGGGACCACCTAGCAACAGACATTTAGAGGTAAGTAAAAAAAAAAAAAAATATCCAAATGTTTTTTTGTTTTTGTTTTTTAGAATTTTTCAGGTATTTTTGTTTTTTTTGGGTGGAACCCCACTTTAAGTCCCCGCTCACACTGAATGCAGCTTTGAAATCGCACTACTTCATGTGCGGCTTGCCGACATCTGTGCAACTTACACAGATGTCTATGCAAGTCGCACATGAAATTGCCAAAAATAGTGCAGGAACCTTTTTCAAATCGGTGCAAGTTGGAGTCGCACTGATTTGAACGGTTTCATAGGCACAAATAGGGTGCAACTTGTCATGTGATTTTAACCACTTATGGACTGCTGCACGCCGATATACGTCCTAACTTTGAAGAGGAATATCGTTGTTATGGTAGCAGGTAGCTGCCATAACCCCGGTATTCTCTCCTTCGGCCGGTGGTCTGCTTTCCGATAATAGTGGTCTCTGTGGCGGATTCGCCGCAAAATCACTTTTATCAGCGGCGGGAGAGGGCCTCCCCTCCCACTGCGCTCCGGACCCCTCCAACGCTTACCGGGTCCATTGGCAGCGGCGGTGGCAATCGGATGTTACCCCTTGCTGGGTATGGAAACGAGTGAGGGGAAGATGGCCCCCACCAGTCTCCATAACATTGCAGGGCGAAAGCGACGTCAAAACGTCACTTCCGCTCATAGCTCTTAAAGGGCAATTTTTTAAAAATTATTTATTTATTTTTTATTTTGCATTGTAGTGTAAATATGAGATCTGAGGTCTTTTTGACCCCAGATCACATATTTAAGAGGACCTGTCATGCTTTTTTCTATTACAAGGGATGTTTACATTCCTTTTTTAAACTAGTGTAAAAATAAAAGGTAAAATAAATAAAATTATTATTTTAAATAAATTAATAACATTTTAAACGCGCCCCATCCCGCCGAGCTCGCGTGCAGAAGCGAACGCATACGTGAGTAACGCCCACATATGAAAACGGTGCTCAAACCACACACGTGAGGTATCGCTGCGATCGGTAGTGCGAGAGCGATAATTCTAGCCCTAGATCTCCTCTGTAACTCAAAACATGCAACCTGTAAATTTTTTTTAAACGTTGCCTATGGAGATTTTTAAGGGTAAAAGTTTGTCGCCATTCCCCGAGCGGGCACAATGTTGAAGCGTGACATATTGGGTATCAATTTACTCAGCGTAACATTATCTTTCACAATATAACAAAAAAAAAAATGGGCTAACTTTACTGTTGTCTTATTTTTTAATTCAAAAAGTGAATTTTTTCCAAAAAAAGCGTGCTTGTAAGACCGCTGCGCAAATACGGTGTGACAGAAAGTATTGCAATGGCCGCCATTTTATTCTCTAGGGTGTTAGAAAAAAAAATGTATAATGTTTGGTGGTTCTAAGTAATTTTCTAGCAAAAAAAATGTTTTTAACTTGTAAACAACAAATCACAAAAAGAGGCTCGGCCCTTAAGTGGTTAAAATGTCAAATCGCATAACAAGTCGCACAGGTGTGAATGGGAGCTAAGAATAATTCATCTCTGCAACGTGAGAAAAATCCCCTCTTGGGGCTCGCTCATATGTGCGGCAGCCCTTGCAGTGAGGAGGCATCGTATCACCTGTTCTAACTCTGAAAATGGCAACCCACCATGCCGCAACCACTTGCATTGCACACAGTTGCATTATTTTGAATGGGTTGTATTTGGCATCAGTATCTGCTTGAAAATGTAACATATCTATATGTAACGTATCTATAATTTTAAGGTGTGAGAGGGGATTTTACAGGTGCAAAAGAACCATATACACAGACCAAAATAATCTTATATAAAAAAAAATATATAAATTTTATTTTTATCAAAATTAAAAGAATATACTATTTTAAAACCAACAACATAATTTTCACGCGGTCATGATGTAAGTACAGTGGTTTTGACTAGACATGTTTCACCAGAACAATGGCTTTTGAATGGAAACCACTGTACTTACATCATGACCGCGTGAAAATTATGTTGTTGTTTTTTTTTTTTAAACAAAACTTTTTTATTTGTTGATGCAGCAAGTAATCATACAAATACAAATCAAACTGTAATAAGGCTGAATACAGTCACAATCTGTCAGAAATAAACAGAGCATATCTTCAAACACAGCCAGATATGTTGCACTGCACCGTTCCATAGCTGTTAAAGCAAACTTTTAGCACTTTGGTTAAACATCTGGCGCATCAAAACACTGTCTTTCTTTATCTTTCTTTTTGCTAGCGGATTTTACTATAACAAGCGTTTAACGTATCAAACCTAACATTTTTACCTGTTTTCCCTTCTCCTTTCAACCCCTCCCTCCATTTGCTTCTCACTTTTCTTTATTAAAGTCGTAGCAATCTATCCATTACTAATTGTGGGGGGGCAAGAGCTGGATCAGAAATCCATGGCTGCCAGACAGCTTTAAATTTTTTCACGGGATTTCTATGGCGATAAGCCAGTTGTTCCCTGATCAAGAGTGAGTTCACATATACAATCTATTGTTTCCCCATTGGTACAGTAGGCGCCATCCAGTGTCTGGCTATAAGTTTTCTAGCCAGGTATAGCAGTCTAGTAATCATAGTGTACATTCCCCTCTGGTACATCTCCTCATCAATCGCACCCAATAGACACACCAGAGGGGTGGAGGGCACCGGTACCTGCCCCAACCGGGATACGGTCTGTGTGACGTCAGTCCAAATACCTATTGAGTTTTGGACATCGCCACAGCATGTGGATGAGGTCCCCCTAGTGTATTTTACATTTTGGGCATAGGGGTGTATCCCTCAGGCCCCATGCAAACAGTTGGCGTCTGATAGGTTCTATGCAGAATAAACAGCTGCGATAACCTATGGGAGGCCGAAATGGAGACAATAGGGATTGATTCCAATGCCATGTCCCATTGATCACCATCAATCTCTCCAATGTCTGTGGCCCATTTAGCTCTACATTTCAAGGAAGCGTGGTCCTGAATGGAGAGCAACAATGCTGAATAGATTGTGGAAATCTGTCCCTTTCTGACGGTCACATGAAATAGATCCCTTAGAAGCGGGGAGGAGGTCACCGATAGGGAGGTCACCTGAGCCTGTGGGGCGTGTCGGAGTTGTAAATACTGAAAGAAACATCTAGTGGGGAGTGTAAATTCTAAGCAGAGTTGTGCAAAAGATTTTGCACATATACCTGTGAGAAAATACTAATCCCCTTACGTTTCCATAGGGTGAATCCCTCTAGTTTATTGAGTTCTGGGTATCTTGGATTATCCCACAGAGGGGTGAATCCTAAGGGGCCCTCAACCTTCAGTGCCTCCCGGACTGCCCCCCCCCCACTCTTTTCTGAGGAAACCTGCCGTCGGTGAGTTTGAGGGCAAACCAGGGAGATCCATTTCCAGATGGGAGCTGGCTTTCAAGTCCAGGTTGGTTCAGACCACTATATGGACTATGGGATCGTCTAAGACTTCATCACTCTCCCACCCCATGAACTGCTGCATTTGAGAGGCCAAAAAATATAGTTTGGGATGCGGTAGCGCTAGACCTCCTTTATCTTTACTATATTGTAGGGTAGTTAAACTAATTCTGGCTCCTTTCCATTTCCAAATGAAGTCTCGCATCTGTGTATCTATTCTCTTGAACCATTTATTAGAGATCCACATGGGGGAATTCTGAAAGATATACAGCTGTTGTGGGGCCCAGATCATTTTTATTAAGTTTATTCTCCCGACGACTGATAGGGGGAGCTTGCACCAGCTAAGGGACTTTTCTCTTTGTTTATCCAATAAGGGGCTCAAATTTAGTTCAAGGTATTTGGAAGTGTCTGGAGTCACCACAACCCCCAGATATCTAAATGAATCGGCAATAGTAATTTGTCCTGCCTCCTTGGGCATGGGTTTTGTCAAGGGATCTAGGGGCATCAGGATAGATTTGGACCAATTTATTGAGAAGCCCGGGAATTCGCCAAACATGGTTATAAGCGCCATTAGCACCTGCAGAGAGGTATTCGTATCTCTGAGATAAAGTATGGCATCATCGGCGTAAAGAGAAATCCTTTCCTCCAAGAGGCCTCTACAGAATCCCACTATCTCAGAGGATCCACGGATTAGTATAGACAAAGGTTCTACTGCAAGGGCAAACAACAGGGGTGACAGCAGGCACCCCTGCCGAGTGCCCCTATGTAATGCAAATGACTGGGATAGAGTATTGTTAATGCAAAGTCTCACCCTGGGGGCCGAATAGAGGATCTTTACCCAGTTAACAAACCTTTCACCCAGGCCAAAACGAGCTAGGATCTCCCAGAGGTAGGGCCACTCCACACTGTCAAAAGCCTTAGCAGCATCCAGACACAGAATGGCCCTCCCTCCAAGATTGTCCACTGGGGTTTGTAGGTTCATGAAGAGGCGTCTAATATTATTGGCTGTAGACCTAGTAGGTATAAACCCAGATTGGTCTCTGTGCACAAGCCCCCCAATCACTTTGGACAGTCTGTTCGCCAGTACCTGCGCCAAGAGTTTGAAATCCAAATTCAAGAGGGATATAGGTCTGTATGAATCCGGTAGAAGCTGATCCTTCCCCGGCTTGGGTATCACTACTATGATGGCCTCTTGCATACTATCTGGTAGACATCCCTCCTCCTCCGCCACAGAAAAAGCCTGCAGCAGCTGCGGAAGGAGACCACTATAGCGCAAATAAACCTCAGCAGGTAGGCCGTCCGAGCCCGGAGATTTATGTTTCTTAGCCCCCTGAAGGGCCTCTGTCAAGTCCTCCATGGTGATTGGAGCACTCAACATGGTCCTATCCGCCTCCAAGACTTGAGAGAAGGTACAGTCACGTAGGAATGACTCCAGCTCAAAGGAGCTGGTCGCAGCCATAGAGGAGTATAAATCTGTGTAAAATTGGTGAAATACCTGCAGTAAGTCAGCCCCAAGGGTGTGAGTCTCCCCTGTCCCTGACTTAATGGCCAGAATGGAAGCCGTGACTTTGTTCTCTGGCTAACAATGCAAGAAGATGGCCCATGTTCTCTCCCTCCTCATAATACTCTTGTTGTAAGAAAAATCTCCTCTTTTCAGCCGCTGACAACACTACTGAATTGTATAATGATTGGGCCTCAATCCATGCCTCTCTATTCTTTTGGGAAGGGTCTGTGACCACGTTCTGCTCTATAGTTTGTAGGTGGTTCCTGATTCTGGATTCCCATTCTCCTGACCTCCTCTTCACACCAGTGATCCCTTGAATTAAACATCCCCTTAGGAACACCTTGAGAGAGTCCCAGACAACAGCCGCCCTTGCAGAGCCCCTGTTGAAACTTAGGAACTCCCCCAAGGCACTAGTAATCCCATTCGGTGTTGGCATCAGTGTCAGCCAGAATGGATTAATCCTCCAAAGAGGTCGGACTTCCTGAGCCATAACATCTATCCGTACCCAAAAGGGAGAATGATCAGAAAGCAATCGGGATTCATAAGCTGCTTCTAGCACTCTCTGCATAAGGGAGACATTTCCCAAGCCCAGGTCTATGCGCGAAAGGCCACCATGCAAGACTGAGTGACATGAATAGCATTTGACCGTTGGATGCCTCTCCCTCCACACATCTCTCAGACCCAGTTCAGCCAACAAGAATGCAAATTTGGTTCTACAAGTGGAGTAACAAACTGGTTGGGGGTTTAAGGATAATCTGTCCAGTTGTGTGTCTAGGACATTAGTGAAGTCCCCCAGAGCGAGGACTGGTACATTGGGGAATAGGGCCATGAACTGGGCAAAGTTCTTGAGAGGGTCCGAGGAGTATGGGGGAGGGACATACATGGCTGCCACAATACACAGAAATTCATTAAGCTTACATAATAAGAACACAAATCTGCCGTCCCTGTTAATCCTCTGTTGCAAGCACTCAAAAGAGATCCTCCCAGAAATCAGCACACTAATCCCCCTGGAATAGGAGGAGTGTAATGAGTGGAACTGTGTAGGATATTTGCGCGATTGCAACAGGCGGATCGAATCAGGCTGTAGATGCGTCTCCTGGAGACAGATCAAGTGTGGCTGCAGCCTAGACAAATATGTAAACATTGCACTCCTCTTGGTTTTTTTCCCCTAGTCCCCTTATATTCCATGAGAGGAGCATTAGCCCTTCAGCACCTTGATTCGCCAATCCCAGTCAGTTTGAGATGTAAAGCTAAGGGCTGAGGGGCCCACCATCACACAGGGTATCACCAGTCTGCCATTCATGTTATACACTAATACCCTTCGTATATATAGTATGCATCCCAGCCTGCCTATGTTGCCTCAAATACCAAACCCAGCACTATACGCCATCTCGTGGAGGGTACAGGTAATAATATCAGTAAACATTCACAAAAATGTCAAACCTGTAGGAAGAAGAGGGTTATACTTGGAGAGGGAAAAAGAAAATGTGTATCCTTAAAGTAAACAAAGTGTCTGACTAACAGGGTCGCACATAACCAAAGTAGTCCCAATCCACTCGGGGGGGGTTCAGTCCTCTCAGGACTCCGTGCAGGGGGCTCTTGCGTAGCCTGAGGGGCATGAAGTTTGTTCAAACTTTGCACCAGTAGAAGTGACATCAGTATCCCACTGATGCCAGGGTACAGGCGTGCAAAGGTGACCTGCAGAGGGGGAGAAACAAATAGTATGGAAAACCATCTCTGCCATGATGAAAAAAAAGATATCTCAACAGAAATCAATGAATTTGGATCTTTGTCGCTGCACCTCCGCAGAAAATCCGGAAATAATGACACCTTGGTGTTGTCCACCTTTAGGATTCCGGCCGTTCTAGCAGTACTCAGGATGGCATCCCGGTCCTTGTAGTTCAGCAGATGAAAAAGGAAGGGACGCGGTGGGGCTCCCTGTGGTGGTGGCCGCGAGGGGACTCGATAAGCCCTTTCAACCGCAAACATAGGGGAAAATGCATTACTGACAGATGTGTCCTTTAGCCAGGTTTTAATAAAAGCCACTGGGTTCTTGCCCTCTGCTCTTTCAGGGATACCCACCTCCCTTATGTTATTTCTGTGCAAGTGGTTCTCCATGTCCTCTAAGCGGACTGCGTTAGTGGACGCCACTGAAGTTACATACCTGACATCTCTCTGGAGGGGCTGCCATTTGCCCTCCAATGTACTCAGACGGCCCTCTAAAGCAGAAGTGCGTTCTCGCAGCTTATGCATGTCATGCCTTATGAGAGAGATCTCTGTAGTGCTGTTATGGAAGAGCTGCATGATGTGACCGCAGCAAGAATATCTCTCAGCATGGGCCCAGGGTCAGTGTCATTCTGCTGAGATTTGGCCGCCATATTAGATGTATGTGGGAGAGTACTCACAGTTGTGGAGGCCGTGATGCCTGCAAGCTGGGGAGGGATCCCAGCCAGCGATCCCATGGCCTCCTCCATCAGTGCTTCCTCAGGATCAGGCATCAGGAGTGATGAGGAGTCTTTGTGGACCAGATTAATGCTAAAGAGGCGCTGGGCTGCCTCCTTTGCTGTGCGGGGCGGCAGGCCGCCATCATGGTCGGGGGTGTCCGGCTCCATTCGTGAGGCCGGTCCGCGTCTGGACATTGTGGGCCTGGAAATATCTACCTCCGTGGACAGGGCCGTCTTTAATATTGATTGGGCCCTGGGCAAAGATTTTATTGGGGCCCCCCCAGCTAGACTCAAAATGAGTTTACTGCAGCAGATCAGGCAACGATTGTGATTGGCTGCCAGAGATTACAACACATCATTACAGTTTACAGATTAGTTGCTAGAGGTTACTACACATCATAACCTCTCAGTGCAAATTGCGGGTATGGCCAAACTGCACTAGCATTGAGGGGTGCACTATGTACAGAGTGCAGGGTTGGGGGTGCGCTTTGTGCAGAGTGCAGGGGTGAGGTGGGTGCAGAGTGCAGGGGTGAGGTGGGTGCAGAGTGCAGGGGTGAGGTGAGTGCAGAGTGCAGGGGTGAGGTGAGTGCAGAGTGCAGGGGTGAGGTGGGTGCAGGGCTGAGGTGGGTGCAGAGTGCAGGACTGAGGTGGGTGCAGAGTGAGGTGAGTGCAGAGTGCAGGGGTGAGGTGGGTGCAGATTGCAGGGGTGAGGTGGGTGCAGAGTGAGGTGAGTGCAGAGTGCAGGGGTGAGGTGGGTGCAGATTGCAGGGGTGAGGTGGGTGCAGAGTGCAGGGGTGAGGTGAGTGCAGGACTGAGGTGGGTGCAGAGTGCAAGGCTGAGGTGGGTGCAGAGTGAGGTGAGTGCAGGGGTGAGGTGGGTGCAGAGTGTAGGGGAGTGATGGGTGCAGAGTGCAGGGGTGTGGTGGGTGCATAGTTCAGGGGTGAGGTGGGTGCAGAGTGCAGGGGTGAGGTGGGCGCAGAGTGCAGGAGTGAGGTGGGCGCAGGGTGCAGGACTGAGGTGAGTGCAGGATGCAGGACTGAGGTGGGTGCAGAGTGCAGGACTGAGGTGGGTGCAGAATGCAGGACTGAGGTGGGTGCAGAATGCAGGACTGAGGTGGGTGCAGAGTGCAGGGGTGAGGTGGGTGCAGAGTGAGGTGTCTACAGAGTGCAGGGGTGAGGTGGATGCAGAGTGCAGGAGTAAGGTGGGTGCAGGGGTGAGGTAGGTGCAGAGTGCAGGGGTGAGGTGGGTGCAGGACTGAGGTGGGTGCAGAGTGCAGGACTGAGGGGGGTGCAGAGTGCAGGGGTGAGGTGGGTGCAAAGTGCAGGACTGAGGTGGGTGCAGAGTGCAGGGGTGAGGTGGGTGCAAAGTGCAGGGGTTAGGTGGATGCAGAGTGCATGGGTAAGGTGGGTGAAGAATGCAGGGGTGAGGTGGGTGCAGAGTAAGGTGGGTGCAGAGTGCAGAGTGAGATGAGTGCAGAGTGAGGTGGGTGCAGAATGCAGGGGTGAGGTGGATGCAGAGTTCAGGGGTAAGGTGGGTGCAGAATGCAGGGGTAAGGTGGGTGCAGAGTGAGGTGGGTGCAGAGTGAGATGAGTGCAGAGTGAGGTGGGTGCAGGAGTGAGGTGGATGCAGAGTGCAGGGGTGAGGTGGATGCAGAGTGCAGGGGTGAGGTGGGTGCAGAGTGAGGTGGGTGCAGAGTGAGGTGGGTGCAGAGTGAAGAGTGAGGTGGGTACAGAGTGCAGGGGTGAGGTGGATGCAGAGTGTAGGGTGAGGTGGGTGCAGAGTGCAGGGGTGAGGTGGGTGCAGGGGTGAGGTGGGTGCAGGGGTGAGGTGGGTGCAGAGTGAGGTGGGTGCAGAGTGTAGGGTGAGGTGGGTGCAGAGGTGAGGTCGGTGCAGAGTGAGGTGGGTGAAGAGTGATGTGGGTGTAGAGTGCAGAGTGAGGTGGGTGCAGAGTGCAGAGTGAGGTGGGTGCAGAGTGCAGTGTGAGGTGGGTGCAGAGTGAGGTGGGTGCAGAGTGAGGTGGGTCCAGAGTGAGGTGGGTCCAGAGTGAGGTGGGTCCAGAGTGAGGTGGGTCCAGAGTGAGGTGGGTGCAGAGTGAGGTGGGTGCAGAGTGAGGTGGGTGCAGAGTGCAGAGTGAGGTGGGTGCAGAGTGAGGTGAGTGCAGAGTTCAGAGTGAGATGGGTGCAGAGTGAGGTGGGTGCAGAGTGAGGTGGGTGCAGAGTGAGGTGGGTCCAGAGTGAGGTGGGTCCAGAGTGCAGAGTGAGGTGGGCGCAGAGTGAGGTGGGTGCAGAGTGCAGAGTGAGGTGGGTGCAGAGTGAGGTGGGTGCAGAGTGAGGTGGGTGCAGAGTGCAGAGTGCAGAGTGAGGTAGGTGCAGAGTGAGGTGGGTGCAGAGTGAGGTGGGTGCAGAGTGAGGTGGGTGCAGAGTGAGGTGGGTGCAGAGTGAGGTGAGTGCAGAGTGAGGTAGGTGCAGAGTGAGGTGGGTGCAAAGTGCAGAGTGAGGTAGGTGCAGAGTGAGGTGGGTGCAGAGTGAGGTGGGTGCAGAGTGAGGTGGGTGCAGAGTGAGGTGGGTGCAGAGTGAGGTGGGTGCAGAGTGAGGTGAGTGCAGAGTGAGGTAGGTGCAGAGTGAGGTGGGTGCAAAGTGCAGAGTGAGGTAGGTGCAGAGTGAGGTGGGTGCAGAGTGAGGTGGGTGCAGATTGCAGAGTGAGGTGGGTGCAGAGTGAGGTGGGTGCAGAGTGCAGAGTGAGGTGGGTGCAGAGTGAGGTGGGTGCAGAGTGAGGTGGGTGCAGAGTGCAGAGTGAGGTGGGTGCAGAGTGAGGTGGGTGCAGAGTGCAGAGTGAGGTGGGTGCAGAGTGAGGTGGGTGCAGAGTGCAGAGTGAGGTGGGTGCAGAGTGAGGTGGGTGCAGAGTGAAGAGTGAGGTGGGTGTAGAGTGAGGTGGGTGCAGAGTGCAGAGTGAGGTGGGTGCAGAGTGAGGTGGGTGCAGAGTGAAGAGTGAGGTGGGTGCAGAGTGAGGTGGGTGCAGAGTGCAGAGTGAGGTGGGTGCAGAGTGAAGAGTGAGGTGGGTGCAGAGTGAGGTGGGTGCAGAGTGCAGAGTGAGGTGGGTGCAGAGTGAGGTGGGTGCAGAGTGAGGTGGGTGCAGAGTGAAGAGTGAGGTGGGTGCAGAGTGAGGTGGGTGCAGAGTGCAGAGTGAGGTGGGTGCAGAGTGAGGTGGGTGAAGAGTGAGGTGGGTGTAGAGTGAGGTGGGTGCAGAGTGCAGAGTGAGGTGGGTGCAGAGTGAGGTGGGTGCAGAGTGAAGAGTGAGGTGGGTGCAGAGTGAGGTGGGTGCAGAGTGAGGTGGGTGCAGAGTGAAGAGTGAGGTGGGTGCAGAGTGAGGTGGGTGCAGAGTGCAGAGTGAGGTGGGTGCAGAGTGAGGTGGGTGAAGAGTGAGGTGGGTGTAGAGTGAGGTGGGTGCAGAGTGCAGAGTGAGGTGGGTGCAGAGTGAGGTGGGTGCAGAGTGAAGAGTGAGGTGGGTGCAGAGTGAGGTGGGTGCAGAGTGAAGAGTGAGGTGGGTGCAGAGTGAGGTGGGTGCAGAGTGCAGAGTGAGGTGGGTGCAGAGTGAGGTGGGTGCAGAGTGCAGAGTGAGGTGGGTGCAGAGTGAGGTGGGTGCAGAGTGCAGAGTAAGGTGGGTGCAGAGTGCAGAAGTGCACAGCTCTCCTCCCACCCAGATTTCAATACAGAGCTCCACTCTCCCTAAGTACAAGGCTGTCCTCCCACAAAGCCCCCATCCCCCATTCCAGTACAGAGGAAAACTCTGTGTACTCACAGCATGTTGTCCTCCGATGTCCGTGGAACCTGCCAGTCCCAGAAACAGCTTCCCCTGTGCAGAGTCCCCGCCCCCTTCCTCCTCTGCTCTCATAGATCGTGTGTGTCCCCGAGGGATGAGAACAGCCGCCGGAAGAGAAGCGCTGTCACTTGGAAATACACAAGCCGTGCTTGTGTATTTCCAAGTGACAGTAGCGAGCAGCCAGCATGCGACCAGCACCGGAGGTGGCCGAACTCCGGCGGGCAGTGTGCAGGGTTTAAGGGACGGGCAGCGCAGGGCCCCCAACAATGACAGGGCCCTGGGCAGATGCCCCTTTTGCCCCGCGGTAAAGACGGCCCTGTCCGTGGATAGCAGGTAGGTAGGGGAACACAATGAGCTAGGACCCGGGTCTCGGTGAGGCAGGATTGCGGTGATGTGAAGAGGATTCGACAGGATACTCGGTGGAGCAAGCTTCTGCACGTCCTACTCCATTTCCTGCTTGGCCACGCCCCTTGTGTTGTTGGTTTTAAAATAGTATATTCTTTTAATTTTGCTAAAAATTACATTTATATGTTTTTTATATAAGATCATTTTGGTCTGTGTATATGGTTCCTTTGCACCTTAAAAATCCTCACTCACACCTTCTTAAAATTAGGATTCATTAATGGAATGTGGTGCGTTTGTTCTCAAAACTCAAGCTAACACCTTAAATTACCATACTATTTAATTTTTGCCGCAAAGCACCACAGATGCAGCATTTACACAGCCCTGAATGGCTGCATGTCCTTGTTTGGGCTACCAGGGGACGGTAAATCTACGACTCAACCACCTGCTTTTACTGTCCCCTGGCTACCCGTATGAAAGAGCCCTTAGACAGTTGTCATTGTGTACCCATTGGAAGATTTTACCTGTAATCCTGTTCTGGTGACAACTCAAAATGTAGGGTTTTCCCTCAATTTCAGCCCTATTTATTCCTCAAATAAATAGAATGGATCTCCCTAGCAGAGACACATACGGTGATAAAAACCTGACAAAGGATCTAACCACTTTGCGCCAAACAAAAAAAACTGTTTTGTGCCTTTAGAAACACTGTAAGGAGGAAGTATTGCCAAAAAAAAAAAGTTTTTGAATCCCTTAGGGGACCAAATGCATGTAGTTCCCATTCTGATCAGTCCTGTGGTTTCTGAGTAGCATGGTTCTGACTCCTCTGTCACAATACAATGATCAGCACTGCAGCCACTGATGGAAATCTTCCAACACTCAAGTCAATAGTTAGACTGACTTCTGTGAAGTGGGAACGGCTATAGATGGATTTTGATCAATCTATGGCCAGCTTAACCACTTGCTGACAATGCTATAGCCAAATGACAGCTACAGCGCAGACGACTAATTCTGTGAGGCCGTGACGACCTCTCATGATCGCGCCCGCCGCACACCTGCTTCGGGGGCGCGGGTGACGCACTCTGTGATCACAGTGTCCAGAGCCAATCAGCGGCTTTTTACCACGTAATCAGCTGTGTCCAGCATTTTTATTTTAGATCTTATTTTGTAATTACTGCCACAGATCCTGGGACAGACTCTCCCAGCGGACCTCAGTTTGCAGTATCGCATGTTAAACTTGGAGCTGGCTTGTAAGTAATTTAGGGATGGACATCTTTTTTTCCTCCCTTCTTCACTTCCCCTTTGTTTGGGCTAACCATCAGATTATATTGGTATCCATATGTTTTTTGCAGAGACACATCTTGCATTGGATCCTGAGGAAGTGGAGAGAATTCCACGAAACGTGTTTAGCTTTTTTGGATGCAGTTATATCCTAAGCATGCAATTTTATTTTAGATCTTATTTTGTAATTTCTGCAGTTATGAATGATTTTTTATGACACGGATTACACATCGGCTCACAATACTATATACAGCAATGTGCTACGATGATATCTGTGTGTGTGTGTGTATATATGTATATATATATATGAATTGCAATATGCTATATTTTATCAGTATATATATGAATTAACCAATATCTGTGTGTGTGTGTATATATATCTATATATAGATATATACAGTGGGGACAGAAAGTATTCAGACCCCCTTACATTTTTCACTCTTTGTTATATTGCAGCCATTTGCCATTTAAGTTCATTTTTCCCTCATTAATGTACACACAGCACCACATATTGACAGAAAAACACAGAATTGTTGACATTTTTGCAGATTTATTAAAAAAAAAACTGAAATATCACATGGTCCTAAGTATTCAGACCCTTTGCTGTGACACTCATATATTTAACTCATGTGCTGTCCATTTCTTCTGATCATCCTTGAGATGGTTCTACACCTTCATTTGAGTCCAGCTGTGTTTGATTATACTGATTGGACTTGATTAGGAAAGCCACACACCTGTCTATATAAGACCTTACAGCTCACAGTGCACATCAGAGCAAATGAGAATCATGAGGTCAAAGGAACTGCCTGAAGAGCTCAGAGACAGAATTGTGGCAAGGCACAGACATGGCCAAGGTTACAAAAAAATTTCTGCTGCACTTAAGGTTCCGAAGAGCACAGTGGCCTCCATAATCCTTAAATGGAAGACGTTTGGGACGACCAGAACCCTTCCTAGAGCTGGCCGTCCGGTCAAACCGAGCTATTGGGGGAGAAGAGCCTTGGTGAGAGAGGTAAAGAAGAACCCAAAGATCACTGTGGCTAAGCTCCATAGATGCAGTCGGGAGATGGGAGAAAGTTGTAGAAAGTCAACCATCACTGCAGCCCTCCACCAGTCGGGGCTTTATGGCAGAGTGGCCCGACAGAAGCCTCTCCTCAGTGCAAGACACATGAAAGCCTGCATGGAGTTTGCTGAAAAAACACCTGAAGGACTGCAAGATGGTGAGAAATAAGATTCTCTGGTCTGATGAGACTAAGATAGAACTTTTTGGCCTTAGATCTAAGCAGTATGTGTGAAGAAAACCAGGCACTGCTCATCACCTGTCCAATACAGTCCCAACAGTGGTGGTGGCAGCATCATGCTGTGGGGGTGTTTTTCAGCTGCAGGGACAGGACAACTGGTTGCAATCGAGGGAAAGATGAATGCGGCCAAGTACAGGGATATCCTGGACGAAAACCTTCTCCAGAGTGCTCAGGACCTCAGACTGGGCCGAAGGTTTACCTTCCAACAAGACAATGACCCTAAGCACACAGCTAAAATAACGAAGGAATGGTTTCACAACAACTCCGTGGCTGTTCTTGAATGGCTCAGCCAGAGCCCTGACTTAAACCCAATTGAGCATCTCTGGAGAGAACGAAAAATGGCTGTCCACCAACGTTTACCATCCAACCTGACAGAACTGGAGAGGATCTGCAAGGAGGAATGGCAGAGGATCCCCAAATCCAGGTGTGAAAAACTTGTTGCATCTTTCCCAAAAAGACTCATGGCTGTGTTAGATCAAAAGGGTGCTTCTACTAAATACTGAGCAAAGGGTCTGAATACTTAGGATCATGTGATATTTCAGTTTTTCTTTTTTAATAAATCTGCAAAAAATGTCAACAATTCTGTGTTTTTCTGTCAATATGGGGTGCTGTGTGTACATTAATGCAGAAAAAAATTAACTTAAACGATTTTAGCAAATGGCTGCAATATAACAAAGAGTGAAAAATTTAAGGGGGTCTGAATACTTTCCGTCCCCACTGTATATATATCTAGATAGATAGATAAATATATATATATGAATTGCAATATGCCATATGATATCTGTATATATATGAAATAATAAATATGCCATCATGTATTGATCATTTTACCAAGTTGTGTGGCCAAATTCTATTCTTCTAACTTCAGATATAGGGATGGAGGCGTATCACTACAGTATGTCAATGTTCTTCATCTAAAGTCCCAAAACCCCCTTTTACCTGGTTATTTAATTGAGAACTACAAGCTGACAGTCACAAAGGACATTGGGGCTTGTAGTTCGTTCACATACAGAGCTGTGTGAATGAATGACGCGGCCATGTGGGCGGAGCTGTTTTCAAAAAGCGACAGCTAGTACGGGGACCTTCTCCCTATACTGCTGCCACAAGGAGAGGAGGGAACGGCAAGTGGTTGCAGCAGTGTGAACATGTTACATGTTCCATCCAAAAAATGGGTGAAACAACATGTTTCCAAAGGTGAACTTATCCTTTAAGCTTTTTTACATTGTGACAGTACAAGAAATTCAAGAAAAGCTATTGGCATAGATTGCACACAACGGTTAGACATTTGTCCCTCACTTCCAGAATACAGAGTTGAATCTATTAAACAAAAATAATTGTTTAAGGTAATTCGTTATGATAAAATACTCATTGAATGGGAATGCTGTCATTATACTCTCCCAGACAATCATAGACTGCTCAGTCTTTATTTAAGTGGTCAATGAACTGTCCAAAAATGTTTTTGACCTCAAAATATCAATCAGGTGATTTTTTTTTTTATATATATATATATATATATACAAATGGAACATTGTGACACTTCATCACATATAAAAAGATATGATCTCATTACCCTTAGCATTTATCAGGAACTAACAAAATAACAGTACAGGAAATGCAGTATCACTTCATCTTAAAAGTAGTCTTATTACAGAAACAGAAGACAGTTTAAACAAATTTATTTGCACTATGCAAACATTTCCAATTTTATAAGGCCATCAAACATTTCTAATATTTGGTAGTGGAAGTGGATGGATCATAAAAACAAAACACCTTCATCTTTGTTTTAGATGGGTGTATATTTACAAGAATGTTGTGTGACTTCCTTGTTTCAAATCAGTAAGTAGATGGCTTTCTCTGCTGCTGGCTGAATCACACCATGCAGATCCTAGCTGCAGTTATCAAGGACTTCTTGGTGGATCTTTGTGGGTTTGGATGTTTGAACTAAGAGGCATTCTCTTGATTTGTTGTGCCATTTGGACATCCCTGGTTTTAACATGTTAGGTTACTGATAACGGAATTTTCAAGAAATCTAGAAGACAATGGAGCAGCTGATTATTGCATACAAGGATACACAGAGTGGTAACAATACCCAATTCACTTTCTACTCTGAATTTAACAAAACTTTGGAGGTGAAAGTGGTGGAGACCATTTTCTTGTGTTTGGTCTTTGTATTCTCCTGGCTCACAAATGTCTGTGCCATAGTGTTGCTGATTCGGAAGAAGAGACTGGTCACTTCCAATTGTTTTGTGTTGAACCTTTTCTTCTCCGATTTGCTCTTCGTCACCATGATACCTTTCATCTTGGTTGTCCGTTGGACAGAGAATTGGATCCTAGGGGACTTTGTATGTCACCTGCTGTTTTATGTCATCTGCCTCAGTGGCTGTGTCATACTGATCTCATTGTCTGCTGTCAGCCTGGAGAGAATGATCTGTATCATGAAGATGACGCAGACAACTACATGTAATGTGAAGGTGGTGGTGATGGGACTGGTGATAATCTGGGGGTTCTCCGCCATGACCGCCTTACCTTTATGCTTATTTTTCAAGGTGGTTGAAATTGACAAGGTGAGTCTGTTTTATTTTACATTATTTGGTTTATTAAAGAAGAATTATAACAGTTGCTTACACAATGCTGTTCCCCTTGGTACAACGAACATGTAGTACTTTGTGCTATCTTTCTAGGTGCCCTGTAATGGTAGTTGTAATTTTGGACTGGCTGTGCTACCTTGATGTTTAGCTGCCCAACACAAACACCAACACAAGTAATGCAGAAGGAGGTGAGGCATGTTTGCCTAAATTCCCTCTGCATTCCTCTTGACTGGATTTCCACCTTAATTACCTATATATGTTCCATTGGGATAAACTAATACATCTTGCTTGGTGTCACAATGGAATAACTTCCAGGGGGAACCTTTGAAATTATTTTAAGGTCTTGGTAAACCCCTGCAAAAAATCGTATCCAAAACTCATGATATATTTGCAAGAACAGTAAGTTGTTATTGTATTAATATTAATAATAATAAAAAAAAAATTGGCATACCTAGAATGTTTGACACCCAATGGAATTCTTTTTCAACACCCCCACTCTATATGATACCGTCATTTTCAAATAAAATGTAATTACAATAATATCGGCCAGAAAAGAAGCACATCAAGACCCTTACTTACCTTGTCACTGTAGAAATGTCTCCTTACATTGGTGTTCAGTAAAGGGTTCCTTTACATTAGTAGCCAGTGGTAGAAATGTCCTCTTACATTGATGGTCAGTGGTAGAAGTGTCCTCTTACATTGGTGGTCAGTGGTAGACGTGTCCTCTTACATTGGTGGTCAGTGGTAGACGTGTCCTCTTACATTGGTGGTCAGTGGTAGACGTGTCCTCTTACATTGGTGGTCAGTGGTAGACGTGTCCTCTTACATTGGTGGTCAGTGGTAGACGTGTCCTCTTACATTGGTGGTCAGTGGTAGACGTGTCCTCTTACATTGGTGGTCAGTGGTAGATGTGTCCTCTTACATTGGTGGTCAGTGGTAGACGTGTCCTCTTACATTGGTGGTCAGTGGTAGACGTGTCCTCTTACATTGGTGGTCAGTGGTAGATGTGTCCTCTTACATTGGTGGTCAGTGGTAGACGTGTCCTCTTACATTGGTGGTCAGTGGTAGACATGTCCTCTTACATTGGTGGTCAGTGGTAGACGTGTCCTCTTACATTGGTGGTCAGTGGTAGACGTGTCCTCTTAAAGTGGCTGTTAAGCCACTATATACCTTTTATATAATCTTCTGTTTCCTATTCCGGTGTGCCCCTGTATGTGTGCGTTTTATATATAAAGAATTCCATCTATACCTTATGTCAGAGCGCCGCTCACGTGACCGGCCGCCTGTCTCCATCTGACAGTAGCAGCGGAAGGGGTCGAGAATCCCTCGCTGATGTCAGTCGAAAGGAGAGAGGAAGCCGGTCATGTGAGCACCAATCGGCATTCTGACATAAGATATAGACGCCATTTTTAATATAAAATGCACACACAGGGGCACACAGGATTAGGAAACAGAGAGGATTATATAAAAATGTATATGTTATTTTAGCCACAGGAGAGGAGGGGTGGACACGGTCACTTGCTGACAGGCAGGGAAGGGACGGATGCGGATGATGAAGGCACATAAATTGACCATGGTGTAAGGGGCTCAGCGGCCATAATAAACCGTGGTCAGTTTACAGGAGAGAGGGCAGAACCAGGCAGGAGCAGCCAGGTATTTCAGGTGATACGGGGTGCCAAATAACACAGCACACGCACTATGTTGTATAACATGCTTTAAAGGAACAGGATCCAATTTTATCCAATTTTTTTTTTTAGGGTAACAAACGCTTTAAATTAAGAGTTAGTGAGAGAGGTGCCCCTTTACATCTATGTTCATTAGAGGAAGAATGACCCTTACATTGGAGGTCAGTAGAACAAAAATGCACCATTTCATTGGGGTCAGTGGAAAAACACTCCACTAATATTGGTGGTGGTCAGTGGGAAGATTGCAAACTTTACAGACTGCTAAATAGATCATTGATGTCATGCCTCTGACTCTGCCAAGTGACACTGGTCCCAGAACTATGCAGGCACCATATGATGGGAGGTCAGTTCACTGTTTCTCAAGGAACCCATAGCTGGCTCAGAATAGATGAGATATATAAATATGAATAATAGTTTTTTTTATTGCTTCATAGCTTTGTTTTATATTAGATTCTTCTGAAATGTGCAAAAAGGAGGAACTTTTGAATGAAAGCTGAACTCCAGGACTAATCTTTATTGCATACTTACATTTATCCCACAATAGGGATAAATGATTTTCGCGGAAGGGAGTTTAACAAGACTCGTGGCCATTCATTAAAATTAGAAGAAAAGAGGATTAACCTTAAACTACGTAGAGGGTTCTTTACTGTAAGAGCGGCAAGGATGTGGAATTCCCTTCCACCGGCGGTGGTCTCAGCGGGGAGCATCGATAGTTTGAAGAAACTATTAGATAAGCACCTGAACGACCGCAACATACAGGGATATACAATGTAATACTGACATATAATCACACATAGGTTGGACTTGATGGACTTATGTCTTTTTTCAACCTCACCTACTATGTAACGTTGGCCCTGTTTGGACCAATATAACCTCATATTCAAAGGACTGCTGTGGAAGCTGACAATCTATGTAGCAGTTAGCGCTACTACAGTGACAGCAGTGATCTTGTAGGTCTTGTGCCAAGGAGCTACCCCACTACACACTGACCACTTTTCAGAGATGCAGCAGACCTGGCTGGAAAGTGTAAGCGATTCCCTTTCCTTTGGATATTCATCATTCGAGTAGAACCATTGCATTGGCAAGTCATAAAATGAGGTTGTTTGGGTTATCAAAGCAAGCAACGCATAGAGTGTTTCTTGCAGTAATTTTACAAGCCACGCATTATTGAACATCTGTTGTCATAAAACTAATATCTCTTCTCTTCCTGTCCTGTCTGGATCCCATCACCTGGACAGGAAGTCATGAGAAATCTCCCATATGGGGACACAGTAAAATAATCCTGACAGTTGTTCTAAACCTTCCTCACAATACCCAAAAATGTGTTTCATGGTTGCCTGTTTCCCTGTTAGGGAGATTTTCCCTTGCCTCGCAATCTTTCTGACACAAGTAAAAAAAAGCTAGTGCTACATTGGCGATTAAATCACTTATTGAGAGATTTAACTGCCTGTTGCCATCTATGCACTTTGCGCACTCTCCTGTACCTCTAGCATCTGCCTGTGCATCCTTTTCCCCCTTGCATCCAGCTACTGTGAGCCCTGTGCCCCTAGTGAGGTGTCTATCTCCAGCATTAATTCTCACTCACTGAACCCTGAGTATCTGGTATCACCCAGTGCCCTCTCTATATTCCTGTATTCTCAAATTCATGATTGCCTTTCTTTCCAGCTGCTGATTTCTGTTTGTATCTTACTACACTTGTTTGTTGTCATAAGTGAGCCTGAGGGTTGCAACCTGGGAGCTGTTCTGCAGCAAAGTCTATCACATCTTGTAAGGTGCACTGGTAAATACAGGGCCGATCCTTAGTCTCTGTTCCCCAGTACTTTTTACTCACACTTTCTCAAACCATGCAGGTGGCAGAGAGGGTTTGTAATTCTGTTTGCTTGTGTCATCTCATTGATTTCAGAGTGCTGCAAATTAGGCCACTGTTAATGTAAAACTAGCCATAGAAATTCACATCAAAACCCCTGTAAGAGGGAGGACCACATCCTGAAAGAGGTGGGGGGCTCACCAACCACAGGGGAAGGGACTTTGAATGTGCCAATAAATGAGGGAAAACAGGACCATCGATAGTATCAAATCATAATTTTATTGTATCACATTAAAAGATGAAGTGCCATCCAAATAAAACCATATCATATAAAACCAGTACAGTGTTGAACAGTCAGAACTGGATACTATAAGCATGTGGAATCAACGCGTTTCGCTATAATAGCTTCCTCAGGATTCACGCTTAGTGATGGGCACTGCAAAAACAAAGAAACACTTGCCAAAAATCAAAGAAAAAAACATGACACATATATATATATATTGCAATAAATCATCCTGTTTAACCAGGAAGGACAGAGAGGGGGAGAAAAAAATAAATGTCTAGCCATAGACATTAAGTAAGGAGAAATGTCCCATAATAGGTGCTCAACAATTAAATTTATGTAAACCTCAAAACAAACGTAATATATTGCAGTTTTGCATTTTAATTTTTTTAATTCTTTTAAGTTTTTGCCCTTTTATTCTCACCTGGTATTTCTGAGAACAACACACTTCCCATCCCTGGGTGGCTACACTCACTTCTCCTCTGTATCTATGGAAGGAACTATGGTTTGCCACCCAGGCTGGAAACATGTCTGCTTAACCGCTTGCCGATCGTATAACTTATATGTATGTCAGCAAGGCGACTCTGCTGTGCAGGCTCATGTACCTAGTACATGATCCTGCACTTCCTGGTCTGGGGCCCGCGGGTATGACAGACTCGATGGCAGATCGACATTCTGTCAGTACAGAAAGCATGGATCCTGTGTCTCTGCAAAGCAGGGGCACCGATTCATGCCTTCCCCTAGTATAAGCACCTCCTCCACAGTATTAAAACACCAGCTAGGCACATAGTTAACCCTTTGATCTCCCCTGATGTTAACCCCTTCCCTGCCAGTGTCATTAGTACAGTGAAAGTGCATATTTCTTTAGCACTGATCACTGCATTAGTGTCAATGGTCCCCAAAAAGTGTCAGTTAGGTGTCCGATTATTCCGCCGCAATATTGCAGTCGCGCTATAAGTCGCTGATCGCCGCCATTATTGGTAAAACAAAATCCCATAGTTTGTAGCTGTTATAACTTTTGCGCAAACCAATCGATATACGCTTATTAGGATTTTAACCAAAAATATGTAGCAGAATACATATTTGCCTAAATTTTTTGAAGGAATTTGATTTTTTTTCATTTTTTTTTTATCTGGATGTTTAATAGCAGTGTCGCACGACCGCACAATTCTCAGTAACACAGTGCCGTATCGAGAAAATAGCCTGGTCATGAAGGGGGGGTAAATCTTCCGGAGGTCAAGTGGTTAGACATGACTGTCTTTGTTCATCTCTATTACATAGTGGATTGATGGGATTAGTAGATTACATGTAGCGCTTACCCCCAGGAGGGGCCACTGAAAATATAACTAGGTATCCCAATCTAGCACAGAGGCTGCAAGTCACACAAGCCCCAAGTCACGCACACTGCCAATTTAGGCTTGGTCTAGGACAGGGGTCTTCAAACTGCGGCCCTCCAGGTGTTCAGGAACTACAATTCCCCTCATGCCTAGTCATGTCTGTGAATGGCAGAGTTTTACAATGCCTCATGGGATTTGTAGTTCTGCAACAGCTGGAGGGCCGTAGTTTGAGGATCCCTGGTCTAGGAGATGTCTTTTTAGTATTGATTGCTGAAGAACTTTAACAGGAGAGGGGTTTAGGGTCACAGAATACTCCAAAATGATCAATAGCAATAATGGAAGGACAAACTTCCCACAAATCTTCTAATAGCAGCTTTTTCTGGAAGGGGAATGGCCAGTATATCTAGGACCCTACAGCAGCAGTCCATATAGCCACATCTGGCACTTAGTTCCCTGATGACACTTACACAACTAATAGCCTCCAGCAAGGTCTTTACTCATAATGTCCAAGGAGCTGTCTTGCACCCAGCATCAACGTAGATCCCTAGTGAGGGAGATAACAAGATCCTTCTCCAGACCCAGACTTCTGTACAGTGCCCACCAGCACACATCCATTGGCAATCTTCTCCAGGCCCTCAGACCAGGAGCTGCTGAGGCCCATTTTGCAATCTCCTGTCAGTAAAGCTGCCTGCAGGTGCAGCAGCCGCAAGAGAACTGGAACCCTACCACAAGGTAAAAGAATACTCTTGCAGGGCTTTCCAGATATTCATCACCTCCCCAGCCACCTTCTGGGTGCCTCCTTCCAGGGATTGGCTGGAGCATGATGATGAGTAATGCTGATCATCTGAATCTTTCTGCCCTATGCTCTGGAAACTTCTTTCAGAGGCAGGTGGGAGGAATCAAACTCTCAGCTCAAGTAACCCTGAACAGACCAAAACAATCACTACTCCACTTACTACAGTGGAGCTAAAAACTAAATTGTATCTAGCTGCCTAACTAGAGGAGGGCACTACATACACAAGAAAGATAAAGATGTCTGTGCTTTCTATTCAGCTCACAGGAAATGACAGGGACACTGCATTTCTAGCAAGACCAACAGGTATCTTCTGTATTTGCTGAAAATGTTCTTAGCCTGTAAAAAAATTGACTTTACAAGGGATTGTAAAGTCTCAAAGTTTTTCGCCTTAATGCATTTTATCTTAAACCTTCTTTGCTGCAGCGCCCCCCCTGGTCCCCCCTCTTCTCTTACCTGAGCCCATATGTTTCAGCGCCGTGCACAAGCCCAGCGGCTCCAGCTGCTGGCTCTCATCTCATTGCACTGATTGATAGCAGCAGGAGCCATTCGCTCCCACTGCTGTCAATCAAATTTAGTGACATGGGATGGAGGGCGGGGCTGAGTCCCGCTGTCTGTGTCAATGGATGCAGCAGCAGGACTCGGGACCGCGTCTTCACAGATGCCCCCCAGGGAAAGCGGCTTTCCGTGGGGGCACCTGATGAAGTGGAGGAACCAGGGGCGCCGCCAGGGCACCCCAGAAGAGGAGGATCAGGGCTGCTCTGTGCAAAACCCTTGCACAGAGCAGGTAAGTATGACATGTTTGTTATTTTTATTTTACAAAATCCGAACCTTTACAACCCCATTAACGCATACTGTATGTGTGGGACCAAACATGCTGCACATATGCGTCACTTAGCTGCCAAATTTTAAGTGCTGAGAGCCCAAAGGCAGATCCCGGTTCCCACTAAGCCCTGGTTCACATACTGTATATGCGGTGTGAGAAATGCAGCGAATCCTGAGCGTTTCCCACGCCACATTGAAATCGCACTCCGTTCATGCGAGTAAACAGTTGAGTTAGGTTTGAAAATCCTGCAGGTAACTACACCAACCTTTTTGCCATTGAATTGCAGTGTGATGTATTGAGCCAGTCAATTTATATATTGTCCCAAGACTGATCTTGCACTATGGGAACTTTGCGCAGTCATAATCCAGAAAACATTGGATGGTAAATATGACATATGTAATTTTACGTTGTAATTCCTTGCCTTCCAGGTGTTTAACATCCTTAGGTCAGGTTCACATATTTCTCCGGCCGCAGTTCCCAGCATGTGTTCCTGTTCACCGGTTCAGGTACGAATCAGGTCTGAATTTTTGCCCTAATTCACATCTGAACCAGACCCAAACACGCACAGAACCCTTTTGGAATGCGGACCGTGGCCGCCCTGGACCTCTGTGAACCTGCGCCATTGAGAGCCGGTCACACTTGTATGTCATGGGAATTGGATGCAGAGAAATCAGCATCCAATTCGTACATATTTGAACCCAGCTTAAAAGAATCCCACTAATTATTTCACCTGTGCTTCTATAATAGGAGAACAGAGGATAAACTGCTTCTCAGGGTAGTATTGCTGCTGCCTGTGGCTAAGCAATTGATTGTTGTCGGTTAGGCCAGCAGTGCCAGTTATTGCACAATTCACTGGCTTTTGGTTTTCTGGAGAACTGCATTTTCAACTGTAGTGCTGGTAGATTTTTAATCTACTGCTGATGGGTAAATCTAGTGGGTCACTTGTTAGGTGAAGTTAGATTTGCCTCTGTTCCAGCTTGGCTGAGTTGCGTGTGATTCCACACTGCTCCGGTGGGTGTCATTGTCCCCATGGGTTGGTGTTGGAAAAGCACCGTGTTGAAGTGTATGAGTGCTCCTCTGTCCCGGAGACAACTCGGTGGATGTGGTCCTCCGAGTTGCATTCTGGGAGAGGGTATTTATGGGACAGACGCCATGTTTAGGGGTTCGCTGCGGCGTGTGGGTGGGCCCAGAAGCCTGTCTGGGGCCTACCACAGCGGCAGAGGAATGGTCCTGGGCTGTCTATCCTGAGTGAAGAAGCTGGACAATTGTGAAGATCCCAGGGGAGGACCCGTCATAGAAGGATCATGCAGAGTGCTGGTCTGGAGAGGGGCCTGGTGACTCGGTTGGAGGACCTATCCTGAAGTAATCTTACTGCATAGTACTGCCGGGTTGGCTTAAAGGTATAAGTACTGTGTCTGATAAACCATTACATCCTGTGGCAGAGGATCATACGGGTTTTGTTCCAAACAAGTCTGTGGCAGAGACTTTTGTTCGTGCTATGTACTGGCTGCTAGGCAAGTGAGAGAGGCCTATCTAGGCGGGCAAAGATTGGATCCCACAAGGGGAGTGCATTCAACTACAAGTGTTCAATTCCTAATAATCTTCTAAAGAATACTAAAGAAAGGTATTTGAGCTTCCCTGCAGCTTTCCTTCTGCCTCTTCACTGCTACTTCCTTTATTACTTGTTCATTAAAGCATTGGAAAACATACTCAAGTGTTTGGTGCCTACATCATCCAGAGGTAAACTCAACGGGACCCTAGACCCGGTGCCGGTGAAACAGAGGTGGCGGGAGTGAAGGTAACAGCCCATTTTAAACCAGCAGCTCCACAGAGAGTTATTGCTACACAACCTTTACCAATAGTCTATTTTCAACTGGATTATATACACATGCCTGCTCTAGACTGAGTGTTTGCACTGGTGTGAATTCAAGGGTGATGGGGGTGCTTTGAAATGTATAAAATGTATCTTATTATAATTTCTTTATTAACACTTTTTATTTTAACTTTTTATTTAATATTGCTATCGCTATATGAGATAATGTCTCCCCTGCCTTCCACTTCAGCTAACCAAGCACAGATCCTGTATGCTTTAACCCCTTGAATACCAGGGCGTTTATAAACATACCTTGGTAGACAAGGGGTTAAAGTGGTATTAAACGCAACAAAAATGTAATATATTGCAGCTTACCAGTCCCTAAATGTGCTGGTTAGTTTTTATTTTTTAAGGCTTTTTTTTCCCTTTTTTTTCACATGGTGATCCGGCCAGTAACATATTTCATGTCTTATGCCCCGTACACACGGTCAGACTTTGTTTGGACATTCCGACAACAAAATCCTAGGATTTTTTCCGACGGATGTTGGCTCAAACTTGTCTTGCATACACACGGTCACACGAAGTTGTCGGAAAATCCGATCGTTCTTAACGCGGTGACGTAAAACACGTACGTCGGGACTATAAACGGGGCAGTGGCCAATAGCTTTCATCTCTTTATTTATTCTGAGCATGCGTGGCACTTTGTGCATCGGATTTGTGTACACACGATCGAAATTTCCAACAACGGATCTTGTTGTCGGAAAATTTTATATCCTGCTCTCAAACTTTGTGTGTCGGAAAATCCGATGGAAAATGCGTGATGGAGCCTACACACGGTCGGAATTTCCGACAACAAGGTCCTATCACACATTTTCCGTCGGAAAGTCCGGCCGTGTGTACGGGGCATTAGGGTGTCTTCACCCTGGATGGAAGAGCAACAGAGACACCTTTGAACATCAGCATTGTCAGTCTGGATGGAGGGGAGTGTTAGGCTAGCAGATATAGGTGGGTTTCACTAACAAACTTCCCAGCTCTGCCCCCAGCTTCTCCCTGACAGCAGCACAAGGTAAGGGGGTGCACTGGGATTTAAGGGAGGGTGGGGGCTCTTGAGATCCGATGTAAAGCGGGGGGGGGGGGGGGGGGGTCTGGACATCTAGTCTTACAAATACAACCGGTCCTTTGAAGGCAACCATAATGCTGATGCGGCTCACGATGAAATTGACTTTGGCACCCCTGCTTTAGAGGGGAAAACGTAAAAAGAAAACAAATGCAGCCACCACATATAAGAATTGGTAAACTGCAATATAAGTTTTTGTTTATGGGTGTAAAGGTAGATGCTGGTGTCCTTTAGTGGTCCTTTGGAGGACTCAAGTGTTAAAATTCCTATGCTTGTTCTTTGCACGCCTGCTGTGGCCCAATGGGTATGGGAACCAATTTCCATACTCTGAATCCCCAATGTATTTTATACTATACAGTAGGAGAGAGAATGATGGGACCATGTCAAACTGCATGATGGGCTGGAAAAAAACTATACTAAAAAACTAATGCAGAGAAATCTCACATATCAACAAGAGATCAAGGGAGCCAGCAGGTTACTTGATTCCATCTAATGCTGAATTATCTTTTTGAGGTGGAATAACTAAAACCTTTCCCTTAATACCATAAGGGTTAAAATGATCTGTGTATGATATGGTTTTGATGTGCATGTAAGCAATCAGGAAACAAGACACATGGCCTGATAGACGTACGCACTAAATACCTCTGATTGTGCCAAGTCACACACAGCTTGGGGTTCTCCTTTTCAGATGTGTTTGCTCTCTAAGCAGTTGCCCTCCCAGTACATACTTCACATAAATCCATTTACTGCTCCACAAGTTAGCGTGACTCATACAAAATATTTGGTTGGCTTTGGGCTCATTCATTGTACACATTTGTCACAAAGCTCTTGGGATTTCACAATGTCTGGTAACACCAATACACTGGGTGTACTGTGTCCGAGACATTTACATCTCTTAATCAGTTCCCTCCTAACTACAGCGATAACATCTTCTATATAAATCAATTGAAAGGTGACATCGCATGGGAAAGGATCATAAATTGGAAAATAAACATTTACCTACTTACAAAAATTGTTACATTGCCTGAAGTTGGCATTAAAAATGGAAAGGGTGGAGGTGCCTCTTTAAAGAAAGCCTGTCACCAAGCCATTCATTTTAACTCAAAGTTTCCCTTAAGATTAGATGTGTAGCAGAATCTCTGACCTCTTCCAGTCTAATGGGAACCTTCAAGGCCAAAGATAGCTGACATCCTTTAATACATCAAGGGACAGGAAGTCCCCACCTCCCTGTGTGTATAGCTGTTTTCCGAATTGGGACGCGTGGAAGGAAACTGACATCCACGGGACTGGAGTGACAGGACCAACAGTACACGCTCGTACCCCTGTAGGGGTGGAGCGCTCCGGTGAGTGCAACCACATTGGGGGGACCACCAGTTGTTACAGCACGGCACTTTACACCTTAGCCCCTAGTTCACACAGGGGCGGCACGACTTGCAGGTCGCCTCAGCGAGGCGACCTGCAAACTACTTCCGAGGCAACTTGCAAAACGACTTCTGCATAGAAGTCTATGCAAGTCGCCCCCAAAGTAGTACAGGAACCTTTTTCTAAGTCGGAGCGACTTGCGTCGCTCCTATTAGAACGGTTCCGTAGCACAGAACGGGAGGCGACTTGTCAGGCGACTAGGTCGCCTGACAAGTCGCCCCTGTGTGAACCGGTACTAAGAAGAACTTTTTGCACAATTGTTATGAACATTTTTGCACTAAATAACATATGGTTTTCTGATTTTGAGCTGCGATTTTGACACACTATTAATGATTTTTTACTGCGTATGATTATTGCACATTTATACACTATTGTTTGACAATCACTGCCTTTGGCATCTATCACTTTATATTTATTAATGTGCAGATGTATTTATGTTATTTAATGGTGTTGTTTAGTATTTGCGATTTTTGCACATATAGAAGCATTTTTTCACTTATTAAGGTGTTTTCACTAAAATTAGAAAAGATTTTTCTGTAACATAATTTTCTGGATCATATCCCAAAAAAATGTTTTTAATTTAATTTATACACTTGAACTTTTTGTTAAATTCCAGGCACACTCCTAACACAGCGCCACTCCCTATATTGTGATCTGTATCCTTCAATAAGTGGTGGGTTGTGAGGCATAGTGGGTGCAAAGGTGGTATAAGTCATTGGGCGCCAGACACTTCTTGGATGTAAAAGAGGTTTTATTTCTTTGACAGTCCTTTTTAAATTTTGTAGGGGAAAAAGGGTTAGGGCCAGGACACCCTTAAGTACCGTATTTATCGGCGTATAACATGCACTTTTTTCCCCTTAAAATCAGGGAAAAGTCGTGGGTGCGTGTTATACACCGATCCCCGCTAAATGTGAGCTATCGGCGGCGATCGCCGCCGACATTCACATATCGAGTAGTTTTAAATATGGCGCCGCGGAGTTCGGAGGGACTCGGCGGTGCTGAACGAGTGCCGCCGAAATCACAGAGCCGAGATACACATAGTCGAGTGTATTCGGCTCTTTCCGGCGCCGCTCACAGTCACGCCCAGTCCCGCCATTGGACCTGTGTTATGTCCATCATTGGGCGGGACTGTGAGCGGTGCCGGAAAGAGCCGAATACACTTGACTATGTGTATCTCGGCGGCGTTCGTTCAGTTCCGCCGGCGCCGAGTCCCTCCGAACTCCTCAGCACCATATTTAAAACTACTAGCATGTGTATGTCGGCGGCAGGCGGTAGGCATGGACACTGGGGACAAGGCTGCACTGAGGCAAGGCTGCACTAGGGACAAGGCTGCACTGGGGACAAGGCTGCACTGGGGAAAAGGCTGCACTGGGGACGAGGCTGCACTGGGGACGAGGCTGCACTGGGGACGAGGCTGCACTGGGGACGAGGCTGCACTGGGGAAGAGGCTGCACTGGGGACGAGGCTGCACTGGGGACGAGGCTGCACTGGGGACGGGGCTGCACTGGGGACGGGGCTGCACTGGGGACGAGGCTGCACCGAGGACGAGGCTGCACCGGGGACGAGGCTGCACCGGGGACGAGGCTGCACCGGGGACGAGGCTGCACCGGGGACAAGGCTGCACTGAGGCAAGGCTGCACTGACACTGAAAAGGCTGCAATGACACTAACAAGGCTGCAGATGAACACTGATGAGGCTGCATTGATGGGCATTTTAATGTAAGTTTCTTTTCCTTAAACTTCCCTCCTAAAAGTTTTTTTCCTTAAAATTCTCTTCTAAACTTGGGGTGCGTGTTATACGCCGATAAATACGGTAGTTGTAATTTCAAATGGCAGACTCCGAGACTTCAATAGGAGAACAGACGTACAGGGAAAGGCCCCAGCAAGGTACGACAGGATTGCTGTCTCCTATGGCAACAGTACTTAAACAGTTCCTAACTCAAAGTAACCATTCTCTCAGCTGTACTACCACTTCTTCTTGTAGTTCTTCAGCCCCTTGAGCCCCTGGTCTCTCACTGGACCCTCTGATTCACTAATCCTGAATTCCTTGAGCTCCTCAAGGCTTTTGCGGTGGTATCTCCCTCAAGTGTCACCCATGCTTCCCTGCTGGGTCCCTAGCTTGGCACTTCGGATACCTTCAAGCTTCACTGCTGACCGGCTAGGCTTGACACACAAGGCTGCTCTGCAAGCGTCACCTCTGCAAGTTGACTCCATGAATTGATAACCGCCTGAAGTTTCCCGGATCTCCACCGTGCTCGTTCAGTGAGACTACTGCTCCGGTACTTGCTTCAGTTACTCACTGTGGTCCCTGGTAAAGGCGATTGGTCCCTTTGTGGTGACAGCTTCCCTTCTACCTCTGACCACTGACAGGTTCTCCGGCTGGCAGAACTGTCACTTTTGGTTGGACTGCAAGCTGCAATTATAACCCTGCGCTGCTCTCTCACTTCTGGATAGGCCCTCACACAGCCTGGCAGCCAGATGCCCCCCGCGATAGGCCCAATCTCTGGCCTAGCAGCCCGAGCTTACGACGGCGGTCCGGGTGGCACACAAGAACCTGGATCACCTGATCTCACCTGGATATATAGGCTCTCCCAGCAGGCCAAGGGAACAAAATCCCTGCCTATTGGCTGAGATACCAAATATACCCATAACCTGACCTTGATTTTTCCTTCTCAATCTAATACCTCCAAGTGCCCGGCCACCTGGTGGTAGAAGAGGAAAGTACAACCAAGCCAAATATAGGGAGAAGTCATGGATCCCTAGCAATTAACTACAGTAGCTACTCCTGACAAGGGATTTGGTAAAGGAGCTCCCTGACAAAACCCCAGGGCGCTACAGGTGTACACTGTGTAGTGGGTGTTTCAGCCAAAAACTTACATTAACACAGATAAGCTGACAGAGAAAAGTTCAGAGTGTCTGCAGCTATGAGGAGTTTCTTCCCCCTCCTCCCTTTTCTCTTCACTGACTGCATGTACAGAGGCTTTCCAGCCTGAAAGAGGGAGAGAGCTGCCTGTCATGTCTGCGGGGGATTTCTTCCCCCTCCTTCTCCCTGTTTCACTGACTCACTGAATCGAATGTAATGCGAGCTGACTCACACAGAGCTGTTCACTTTGCAGCCTCCCCTGTGTCCCTATTGGCAGCAAGAAGAAAGCCAATTAAAGGAGCAGTCACAGGAGCCAATCAAAGGGACTTTAATAAGCTGCAGGAAGCAGCTGCAAAGGACTCTGGAATATGAAGTTCCAGCACAGAGAGGCCCATAGCCTTGTATAGTGACAGAAACTACCAAGACCAGCATTCTCTGTGTGCAGGAAAGTAAAAGACTACATTTTATTTCCTTTAAGTTCAGTCAGCATGCGGCGGTGCAAGAGATCAGACAAGAGGGAAAGATGCTGTCTCTCAGGTGACTTCACAGCGCAATTCAGGCCTCCGCCGCCAGTCAGGACATCCAGCCTGAGAGAGGGGGATCCCAGGTGCACATCGAGACGCACATGCACCGACGGTGAAGCGTTCCAGTGTGAGGTGACCTGTCAGGTCACCATGAGAGCCTGCCTGTACCAGGACGTTCGCTTGGGCCTTGACCGCAGGATCTGGTGAGTGGGCTTTGCCCATTTGCAGGAACAAAGACACTGCACCACAGAAGGAGTTAATTGAACACTATATACATACATCATTGCTGGTAGTCATCTTGCTGACACTTGTAGTGCCACAGGGGCCACAGGGATAAAGGATACGGCCATCCATGTCTGGGACAGTGTATACAGACTTCATTGTCCTCTCACCTTGCTGAGAAAGATTCCGCCTGTTTCACTTGATAATCTGGGCCAGTTGTGTTGTTTGACCCTGCATTTCAGGAGTTTAAGTGCATCAATGAAAGTGGCTAGCTGAAGACACAAAGCGGTTGATTTACTAAAGGCAAATCCACTTTGCACTACAAGTGCACTTGGAAGTGCAGTCGCTTTAGATCTGAGGGGAAGATCTGAAATGAGGGGAAGCTCTGTTGATTTTATCATCCAATTAGATCTACAGCGACTGCACTTCCAAGTGCACTTACAGTGCAAAGTGAATTTGCCTTTAGTAAATGTACCCCAAAATTTTATCTTTTCTTCAAAAGGATTGACCGTTTATCTAGGAAGTTAAGCCATTGCATGTTGATTTGAATAAAGTGTTTAAAGTTGGGCCTGTGGTGTCAGGGGACAGAAGAGAGGCCTGACCCAAAGAGGGTCACTCCTCTGCTCTCCTCCTGCCTGGACTCATAGAGCCAACCTGAGTAAAGGTAACCAATCCAAAGTGTCATATTGTGCTTTATTTACCATTTAAATGTGCCTCTGTTCTTGGGGACATTCTCAGGCTTGGAATCCGCTGAAAGCAGCTTGAATATAGGATTGAGAGCTATATTGCTCTTAAATCTCAGTTATTACTCTCTAGTTTCTTCTTCTAGTAATTTATCCACTTTTAGGCGATCCCTGAAAACTTTCCTCTTCAGAGAAGCCTATCCTGCCTCCATCTAACAACTGCACTATTTTCTCCATTAGCTCATCCCCCACAGCTATTACCCTTTTGTATAACTTGACCCTCCCTCCTAGATTGTAAGCTCTAATGAGCAGGGCCCTCTGATTCTTCCTGTATTGAATCGTATTGTACTTGTACTGTCTGCCCTAATGTTGTAAAGCACTGCGTAAACTGTTGGCGCTATATAAATCCTGTATAATAATAATAGTTGATTACTTGAATATATACTGGTACTGTTTGTTATTCTTCCACAGAATTATTGCAGTAAAGACAATTTCTATGTTTTATCATAACCTGTGTGTTTCTCATTGGTCATTGCACTTACACTATTGCCAGGTGTGCCAGAGGGGTCTGAGGCTGTTATTAGGGTTGAGAGGCAGAGTAATGGACTGAACAAACAAATGCAGCTCCTTCTGGGGTATCGCTAGTACGGATGAACGGAACACGCCCCTGTTCGGTTCGCAGCAGAACATGCGAACAGGCAAAAAAATTAATTCGAACACGCGAACACCGCTAAAGTTTATGGGACATGAATGTGAAAAATCAAAAGTGCTAATTTTAAGGGTTAATATGCAAGTTATTGTCATAAAAAGTGTTTGGGGACCCGGGTCCTGCCCCAGGGGACATGTATCAATGCAAAAAAAAGTTTTGAAAACGGCTGTTTTTTCGGGAGCAGTCATTTAAAACTACTAGCGGCTATAATGAATTGTCGGGCCCAGGCAATACAGATAAGTCATTGAAAAAAAACGGCATGGGATCCCCACCAGTCCATTACCAGGCCCTTTGGGTCTGGTGTGAATATTAAGGGGAACCCCAAATCAAAATTAAAAAAAAAATTGCAAGGGGGTCCCCCCAAATTCCACATCGGGCCCTTCAAGTCTGGTATGGATATTAAGGGGAACCCTGCACCATTTTTTTTTTAAATGGCGTAGGGGTCCCCCTCAAAATCCATTCCAGACCCTTGAGGTCTGGTATGGATTTAAGGGGAACCCCGTGCCAAAATAAAAAAAAATGGGGTGGGGGTCCCCCCAAAAATCCATACCAGACCCTTATCCGAGCAAGCAACCTGGCAGGCTGCAGGAAAAGAGGGGGGACAAGAGAGCGCCCCCCCTCCTGAACCATACCAGGCCACATGCCCTCAACATGGGGAGGGTGCTTTGAGGTAGCATTTCCCCATTCTGTCTTGTGCCTTGTGTCATGACAGAGATCACTGCACCCTGTCATCGAGAGCAGTGATCGTTGTTCTGTGAGTTGAAGCCCATCCCCCCCACAGTTAGAATCACTCCCTAGGACACACAACCCCTTCATCGCCCCCTAGTGGTTAACCCCTTCCCTGCCAGTGTCATTTACACAGTAATCAGTGCATTTTTATAGCACTGATCACTGTATAAATGACAATGGTCCCAAAATAGTGTCAAAAGTGTCTGATGTGTCCGCCATAATGTCGCAGTCCCGATACAAATCACAGATTGCCACCATTACTAATAACAAAAAAAATGAATAATAAAAATGCCATAAAACTATCCCCTATATTGTAGACACTATAACTTTTGCGCAAACCAATCAATATACGCTTATTGCGATTTTTTTTTTATGTAGAAGAATACATATTGGCTTAAACTGAGGGAAAAAAAATAGTTTTTTTTAATATATTTTTGGGGATATTTATTAAAGCAAAAAGTAAAAAAAAACTTGCGTTTTTTCAAAATTGTCACTCTTTTTTTGTTTATAGCGCAAAAAATAAAAACCCCAGAGGTGATCGAATACCACCAAAAGAAAGCTCTATTTGTGGGGAAAAAAGGACGTCAATTTTGTTTGGGTGCAACGTCACACGACCGCGCAATTGTCAGTTAAAGCGACACAGTGCCAAATCGCAAAAAGTGCTCTGCACAGGAAGGGGGTAAAATCTTCCGGGGCTGAAGCGGTTAATGATATCTCATGCCAATGTTACATGTCTTCTCATTCCATCCCTCTCAGCTTGTGCACACTTCGTTACGAGTGGCTATGGTTGTGGATTATTTGCTGCCTTGCCCTTGCTTTTGATGGTGGCCTTCAGTGCACACCTGGGTCTGCACTCTTCACCTAGACTAGAGCAAAGTAGGCTCAGATGTAATTAAACCATACCCCTTTCAGCCACTACCACTGTCAGCACAATTTAACCACACCCAACATTTGGTGTAGCGAGCTCAGCATGCAGAATTTTTTCCTTTTTCAAAGATTTTATTCCATTTTTTTTCAAATAAAGAATGTACAAATAATGAAATTCATTAAATAGTACAGCAAGGGTACAATATCCTGAAACATTTAGGCTGGGTTCACACTATTGCGATGCGGGAACCAGCACGATTTCTGTGCAGGTTCCCGCATCGCATGTCTCTCGCAGGCAGTTCACCCTGCCCTATGCCAACCACTGCGGGTGTCAATGCAAAGCTAATGACACCCCCAGATCAGTTTGCAGATCGCAGTACAAACTGTGAAATGGTGCAGGAATTGGATCGCATGGGTGTGGACATCCATGCTATCCGATTTCAATGCGGACCGTAAAAAGGGTCCTGCACCATTTTGGTCTGAATGCAATGCGAATTCAACCATACATTATGTATGGCTGAATTCGGATCGCACAGACATCGCATGTGATCTGCACAGCAATGCGGTGCGAATCACATGCGATGTCTGACATTGCAAATAGTGTAAACCCGGGCTCAAGTTTTTTGGATAACAACATTATAGCTTTCATAGATTGGCTATGTCACCTCGATAACCTTTTGATGTGCTACAACCTCAGGTACACAGGAAGCTTTTACTGAGCCCACTTGAAATACAATCTGGTGGATATACCATTCTAATTTATTAGTGGAAGAAGTGGATGATTCAGCATATTGTTGATTTCTCCTCCACAGATGTCCTAGTGATTGTGGGATTGTGGGAAACATTTCATTCACGGGGTATTTTAAGGAACTGCTGCTCTTCTGAGAGCGTACCCCCACTATTATTATATAATTATTGCATCCTTATCTGTATATTTGATATGTTTTTTGATTCATTGATTTATACTGTAAGATGTATTTATATATGCTTTGAAGTTCATTTTGGGAGTATCTTGAGTTTAGTAGGTATACCTTTGTTTTTAATCTTATGTCTTTATACTTTCTATGCAATAAAATGTATTTCCATGGAAGCACTATATAAGTAGATATTTTTACAGAAGTTGTGTCTTGCGATTACCTTGCGCCTATGCACATTTGCACAGCTGTTGGTACCCAGTGCGATCTGCAGAACACTGCACAGTCACAAGGACCAGTTTAGTGTCTTTACTCACAAGTTCCCAGGACAGCTGCCACCTTCCGGCTTTCTCCAGACAGGGTCCAGTGAGTGAGACAGTCCTTCTTCAGGCCAGATCCCTTGTAGTGAGGTCCTGCAATCAGCTCCTAGCACAGTCCATCCAGACCAAAGTGTTTGTTACCCCAGCATTTCATATTCCAAATATGTGCCTGCTGTACTATCTACTTGTATGAAAAAAAAAATCTTGTTCTCTTTGTATTGCTTCCTTTGTGTGAAATCCCTGCTGTTCCTGCCAGTCCTTCTTTCCTATTAACCACTTACCAACCGGCCCATAGCCGAATGACGGCTGCAGGGCGGTTGGATAACTCTGGGAGGGCGTACTATGACGTCCTCCCAGAATTCCCCTCTCGCGCGCCCCCTGGGGCGCGCACCCGAACACATCCGTGACTGCCGGGTCCTCCGGACCCGGCGCATCACGGATCCCGGTGAATGGCCGCTGATCGCGGCCGTTTACCATGTGATCGCGCCGTCATTTGACGGCGCGATCACATGTAAACAGACCGGTGTCATCTGATGACGCCGGTTCCTCTCCTCCCCCTCTCCTCCCCGCCTGTGTACCGATCGGTACACAGTGAGCTGGGAGAGGGATGGATGGATGTCTGCAGCGCTGTGGGCTGGATGTGTAGTGCCCACAGCGCTGCACAGAGACATCCAGGCATCCATCCATCCATGCTCAGCCATCCCCACTACACTGCAATGCTGAGCAATACTCGGCAACACCCCCACAATACTCTGCAATACTCCCACAATACTCTGCAATGCTGTGCAATACTCTGCAACACCCCCACAATACTCTGCAACACCCCCACAATACTCTGCAATACTCCCACAATACTCTGCAATGCTGTGCAATACTCTGCAACACCCCCACAATACTCTGCAACACCCCCACAATACTCTGCAACACCCCCACAATACTCTGCAATGCTGTGCAATACTCTGCAATACCCCCACAATAATCTGCAATGCTGTGCAGTACTCTGCAATGCTGTGCAGTACTCTGCAATACCCCCACAATACTCTGCAACACCCCCACAATACTCTGCAACACCCCCACAATACTCTGCAATGCTGTGCAATACTCTGCAATACCCCCACAATACTCTGCAATACCCCCACAATACTCTGCAATGCTGTGCAGTACTCTGCAATGCCCCCGCCATACTCTGCAATGCCCCCACAATACTCTGCAATGCTGTGCAATACTCTGCAATTCCCCCGCAATACTCTGCAATGCCCCCGCCATACTCTGCAATGCCCCTGCCATACTCTGCAATGCCCCCGCCATACCCTGCCATGCCCCCGCCATACTCTGCCATGCCCCCGCCATACTCTGCCATGCCCCCGCCATACTCTGCCATGCTCCGCCATACCCCGCCATACTCCGCAATACCCCGCCATACCCCGCCATACTCTGCCATACTCTGCCATACCCTGCAATACCCTGCCATACCCCGCCATACTCCGCAATACCCCGCCATACTCCGCCATGCTCCGCCATACTCTGCCATGCTCTGCAATACCCCGCCATACTCCGCAATACCCCGCCATACTCCGCCATGCTCCGCCATACTCTGCCATGCTCTGCAATACCCCGCCATACTCCGCAATACTCCGCAATACCCCGCCATACTCCGCAATACCCCGCCATACTCCGCAATACCCCGCCATACCGAGCCATGCTCAGCTGTACTCGGCCTCTGTATGTGGCCAGGCTGTGGAAGTCTCACACATGTGGTATCGCCGTACTCAGGAGGAGCAGGGGAATCTATTTTGGGGTGTCATTTTTGGTATGTACATGTTATGTGGTAGAAATATTGTATAAATGGACAACTTTGTGTTAAAAAAAAAATGCGTTTTAACCACTTCCCGCCCACCGGCCGTCATACAACGTCCTTGACTTTGTGCGGAGATATCTGAATGATGGTTGCAGCTACAGGCATCATTCAGATATCGGCTTTTTCAGCCGGCGATTCCCTACACCATGAGAACGATCATAGCAGCTGTTCCACTGCTTGATCGTTCTTACGGGAGGCGAGAGGGGATGTCCCCCCCTCCCGCGCTTCTACCGACTCACCGCTACGATCGAAGCCAGGATCGTTTTTTTTTTTTTTTTTTTTATTTCAGGCTTCCCAGCCTAGAGGTGAGATGTGGGGTCTTATTGACCCCATATCTCACTGTAAAGAGGACCTGTCATGCCATATTCCTATTACAAGGATGTTTATATTCCTTGTAATAGGAATAAAAGTGGTCAAAAATTTTTTTTTTTTGGAAAAAAGCATCAAACTAAAATAAATGAAGTAAAATGAACAATAAAAAAAAATAAAAAAATTTTAAAGCGCCCCTGTCCCTGCGTGCTCGCATGCAGAAGCGAACGCATACATAAGTCCCGCCCACATATGAAAACCGTGTTCAAACCACACATGTGAGGTATCGCTGCGATTGGTAGAGCGAGAGTAATAATTTTGGCCCTAGACCTCCTCTGTAACTCAAAACATGTAACCAGTAAAAAATTTTAAAGCGTCGCCTAAGGGGGTTTTTGAGTAGCAAAGTTTGGCGCCATTCCACAAGCGCGTGCAATTTTGAAAGGTGACATGTTGGGTATCTATTTACTCAGTATAACTTCATCTTTCACATTATGCAAAAACATTAGGCTAACTTTACTGTTTTGGTTTTTGTAAAGCACAAAACAGTTTTTTTCCCAAAAAAAGCGTTAAAAAAATTGCTGCGCAAATACCGTGCGAGATAAAAAGTTGCAATGACCGCCATTGTATTCTCTAGGGTCTTTGCTAAAAAAACATATATAATGTTTTGGGGTTCTATGTAATTTTCTAGCAAATAAATGATGATTTTTACATGTAGGAGAGAAATGTCAGAATTGGCCTGGGAGCTACAGAACGCCTGAAGGTGCTCCCCTGCATGTTGGGCCTCTGTATGTGGCCACGCTGTGTAAAAGTCTCACACATGTGGTATCGCCGTACTCGGGAGTAATAGCAGAATGTGTTTTGGGGTGTAATTTGTGGTATGCATATGTGGTGTGTGAGAAATAACCTGCTAATATGACAATTTTGTGGGAAAAAAAAAAGTAAAAAAAAAACCTTGATTTTGCAAAGAATTGTGGGAAAAATGACAACTTCAAAAATCTCACCATGCATCTTTCTAAATACCTTGGAATGTCTTCTTTCCAAAAAGGTATCATTTGGGGGGTATTTGTACTTTTCTGGAATGTTAGGGTCTCAAGAAATTAGATAGGCTGTCAGTACTTCAGGTGTGATCAATTTTCAGATATTCGCACCATAGCTTTTGGACTCTATAACTTTCACAAAGACCAAATAATATCCACCGATTTGGGTTAATTTTACCAAAGATATGTAGCGGTATAAATTTTGGCCAAAATATATGAAGAAAAATTACTAATTTGCAAAATATTATAACAGAAATGAAGAAAAATGCATTTTTTTTACAGATTTTTCGGTCTTTTTTCTTTTACGGCGCAAAAAATAAAGAACCCAGCGGTGATTAAATACCACCAAAAGAAAGCTCCATTTGTGTGAAAAAAAGGACAAAAATTTCATATAGATACAGTGTTGCATGGCTGAGTAATTGTCATTCAAAAAGTGAGAGCACCAAAAGCTGAAAATTGGTCTGGTTAGGAAGGGGGTTTAAGTGCCCAGTTGTCAAGTGGTTAAAACTGTCCACACTAAACAGGAGAACACATTGTGGTCAGTTCTCTAGCTGTGCTGGGAACTCAGCCTGCTCTCCTCCAATAATCAGATTTGTCCTGACACACCCCTTCTGCAGAGCCATTCACTGGGAAGCTCAGTCTGCTGCTGCTTCTCCGCCCCCCAGCTCTTATACAGTTGAGAATACAAGGGGAAAAAAATGTATTTATAATTTCTTTTGTATATCCATACACAAATGTTTTGGCTTCCATTTCAATTTTAAACTAAATGGGTTGTTTTACAAGGTGATCATTTACAATCACTTTAAGCCCTAACCCCACTGAGGCCTCTAGTACAGGTACGTGGTCCACAGGCTGCCTAACAGCCCCTCAGGCTCTGGAACCCAGCTCTCCAGTGCCTCAGACTATTTATCACCCTTCCAGCCCCCTTCTGGACACTCTTCTCTAGGGATTGGCTGGAGCATAATAAATATTTAGGCTGGTTATTTGAATTTCCTTCCATAACCTCTGGAAGCTTCTTTCAGAGGCAGGGGGTAGCAATCAAACTCCCAGCCTGTGAGACCCTGGACAGGTCAGAACAGACAATTACTGCTTCCCTGATTACAGAAAGAGCCATAAACTAGATTTACCTAGCACCTGATGGTGCTACATTAACATCCTCCTATAAAAAGTGAAAGTACTTAGGGAAGTAGGTGTTACAAACTGTTTGGCTTAGCTGGAAAACTGACTAAAAGCAGTACTTCAGTCTGTATTAAGATGAGATTTAGTAGATTGCATATTTAACCACTTCTGGACCGCCTGCCGTCATTATACGGCGGTACTTTAAAGAGGAATATCGTTGTTATGGCAGCTAGCTAGCTGCCCCGGTATCCTCTTCTTCAGCGGGCGGTCTGCTTTCAGATAAAAGTGGTCTCGCCGTAAGATCACTTTTATCGGCGGCGAGAAAGGGTCCCCTCCCACCGTGCTCTGGTGCCCTCCGCCACTGCCGGTGACTCCGGTGAACGTATCCTGTGTCCTCTGTGGTATAGAGCTGAGTGAGGCGAATATGGCCCCCTCCTGTCTCCATACCAATGCAGGACGGAAGAGATGTCAAAATGTCACTTCCGCCCATAGCTCTTAGCAACATTTACATTTTTTTAAAAACTATATTTTTTATTGCATTCTAGTGTAAATATGAGATATGAGGTCTTTTTGACCCCAGATCTCATATTTAAGAGGACCTGTCATGCTTTTTTTCTATTACAATGGATGCTTACATTCCTTGTAATAGGAATAAAAGTGACACTTTTTTTTTTTTAAAGAACAATGTAAAAATGAAAAATAAAAGGTAAAATAAATAAGGAAAAAAAGCATTTTTAAAAGTGCCCTGTCCCGCCGAGCTCGCGTACAGAAGTGAACGCATACGTGAGTAGCGCCCGCATATGAAAACAGTGTTCAAACCACACATGTGAGGTATCACTGCGATCGGTAGAGCGAGAGCAATAATTCTAGCCCTAGACCTCCTCTGTAACTCAAAACATGAAACCTGTAGAATTTTTTAAACGTTGCATATGGAGAGTTTGTCGCCATTCCACGAGCGGGCGCAACTTCGAAGCATGACATGTTGGGTATCAATTTACTCGGCATAACATCATCTTTCACAATATAAAAAAAATTGGGCTAACTTTACTGGTGTCTTATTTTTTAATACAAAAAAGTGTATTTTTTTTTTAAAGTGCGCTTGTAAGACCGCTGCGCAAATATGGTGTGACAAAGTATTGCAACAACCGCAATTTTATTCTCTAGGGTGTTCTCTAGGATGTTAGAAAAAAAAAAAAAAAAGAAAAAAAATATATATATAAATGTTTGGTGGTTCTATATAATTTTCTAGCAAAAAAAAAAAAATATTTTAACTTGTAAACAACAAAGTTGAAAAATAGGCCCGGTCTTAAAGTGGTTAAGCATATTTGTGGAATCAGTTAAAAATAGCAATGAGAAAAATAGGAAAGGGAACTAGTGCTTTTATTAGCAATGGCTGGTGAATCAGTCAGATTCCGAATGAGTCAAACGAATGTTTGTTTTTTTGGTTATATTTGTTATTAGGGCACTGTGAACAAAGCTAGTCAAATTAACTCTAGAGCAAAGTTTTGGGTTTGAGCAAACACGGCTATAACCACAACACATGAGACGGCTCCTAGCAATCAGCCTGCTATTCAGCTACTTTTCTTTCCCGTAAACTCATTATCGGTGTTGGCACACTCTTCTTCTACATTTCCAGACCACAATGACTGCCAATGCGGAGACATAAAATACACATTATTCCGAATATCAAACACTCTTTAGGTTTAGCAAACAAAAAACAACGACTCCTGCGCACAGGTGGATCACCATATGGAGATGCGTCAACACAGGCCTTGCTGCCCTCAAGGATGGGGAATCCTAGTACAAACCGAAATAAAAGAAAAACAGGGGCGCACCAGCCTTGTGTATTAACTTTTTTTTAAAAAAAATTTATTAAAATGATTAAAAGAAGCAACTCACAAGCAATAGGTGGAAGAGGCACAATACGAAGTGTACCGACAGCCAGCATGCGACTTTAAGATGAGCGATGCCTTCCAAAGATCGTGGAGAGATGCATACACATCACAATCATCTAACGCGTTTCGAAGGGAGAGTCCCTTCTTCGTCAGAGCTATGCAATCATTGGCTGGTGCGCCCCTGTTTTTCTTTTATTACTCTTTAGGTTTATTCGCCTGATGGTGATGAAGAATATCTAGAACAATTTTTCAACTCTCCCCACATTGGGTGGAAAAGCATAAGGACTATGCTAAAAATATGTTGCATATAAATTTTGTGATATTTTTCAAATCAGCACAAGGGACAGTACTTACATTCAATGCAATGTGTCCCTTGTGCTGTTGGCTGTTAAAATTTGAAGTCCACTGGCCCTCCCCTTACCACCGCACCTGCAATCTTCCTATATTGCAGGGGTTAATAGAGCTGCTGGACATCAAGAGTGTCCTTTCCACCTCCGTTCATATCAGTTGTACCATAGCTTCCATCAAAGAAAGGTTCTGTATAATTAGAGGACGGGCGGATGAATAAAAGGTCCACTTCTTCCATTCACAGACTGCTTCTCATTGATTGAACCCTTGTACTGGTTCTATGAATGGAGGAGGGGAGGGGTGGAAAGGGCAGACATAGTTGCCACTCTTGACAGGTACCTGTGACATGTACAGCAGCTCTACTAACCCCCACAAACCTCAGATTACCTCTAAAGGGTTATATGGGGGGGAGGGGAGAAGACTTTGGATTTCAACAAAAGACCAGCCAGCAGCACATGGGACACTTTACATTGGATATAAGTAACATCCCTTGGCTTAACCTTAGCAGAGAAATGTTAGGTCACCAACTTGGCTTGGAAAAATCTCAATTTTCTGTGGCTCTACCTTTAAAACTAAAGCATTGTACACATGATCGGATTTTCCTCTGACAAAACCTCTGACTTTTGTTTGCAGGCGTGTGCCTGGATTTTGTCTTGCATACAAACGGCAAGGAATTGTCGGCCAACAAACACGAACGTAGTGACATACTACGTGGTTTTTCAGCTCTTTCATGCCACCCTTTTGGCTCCTTCTGCTAATTTCGTGTTAGTAGAAGTTTGATGAGTGTTGATTCGCGCTTTTCAGTTTGCGCTTTTCATTTCATGGTTTTCAGTTCGTTTCTGACCGGCCATTCGTCAACCAGCCATGTTGCGGAATCGGAGCAGATAACGTGTTATTTATTATTGGCCTTGGAGTTATTGCTTTGACCCAAGTCCAGTCCAGGAACAGGAGGAGGAGGATTTCTTGGACCAAAAATTGGTTGCCTTATTAATCGTGACCAATTATGTCATATGCCTTTGCTGCGGGAGCTCCAGGAGAATAATCCAGATGATTTTCAGAATTATCTCCAGATGACTGACCCCTGCTTTCACCAACTCTTGGCATTGTTGACCCCCTATATTAAGAAGCAGGACACATGCATGAGACTTTTTTATTTTTTGGTTGAATAATAATGATTTGATTTGGTATATTTTCTATATTTTTGGATGCATAGAATGCACTTTTTGGTTAAGTTCTATTGGCAGATAGCATGTCTAATTTTATTTGTTTTCTTTTTTAATGCACAAAAAAAAAAAAATTGTGGAGAATAATACTTGGCTATGTGTTTTACTTCAAATGACAGTTTGGGAGTAGGCAGTTATATTTAAAAAAATACAATGTAAAATTAACAAGGGACACCAACATAGTTCTATCTTTGATCTTAAAAACTACGGGATAATGGTGTTGTGGTAACTTGCCCAAAAAGAAAAAAAAAAGCATAATAATATTATTCTTGATATCACTAGAAAAAAAAACCTTGAAAATTTGTTTGCAATAACTCCATCAGTATCACCAGCAAATCAGCTTCATTATTATCCCATTAAAGAAGAAGCAAATTGTGCGCTACATTTGGAGATTTCATAATTTGCCGCGTCGAGAATGTTAATTCTCCATTACGAGCGCTAGTTTACAAGACCGACCGCTTCCGGCTCATCCTTGCTTCCGAGCATGCGTGTTTGTACTTTGGACTTTTGTTCAACGGACTTGTGTACACACGCTCGGAAAAGCCATCATTTGTCCGCGGAAAATGTTAAAACCTGCCATCCAACATTTGTCTGCGGAAAATCCGATAACAATTGTCCGATGGAGCGTACAAATGGTTGGATTTTCCTCCAACAGCCTGTCATCACACAATTCCCATCGGAAAATCCGATCGTGTGTACGCAGCTTAAGGGTTAGTAGGATACTTGTATAGATGATAACAATGCACCCCTCCGGCAAAACAAATGAAATGATCCTTTTTAAAACAAAGTGAAAGTGATACCAATGGCGGGTGTCCATTTTCCTCAAGTCCTGGTCAGTCTGCTGTGTTACAGAGACACTGGGGTTAATTTACTAAAGTCAAATAGATTGTTTACTTTGCAAGTGAAGTTGCATTTTGCCTGGGAATTTACCCCAAAGCGTAGTAAAGCTCTTCTGACTTCCATCATCCAATCATGTGCAATCAAAAAAGCATTTTTTTTTAATATTATTAATTATTATTTATATTTTACTTGCAATGTGAAATTTTACCACATTCACTAAGATCTAGGGAAAATTCCCACGCATAGTGCAACTACCCTTGACACTTGAACTGCCTATTTGCCTTTAGTAAATTAACACCAGTGTCTGCTGGTACCCACCAGTATCAGCAGATTCCTGCAGGAGTACATATAGCAGGGATATGCAATTAGCAGACCTCCAGCTGTTGCAAAACTACAAGTCCCATGAGGTATAGCAAGACTCTGACAGCCACAAGCATGACACCCAGAGGAAGAGGCATGATGGGACTTGTAGTTTTGCAACAGCTGGAGGTCTGCTAATTGCAGATCCCTGATATACAGTGTCAAATGGTGTTGGAGCTTACCCAGGGCGATAACGTGACTGCCCACACATGTAACAATGTGCTGCTCACCCCTAAATGCTGTAACATGGTGGGGGTCACATGCACATTTCCCATACCCCAAAAGCCTATTCTATTATAGCAAGGAACTGAGGACTTCTGAAATGAAAGCTTGCTCTGTATTGGATATAGGTCACCTTTGGTAATATGAAACAACAATGGCTTCTGAAATATGAATTATATGTCTTCGATAATTCTGCTATCTAGCACAAGTTAATATATTGTTTTTTTTTTTACCCACTAGGAGCTGAAGATCTGTACTCTTATCTGGCCTACGATTGCAGAAGAAATCTCATGGGACATTTCATTTATTCTTCTGGATTTTCTGATCCCTGGTTTGAGCATTGTTGTCAGCTATACCAAGATCTATAAGGTACTTAGTCATAAAGTGTCCATCGTGTTCTTTTACTGTTTCTGGAGGCTTGAGTGTGACAACTTTACTATTCCATATATTGCTAAACAATATAAAGGACTTCTAAGGCCTGATTCACACCTATGCATTTTTAGTGCTTTTTTCATTTTGCAGATTTGCACTACAGTCCTTTTAACATGGTTTCCTATGGAACACGTTCTGTAGTGCAAATCTCCAAAATGCAAAAAGCACTAAAAATGCATAGGTGTGAATCAGGCCTAACACTACACTCCTGTGCTCTACAATTCCCTTCATTAAATGCACCTGAGGAAGTTCATTTCCACCCTCTTCCCCTCTGATTGTTCCGCACACCTGTTAGCCGATTGGTAGACATACTGAGGAGATGAAGCAATGTTTATATGTTCACCATTCTACTTCAGAAGAGTGATACACCCACCTATGGCATTACATTGACTCTATATTGAATGCTGACACTTGTAGAGCACAGGAGAGTACTTCCTATGTACTCATGCCTCCAAAGAATCCTTAAGCCGGCCATAGACGGCTACTGGTTGCAGTAAAGAAATTTGCACCATTCCCCCATCAACACAGTCAATGCAGCAAGGGGAATCCCTCCCACCAAGCCATTGTGTTCTCCAGGCGGTGGGGGAAGCCATCCCCTCTGGGAGAAGACAGTAATTATTGCTAGGGGCTATAACAGCCGCTTCCATTAATTGCATGTAAAATCCATCAGGCTGGTTGTACCCATTTTGTGCAATCAACTTGGAAACATTCAGCCTGCACATACATGGATCAAATCTCGGCCGGTTCAGCAGGAATTTGATCTGTGGCCAGCTTTAGTGGCAATGTAAGCAGCCACCGTTTTTTTTTTTTTTTCTTTTAACCACTTGACCTTCAGAAGATTTACCCCCCTTCATGACCAGGCCATTTTTTGCGATACAGCACTGCCTTACTTTAACTGACAATTACACAGTCATGCAACGCTGTATAAATATTTTAATTTTTTTCCCACAAAGACTACTTTCGCACTGAGGGCGTTTTAGCGCTAAAAATAGCGCCTGTAAACCATCTGAAAACCGTCTCCCACGCCACCCCAGTGTGAAACTCTGAGTGCTTTCACACTGGGGCGGTGTGCTTGCGGGACGTTACAAAAAGCCCTGCAAGCAGCATCTTTGGGGTGGTTTCGGATCTCTGTATACAGCGCTCCAAAACTGCCCCTGCCCATTGAAATGCATGGGCAGCACTTCGGAATCGCCACAACACAGGCAGTTTTAACCTCTTCTTTGGCCTCTTCTTTGCGGGGGGGTCAAAAGCGCCCCGCTAGCAGCCGAAAAGCAATGTTAAAACAACGGTAAATGGCCACTAAAATGTGCAGCGCTTTACTGCTGACGCGCCGCGGCCCCAGTGTGAAAGTAGCCAAGTAGAGCTTTCTTTTGTTGGTATGTGATCACCTCTGCAGTTTTTATTTTTTGTGCTATAAACTTAAAAAAGACCGATTTTGAAAAAAAAAACAATATATTTTTTACTTTCTGCATATCTACATATCTAATAAAAGAATTTAAAAAATCTAATGTCTTCATAAATTTAAGCCAATATGTATTCTGCTACATATTTTTGGTAAAAAAAATCCCAATAAGCGTATATTGATTGGTTTGCACAAAAGTTATAACTAGTATTACTAGTAATAGCGGCAATCAGTGACAATATATTGACTTTCTATTGCGGCAGACAGTCGGACACTGACACTTTTTGGAAACAAGTGACACTAATACAGTGATCAGTTCTAAAAATATGCACTGTCACTGTACTAATGGCACTAGCTAGGAAGGGGTCAAACACCTAGATAGTCAAAGGGTTAAATGTGTGCCTAACCAGTGTTTTGGTGTACTGTGTGTGCTGCTTTTACCCAGGGAAGTCATGGATTTTATTCCCTGTTTTGCGGGGAAAGAAAATCCATTACTTCCCTGCTGACAGCGGTCATTCACTGGCTGGCACCCGCTGATCGGTATCTGCTGTGTATAATCACAGCACAGCCAGGTCGCCAGCGGTTCGTGCACCCCCTACCTGGAAGTCCTGGAGTCTCTAGCACATTCTTTGGATAAAGAATCCTCTCATCACTGACTATGGTTCATATGCCTCAGTCAGTTTATTTGCAGTAATGCTTATGTCCCTCAAGCACCAGGATTAGAACTCACATATAGAGAGGTAGAAAGCTTCTCGTCTCCAGTCCTCCACTTATAAGTGGAGGCTGGGGCTCTAACACACTCTTTAACTGCTTCGCGTCCACCATATTGTCAAATTACGGGCGGGAGCACTCTTGTTCTGGGAGGACAATATATGACGTCCTCCCACTCTCGGCGTGCTTGCGTGCCCGGAGGGGAGCGCAGGGTGGCAATCGGTGGTGCATTCTGTCCCTGGGACATAACTCACTACTGATCCCGGTAAAGAGCCGATGACAAGGCTCTTTACCCATGTGGTCGGCTGTGTCCAATCACAGCTGATCACATGTAAACAAGGAAATGGTTATTGGCATTCCTCTCCTCACGCTGACAGTGAGAGACCATCAGTGCTGTATGTCAGTGCCGTCTATCAGTGCTGCATATCAGTGCCCTCTATCAGTGCCCATCAGTGCTGCATATCAGTGCCCTCTATCAGTGCCCATCAGTGCTGCATATTAGTGCCTCCTCATCAGTGTAGCCTCATTAGCGCAGATCAGTGAAGGAGAAAAATTACTTATTTACAAAATTTTATAACAGAAACTAAGAAAAACTTCTTTTTTTTTTCATTTAAAAAAATAAAAAAACCCAGTGGTGATTAAATACCACCAAAAGAAAGCTCCATCTGTCTAAAAAAAATGATAAAAATGTAATTTGGGTACAGTGTTACATGATGTATTTGTCATTCAAAGTGTAACAGCGCTGAAAATTGGCCTGGGCAGGAAGGGGATGAAAGTGCCCGGTAGGCAAGTGGTTAAATAAAGCGTTTCATCACTGTCTGTGGCTCATATGTTCTGGTCAGTATATTTATATCTGCAAAATAACTCACAAAACTGTACATCAGTATTGCAGAGGCAAAAACACAAATGGCTGAGGCTCTGACACATTCTTTGGAAAAAGAGCTTCCCATCACTGACTGTGGCCCATATATGTTCCCTTTCAGTTTCCTTTCAGGGGTTTACCACATTTCATCACTGTGTACTCAAGAAGTTCTAATCTAAAGCAGTGGTTCCCAACCTTTTTGGCACCGGGGTCCGGGTAGATGAAACAAAATTATGATAAGGCCCGGGGAGCGTTGATACGGTTTTACACTGGCAATTTGAAGCGCATTATTTCATTGTATTATAAAATGAAATAGTTCAAATCACCATAATGCAGAATCAGAGGGAGCCCTGAGTGTGTCACTTGCCTAGCCTGCCACCAGATGCGGATTGTAGTCTGCCACCAGATGCGGATTGTAGTCTGCCACCAAATGTGGATTGTAGTCTGCCACCAGATGCGGATGGTAGTCTGCCACCAGATGCGGATGGTAGTCTGCCACCAGATGCGGATGGTAGTCTGCCACCAGATGCGGATGGTAGTCTGCCACCAGATGCGGATGGTAGTCTGCCACCAGATGCGGATGGTAGTCTGCCACCAGATGCGGATGGTAGTCTGCCACCAGATGCGGATGGTCGTCTGCCACCAGATGCGGATGGTAGTCTGCCACCAGATGCGGATGGTAGTCTGCCACCAGATGCGGATGGTAGTCTGCCACCAGATGCGGATGGTAGTCTGCCACCAGATGCGGATGGTAGTCTGCCACCAGATGCGGATTGTAGTCTGCCACCAGATGCGGATTGTAGTCTGCCACCAGATGCGGTTGGTAGTCTGCTACCAGATGCGGATTGTTACTTTCCACCGTCACCTGCCACCAGATGTGGATTGTTACTTTCCACCGTCACCTGCCACCAGGTACAGATTGTCACTTGCCACGTTGCCTGCCACCAGATGCGGATTGCCTGTGACCAAAAATACCAGATGCAGCTTGTCACTTTTTAAATGTAAAGGCAATTCGGTTGCAGGCAACAGTGGTAGCAGAGAAAGAGGCTTCTGGCGGTCTCTCCCCAGTGTTACAGGCGTCCAAGGGTGAACTGACACATGTGCATTGGCTGGGCCCCAGAGTGAGGGTGAGCAGTGAGAGATAATGCCATCTCTCTGCTTGCACGTGGCTGCAGATAACAGAGCAGCCTTTGCGGCTGTGAGGGTGGAACTGCTGTGATGCGGTGCTGGTGAGCAAGCGAGCAGAGAGATGCCAAACCTGTGACAGAGCATAGTTTGCGGCTCGGGCCCAGTGATTGGGGTCCCCGGATCTAAAGAGTGTATTGTCTTTATGCCTCTGCAACACTAATGTACAGCTTTGTGAGTTAAGTGCAGAGACACAATTGGAGGAAAGATTGCAAAGACAAGTAGAGAATCACAAGGAATCAATCAAAATAAAAAAAAAAAAACACAAAAAATTCATCCGAGATTCTCAGAACTTCTCCAATGGCAGAGTCTATACCTGGTCTCAAAACACTGGTTTTCACACTGACACTGCAGCCTGCTCAGATACTTTTAGAGAGTTCTGAGCAGGAAGATGGACGTGATAAACAGATGACTTCAGTGCATATAGAAGAGAACTGAGATGGGTCCCTGTGAGAGGATGAGGAAGGAGAGGGAGAGCAGGGAATAACTCTAGAGGGAATCAGAATGTTTTTTTAGAGATGCCAAAACACGCGTTGTAGACCACGAGAAATGTGGTTACACGGGGTCCGGGAGGGGCATGAAATAACAACAACATATCTCATAGAGGAAGGGAGTATTCAGGAGGCAAACACTGATCTCCAAATTTTCAATTAATCTCGAGTAAATCTGCCTAAAGTCTATATTGCTGCCCTTAAAAGTTGATGGTCCTTTGTCCTCTCACATAACTTTGATCTTGTTGGAGTGGACCAAGGATATACTCCTCTTTGCTAGAAAGTTAGCCTTAAGGAAAGAATATAAGGACAAACAATATAGTCAACTGCTATTTTACATTTCCCAAAGAGATAGAGGGACTGAGGCTTCTTGAATCCCTGCAAAATGAAAGTGAAGGAGGGGATGCAGAGATTATAGGACTATTTACCAGGGTCCCCTGATTCCTTCTGTATTGAATTGTTTTGTAACTATACTGTCTGCCCTCATGTTGTAAAATGCTGCAAAAACTGTTGGCACTATATAAACCCTGTATAATAATAATAATTTACCACACTCAAAACAAGAAACTGTTATCCCCCCAACTTTTCCCCACGGGAGTTATATGCAGCTATTTGTCAAGTTGGTTGAGCATGAACTGAACAGTCTATGGAAAAAGTTGCAGGGTAAGAAACAGACAAAGAACAGAAGCTTCAATCTGACATGTTTATGAATTCCTGGAGGAATTGAGAAACAATAAAGAACTCATAATCAAGTCAGCACATAAGGGTGGAAATATTGTATTATTGGACAGATCCTTCTATGTTATGGCAGGAACCCAATGAGAAAACTGAGAGGTTTGTGGAACATCTAAATATGAATGACATAGGGATGTTTTTCACAAGTGAAATAGAAAAAGAGTATTAACTTCTCGGATCTGAAAATCATGTGGGGTACTGATGGTGCCATCTGGAACCACCATATATCATATACCCACCTCCATCCTACTCCACTGGGATAGTCACCATTGCACTTCTCTCAAAAAAGGCATAACATCAGGTCAGTTCATGAGGGCAGATAGAAACTGTTCTACAGATGATGCCTTCAGGACAGAAAGTACAGTTATTTGTGAGATTTAAGAGGAGAGACTACAACTGGAGTGATCTCAAAAGAACCTTTGATAAAGTGAATGACACCCCAAGAGAATCCCTCTTGGTCCCCAAAAGGAAATGAGAAGATGAAGTAGGAGGTACACACATAACAGGCACCTACTCCAGACAATCCGGTCAGATTTATAATATCATCAGGAGATACTGGCATGTCCTCTTGGATGATAGGGATTTATCTGGTGTACTTCCCAAGATTCCCTTGATCACATAGAAGGAGGAGAAATCTGAAGGATCTATTGGTACATAGTCATTTTGAAAGGAAGTCTCAGCTACTGGCTGCCCCAACATCACTACTTGAAAGACCTCAGGGCAGTTTTAAGTGTGGACACTGTAAAGCATGCACATATATCCCAGCAGTTAGGGAATTTATTACCCTTATGCCCCATACACACGGTCGGACATTGATCGGACATTCCGACAACAAAATCCATGGATTTTTTCCGACGGATGTTGGCTCAAACTTGTCTTGCATACACACAAAGTTGTCGGAAAATCCGATCGTTCTGAACGTGGTGACGTAAAACACATACATCGGGTCTATAAACGGGGCAGTAGCCAATAGCTTTCATCTCTTAATTTATTCTGAGCATGCCTGGCACTTTGTGCGTCGGATTTGTGTACACACGATCGGAATTTCCGACAACAGATTTTGTTGTCGTAAAATTTTATAGCAAGCTCTCAAACTTTGTGTGTCGGAAATTCCGATGGAAAATGTGTGATGGAGCCTACACACGGTCGAATTTTCCGACAACAAGGTCCTATTTCACTACGCAACAAGAATCACTTAATTACATATGCCCTAGTCACAATTATATTTATTTATCCACCAGCGCGAAGGAAATTTTTTAATAATTCACCTTTTGAAAGGTCCTATCACATATTTTGCGTCGGAAAATCCGACCGTGTGTACGGGGCATAAGAATGTTGAGATTGTTAAGATTTCATTGTTTTACAATTGTAGTTCAGAAGGGTTATTTGTAAGTGTTCATGCCCGTTGTTATATGTGGGGAAAACTATTCACCAGTTTAGGTGTTATGTACTGGAGCATGTCAATGGTGTGACATTAAAGAATGACAGGCCGATTTCCAAACACATGTGGCATAAACATAATGGCAAAGCTGGTTGTCTGAAGTCCTGGATCATCCAACAGGTCCACTTAGGACAGAGAAAAGGTGATCTAGACAAAAAAATTACTTAAGGCAGGTGCACAATGGATATTTTGCCTCAGATCACGTACACCGTGGGGTTTCAATGAGGGGTTAACTTACCTTCTGTTTGTGTATGATTAGATCTTTGACTTGCATCCTTAACCTATAATGGAAACAGATATACTGTGTGGCATATTTTGGGGCAGGACAGGCAAAAGTGTGACTGATTATTGTAAGTTGACATTAGTCTGAACCTTCATGAACTGGAGGATCTGAGTGTACAAATCCAAGTTTAGATGATTCTCAGTATTCTTCCGACAGTGTGAAAATTATAGGATATTTCACATAGTTCCTGGTAGACAGCCTTCTCCTTTTTGTCCACAAGATGGCAAAGTCTCGGCAGTTATCATACAGGAAGGGGCGGGCATAGTAGCCAGCTTTGGCTACAAATAGAGGAGAAAGTGGGCTTGGCCACCATTTTGCTGTTCGACCATGTGGTGATGGCACACATGCCACTGAATTATTTTATATCACTTTGCGGCACCCCAACAAAGCTCTCCCTTTTGAGAGCAAAACATTTTGGGCTTTTTTTTTTTTTTTAGATTTATCACTGGTATGATTTTAGTGTTTTGAGTGGATGACTGGGGACTCTTTATGCCTCTTTATATGTGAGCTCTAATTTGGTGCTTGTGGGAAGAATTAGTGCTAATTTGGGCAGCGGTTGGGCCAGGTGACGTGTTGGGCTTTAGGAAGCTAGTTAAGCCCTTCAGTACTCTATGCTCTTTAGAATAGAGTCAAAGCCCTTATTGAGTACACAGGGGTGAAATGTGGTGACCTCCTTTGTGTTCATGTCTCTACAATACAGATGTATAGCTTTGTGAGTTAATTTGCAGAGATATACATATACTGACCAAAACATATGAGCCACAGAGCGTGGAGGACTGGAGACACTTTATGCCTCTCTATAAGTGAGCTCTAATCTGGTGCTTGAGAGAAGTAAGCATTAGTGCAAATAAACTGACTGGGACATATGAACCATAGTCAGGTATGGGAGGCTTTATCTAAAGTGTGTTAGAGCCCCAGCCACTGTTTTTGCCTTCGCAACACTAATGTACAGCTTTGTGAATTAATTCGCAGAGACATAAATAACCTACCAGAATGATGAGCTACAGTCAGGGACGAGAGACTTCATTTTTAAAGAGTGTTAGACCCCCAGCCTCCACGTATAAGTATTAAACACACACACTTTCTGTTGGATAACGCCCTTTTTTAAGTATACTCTAATAAAAGTTGGGTTTTCACCCTGTGGCCTTATATTTGGTGCATGCGCACCTGCGTGTTTTTTTGAAATCTTTTTACAACAACTTTGTTAGGCACACCACCGCAAAATTTTAGTTTGAAAAAAAAACATTTAGCCAGTTCACACCAGATGCCCTTTTTTTCTGCACAAAATGCGAGCACAGTGTTTTCCATGTATTCCAATGGCTCTAGTTCACACCATGCACTCATTTTCTGGTCAGTTTCTACACCGAAAACTGACTGCATAGTGTGAACTAGAGCCGTTGAAATACATGGAAAACTCTGTGCATGCATTTTGTGCAGAAAAAAAGCGCACGGAACTGCATCTGGTGTGAAATGGCCCTTAAAGAGGAACTTCAAGCCTGGTATTTGTTGACTGAAGTGCAGTTGCTCCCAACCCCCCTTTTCTGGGTGCTGCCATTATGCTGCATGTGCAGATAATCCGAAGGGCTCTGCCCACATGTCAGGTCCTGACAGAGCCCTCTGGCACATCTGCACATGTGAAGGGTATTTACCGTGCATGTGCAAAGATGGCAATGTTTTGGAACTTCTGTAATAACTGTCTTTGCTCATGTATGCATATGTGCAGGACGAAGCCACATGTGGACAGATGTGCCACGGGACTCTCAGGACCCGAAGTCCTCTGGTACATCTGCACACCGCGAGTTATGCAGAAGTGCTGCTTTGCGGCACAATAAATACATTTTAAAAATCTATCCGGTTGGAGGAGGCAGGGCAAGGTGAGAATAATAAACGGTCGACACCAAACAAAACCCCTCTCCGAATTCACTCTTTGTAAACAGCCATAACAATAATTAGGTTGCCCTAGGCCAGTGATGGCAAACCTTGGCACCTCAGATGTTTTGGAACTACATTTCCCATGATGCTCATGCACTCTCCAGTGTAGTAGAGCATCATGGGAAATGTAGATCCAAAACATCTGGGGTGCCAAGGTTTGCCATCACTGCCCTAGGCACTTGCAGCTCCCAATAATCCATGGGTCCACTGAAAAGACAAAAAAAAGGAAAATGCTAACCCTAACCTATTATTTTGGCTAGACAGAAAGATAAAATACATTGCACTCACTTTTGGCAAGAAATACACTGACATATAATTATTGCATGTGATCCAGATGGAAAGTGCTCTCCATAGTCTAATTCGCAATCCACTTGTACAAGCCTACAGAGAAGCTGGCTAGTGAGATGAGGCTGGCAATTCTGCATCTTTGCCCCCACTGTAAAGCCGGTAACTGGCAGTATGCAGGATCAGCACTAGTTTACATTCACAGGCAATTAGGGAGAAGGCTGATGGTAGCAGGCTGCTGGATGAATCAGGCTACACTGATAGCTGTGTGAGGCTTATGGAGGTAACCATTGCGTGAAAGCAGCACCAGCCACTATGGAGTGTATCTGGTGGTGTAGGCTGTCATGACAATGCGTTTTGGGGGCACGTCCCTCCTTTCTCAAATCTATAGCATGACAAAAGAGAACAGTATATACACACAATGTACTATTAGCAACTTTGTAGTACATATTGCCACCATAGCTCTATAACACTAGTTGTGCAATATGCATACGTCCCAACATTTTGAGATGGAAATGGACACCTACTAGCAAACGTATGTAGGCATAGGACACACCCCCCTGTCACACCCCCTTAAAGGAGAATTAACCAAAAAAAGGTTAATTAAATCAACAAGTGCTTCTTTTTACCAATACTATTCCTTTTATATTTGCTTTTAAAATTTACAAATGCAGCAATTTAGAAATTGGATGAAAGGTTTAGCACTGGGAAACACTTTTTGAAAGATAAAAAGTACATTTTATATACAATATATAGATCAGACCAAAATGAGGGACAAATGAGGAGGAAAGAGGGCCATTGTTCCAAATCAGGGACAGTCCCTCGAAATCAGGAACAGTTGGGAGCTATGCAAATATGAGTGTCATAATGAAAATAACTTGAATACTATAATAAAATAAATATATATTCTGTGTACAGCTACCCAGTAAGTTAATCACTCATGAACATGTGTCCATATTAACAGATCTTTACATGACACTATGGCTCCTGTAAGGGATAATATATGAAATTATTATAAAAAATATATATAAATCTGATATAGTGTAGATCAATGTGTCTCAACTCCAGCCCATAAGTACCCCCAACAGGTCATGTTTTAAGGCTTTCCATTATTTTGCACAGGGGATTTGATCAGTTTCACTGCCTTATGCCGCGTACACACAGCCGGATGGGAGCTTTCGACCGGCCATTCCGACCGTGTGTATGCCCCATCTGACTTTTTCTGTCGGCATTTCCAACGGACTTAGATATAGAACATATTCTAAATATCTCTGTATGAAATGCCGACGGAGGTTAGACTGTTCGCAAGTCAGGCCATGTGTACAGGGCATTAGTAATTACCACAGCCGTTTCATATGAGGGAAATCCTGAAAACATGACCTGTTGGGGGGTACTTGAGGACTGGAGTTGAGAAACATTGCTGTAGATCAGTGTTTCTCAACTCCAGCCCTCAAGGCGCCCCAACAGGTCATATTTTCAGCATTTTCCTCAGATGAAACTGCTATGGTAATTACTAAGGCAGTAAAACTGATCAAATCACCTGTGCAAAATGGGAAGCCGGATGCCTTGAGTTGAGAAACACTGCTGTAGATGATAAAAACGGAGAAAAAAAATACATGCACACTACTGTGCAAAAGTTTTAGGCAGGTGTGAAAAAATGCTGTAAATTAAAAGCTTTCTAGGTTTTTACCAAAAAAAAAAAATAATAATAATAATTTTTTTTAAATGTGAACTTATTCTTTAAGAGCCCTTTGCAGGATACTAATTTCACTGTCTGAGAGTGATTACATTTAATATTTTTATGGTAGAAGTGGTGGATCCTGCTTTCCTCTTTTTGTGTGATTTACGCCTCCCTCCTCGGAATGCTCTATATCTGCCTGTTTTCTTTTTTGGGAGGAGAGTGGCTAAAAAAAAAAAACCTTTGTGCCATGGATGTATTCTTGTCAGAATCTGGGCATAGTGGAGTAGAAACAACATCAGAGTCCTCCAGCACTTGAAAAGAGTTGGAAGTGGTAACTGCGAATACACTATTGGTGCCCTCTGCCTCCGTGGACTTTGGATGAGGTAATACACTGTGCGGTGGTGATCTGATCAAAACATGAACAATGTTATCTCCTGCAGTACTCGGAGAAACAGAGGCATGAGCTGTGGGCACCTGTGAGGTAGGTGGATGCACCTTAGGGTCTGCTAGATTGTCATTAGTGTTCTGTCTCCTCCATGTATGTGAAGGATGGGGTCTAGTGGTTTCTTAATGTTTGTGCTCCCGACCTAATTTATTGTCATTGCAGTGTCTAGAATGGTCTCTTTTGGCATATTTGCTCCTGCACTAATGCCGCGTACACTCGAGCGGAATGTCCGTCAGAAAAAGTCCGATGGGAGCTTTTCATCATATATTCCGACCGGGTGTATGCCCCATCGGACTTTTTCCGTCGAAAATTCAGACGGACTTAGAGAACATGTTCTAATTTTTTCCAACGGAACTAATTACTATCGGGAAACCCGTCTGTATGGTGTTCCGACGTACCAAAAACGGCGCATGCTCTGAAGCAAGTACGAGACGGAAGCTATTGGCTACTGGCTATTGAACTTCCTTTTTCTAGTCCAGTCGTACGTGTGGTATGTTACCTCGTTCTGGACGGTCGGACTTTGGTGTGACCGTGTAGGCAAGACCGCTTGAGCGGAATTCTGTCGGAGAAACCTTTGGAGTTTATTCCATCGGCAAAAACGGTCGTGTGTACGCGGCATAAGGCTTACCAGTAGGTGGATTGGAATTATTCATGTTAGAAGGGGTCCACCAGAAGATATACTGAAGGATCTTTTCCACTTAAAGATGCGATCATTCTTATAGTCTGCAATATCTCCCTGGAAAACGTATTTTCTTTAGTGCTTAATACATTTTCTTTGAATTTTTTGTTACATATGGGAATACGTTTAACGCACCTTTGGAAACTGGGCACTTTCTTGTATTTCTCAAGTGTATATGTTAATTGTTGTAAAGTCTTAAAGTGGTTATGAAGCCTAAACACTTTTTACCTTTATGCATTACTTGAATTTAGATAAAAAATGTTTAGGCATTGGTATCCCCCTTCACCCCCTTACATTAGTATACCAGTCTCTTTTAATGCTCTTTCTATAGCTCTGCCCAGCTAGGCATGCTCCCAGATGGCACCCTCATTCCTAGGCTTCCACCATTATTCAGATCCGTGCACTCTCTCCAGCCCCTCAAAGCCTTAAGTACCCCTCTGCAGAGCGTGCAGAAGATCATGGGAGAAAGGGCAGCTATAGCTGTTCCTCCCATGCTCTGTACCAGTGGATCTCAAAAACAAAAGCAGAGAAGCGCCTCTAAGTGCAGTAAGACTTTGTATTTTAAAAGACTGCACTCAGAGGCGCTTCTCTGCTTTTGTTTTTGTCTGTGTATATTCAGAGTCTGCTAAACTCCACCAAGAAACCTGCCCTAGTGCCTTGGATAGTTTTTGGACTTATCATGGACTTATACCTTATAATTATACTGCTTGCATATTAGGTATTATGACCAAGCCTCTGCGCCTATAACCTCCTTTTCTTGTTTGTACCAGTGGTTCTCAACCCTGTCCTCAAGTACCCCCAACAGGCCAAGTTTTGGGAATTTCTCTTAGATAAAATAGCTGTCCAAAATACCAAGCCATTGGCTTGATTTAAAGCACCTGTGCAAGATAAAGGAAAACCTGCAAACATGGGGGTACTTGAGGACAGTGTTGAGAACCACTGCTCTGTACCACCTCACCTGGGACTTCAGCCCTACAAAGGGCCCTTTCGAACAATACTGCAGGAGACTACATCTTGACAGCTCTGGGGTATGTGGATCCCATGTCCCATCTTCCATGGGCTCCACCCACCTATGGCATTTAGGAGGACACTAACCACACCCATTACATCACTAGATGAGGGAATACTCTAAAACGGGCTAATCCTCAATTACTACGTTCCCTTTACCTCTGGGATCAGAGCCATCTAGTGGCAGGCAGGCTAACTGCAACATACTATTTAAAGGGGTTGTAAAGTTGTTTTTTTTTTTTTTTTTTTAAATAACAAACATGTTATACTTACCTTCACTGTGCAGCTCGTTCTGCACAGAGTGGCCCCGAACCTGGTCTTCTGGGGTCCCTCGGCGGCTGTTTCAGCTCCTCCCCGCAAGCATTTACCACCTTCATGCGAGCTCCCTCGCACGGTGGTGAGTGCTTGCGGGCGCGCTCCCGTGATACAGCTGGCGGCTATAGCCGCTCGCTGTATCACTCGGCCCCGCCCCCCGGCGCGCCGCGTCATCGGATGTGATTGACAGCAGCGCGAGCCAATGGCTGCGCTGCTTTCAATCCATCCACTGCAGCCAATCAGCGACCAGGCTGAGCTGCAATGAAGCTGACGAGGACGAGGAGCGAAGATTCGAGGCGTCAGGTAAGTAAAACGGGGGGGCTGGGGGCGGCGGTATTGTCAAAAGTTTTTTCACCTTAATGCATAGAATGCATTAAGGTGAAAAAATTTTTACCTTTACAACCCCTTTAACTGTCAAAAGTGTTTTACAGTGCTAAAACTTTCACCCAACTTCTAAATTATTGCATTTGTTAATTTCAAAAAACAGTTTAAAGGAATAGGGGTAAAAAAGTACTTGTGGGTTTCACCAATTATTGTTTTGTATATTCATTCTCCATATAATGACGGAGTAGCAGGGTGTGGCCTTTGCCTTTATACTTTTTGCTAATAGCTGTGTCTCTTTGGGGAATTTCCATTTAAGCTAAATTCACTCAAAATTATGACTTCAGATTCAGTGGACTTATCTATTTCTAATCTGCTTTGTACTTATTTTTACAGATAACACAGGACATAAGGCAGAGGATGATCAGCAGTACAGCATATTCTGAAAACCACCAAATCCGAGTCTCCCAGCGTGACTACAAACTTTTTCGAACCCTCTTCCTTCTGATGATCTCCTTCTTTGTCATGTGGACGCCTGTGTTCATCATCGTTCTGCTCCTTCTTATCCAGAACTTGGACAAAAACTTCCATCTCTCACCTACATGCTTCTTTTGGATTATTTTATTCACATTCTGTAACTCAATAGTCAACCCAATTCTGTACAACATGAACTTATTCCGGCAGAAATGGTGGCAAATTATATTCTGTTGCAGCTCAGAGGAAACCTTAGATACAGAGACCACAACCAGAAAGAATGAAAATCAAATTGGTTCAGCAGAGATAAAATAGCAAGATGTCAATTTCTGGTGGTGACAAATGTCAATTTGTTAACAATGAAGCTGTAACAGAACAACATGAAACCTCACTGTTGGCCATATTTTTTACTTTGCCAGAAGACCTTTTTTTGTCAGTTTTACAATGCTTTCCTTTTTTCAGTCACATAAAGTACAGCTTTACAAATAGTTGCATGATTACTAAGAGTGTAAAAGGGATGAACCGAAAGTATACCTATTGGCCAGTGATCCCACAGCCAATAGGAAGGTGCGAGAAAACCTGCAGATGAAAATGCCATGGATCACTGGAGATAATTGCAGAGGGTTCAACACCTTTTAGGCCTGCACTGTTTGCATGTTTTTTTTTCTGACAGGAGAAAAAATTTCAGCCTGAACCCTAACATTTAACACTTAAGTAAACTCTTAAAGCTTAACTTCAGCCTTACCTTCAGTCTTGCACAGTTGTGCAGGTTTGCCTTTGAACTGACATTGCTTACTCTGATTTTAGTGCACACTTTGAGCTGTCCTCTTGTTGGGACAAGAAAGCCCTGTGTGCCAGAGAGCTTAAAGGGATACACCTGTGGGTGGGGTGTACCATGGTGCGGCAGCAATAACACACACTCAGTCCAGGTGCAAATAATGAAGCTTCTATTGTAGTCAGTGAAAAACAGTTCACAACAAGCCCAGTGATAGGAAGCCCAAGCGGGAACACTCACGGATGACAGTAGCACCCAAGTAGCCCAAGTGGGAAGGCTTACAAGAAGAGTGGAGGATCCCTAAGCTTTTCCTACTCATCTGAAAACCTTTTACTACTGCTAATACTGTCCCTGACAGGTGACCAGTCCCTATGCTACCCACACGCTGAAAGCATGCCAAACCCAGGAGCCAGGGTCTTAAATAGACTTTGCCTGACCAAAGATGGCCAGCGTGAGCAGTCAGCATCCAACCAGATTTTTGCCCCAGTGATCCAGGAAACCATAGAGGAACATGGGATGTTCACCGGTCATATGAAGTGCAAAGAGACAATGATCTTCCCAGCTTAATGCCCGTTATGAAGGCTAACATGGAGAAGAAGGGAGGGGTCTATCTAAAGGATTAAACTAACTAGCCCCAACATAAAGGGGAACTGGGTTATACCATTAACAAATACGGAAATAACAAGTGCCAGTGACAATAAATTGGCACTAAATGTCATCATCAAGATGTTAACACATAATGAAATCCAATGCAACAGTAATGGATACAGCATGATAAGTGACTCTCCAAAAGCTTGGTGCAGGTATGTTTCTGCATAAAGCTGATAGAGATATTTCCACATTTCCAGGTGTGTCTAATACCTGTTCTCCGCTCCACATGCTGTGGTTCTTCCTGCCAACTTCCATGTCTTGTAGAGATGCATGAACTGCCAGGAGGAACCACAGTGTGAATGGGAGGAGCAGGTATTTAACAGACCTGGAAGTGTGGAATACTTCCTGCATCTGGGGAACCATTCCCAATATTGAGTTTGTAGTCACAACCAATTTTCACCTTGCATACAGCACTGTGGCCCTTCTCTTTTCCCTATGGACCTCAAAGTCTCAGGCCCACACAGCACAAACTACCATAAAAAAATGTTTGTAAATTTTTATAATTAAAAAATCAATTTTCACTTAATTCTTCTGCAGGGTTTTCTAAAACTGCCAAAAAAATGTATATCTTCCTCTTTGTAACCATGGTAACTGACGGCAATCTGTGCAATGTCAGCTTCACATATTTATTGGCCCGCCCTACTTTACTATCCTAAAATGTCTGTACATCTTTTAGTTTTGTTCTTCAAAACTTAAAGGGTAACTCCACTTTTGTGGGAAAAAATAAAATAAAAAATATATATATATGGCACAAACAATTGCCACACAAGACATATTGTAATTAAAAGTTATTAAAAATTACCTTTTCTTTTTTTGAAAAAAAAATGTGGGATATTTATTTTAGCAAAAAGTAAAAGATTGTGTTTTTTTTTAAATTCTCGCTCTTCTTTTGTTTATAGCGCAAAAAATAAAAACCGCAGCGGTGATCAAATACTACCAAAAACAAAGCTCTATTTGTGGGGAAAAAAAGGACGTCAATTTTGTTTGGGTACAACGTTGCACGACCGCGCAATTGTCAGTTAAAGCGACGCAGTGCCGTATCGTAAAAAATGGCCTGGTCATTGAGCAGCCAAATCTTCTGGGGCTGAAGTGGTTAACTACCCTAGCTTTCAAAGCGCTGTTGTAGTTCAAAAAAAAATTACAAGCCGACAGCCACAAAGGCTTTCGGGGCCTTGTAGTTTTCCATTCACAGATCGCTGTGAATGAGTGACGCGGCTACGTTTTTTAAAAATTTTGACAGCTAGCAGGGGGGGGGGGGGGGGGGGGTGATATTCTTTAATATTCCCCTTTACTCCTTCCCCGGCAGCCAAATAATAATTTATAGTATAGAAAACACTGCAGGAAGGTAACTTGATTTTTTCTGTGCTTTTACTTGCATTTTTTTTTTTTAGCTTTGGTGAAAGGGTTTTTGAAATGTTTCATCTGTAATTACATATACAGGGTATACTGTACATGCTGGCAGCCACGTTTGCTTATAACATATGGAGACTCTGTTTTCATAGCTCCCAACTGTCCCTGATTTCGAGGGACTGTCCCTGATTTGGAACAATGTCCCTCTGTCCCTCATTGCTCCTCATTTGTCTCTCATTTTGGTCTGATCCATATAGCTGTATATAAAATGCACCTTTTATCTATCAAAAAGTGTTTTCCAGCGCTAAACCTTTCATCTGATTTCTAAATTGCTGCATTTGTAAATTTCAAAAGCCAATCTAAAGGAATAGTAGTGGTAAAAAAAGCACCTATGGGTTTACCCAATCTCTTTTTTTTTTTTTGTACAATTCTCCTTTAAGGAGGTGTGGCAAGGGGTGTGTCCTATGCCTGCATAATTTTGCCGATAGGTGTCCCTCATTCACATCTCAAAAAGTTGGGAGGTATGTGTTTTGTTTGCTGTGCTACACCATGGATGTGCTTTACTGCTCCTTCTCATAATGCGCATCTATAGGTCCAGCTGACTCAATGGAAACAATGCACCCTGTGGTATAGACAGAAAAATGAGGAGCTGGTGTGAGATGGGTAGGTAATGTCTCAGTCCCAATTAGTGTGCAAACAAAGTCCCATAGGCTAAATATTTGTTTGCACCCCGTGATATGTGCTGCTGGGGGCAAGGCTTTAGGGTTAGCCTGTTGTTTAGCTGTGCATGAGCCAAATCCAGGTTTGCTTTAATCTGCAGTATTCAGATTGTACGAGGACTGGACCCTGCTTTACCTCGCAGATGATATTACCAATATACAGTGTAAACCAGATTTCCCTGAAATCCCCCTTTGCAATTCCATGAGTAGATCAATCACTTGTGAAAGAGGCCTTTTATTTAAATACTGAAGCCAGTTTCCTAGGTCTTGACAGCTGTAGAGGATACATCATATGTATCACAAAAAAAGGGACTGGCATTACAAGCAGCCAGCTATTTAATAAAAACAAGCCCAGATAGCAAGCAATTGTGCTGCAAGTTTGAAAATGACTTACTAAGCTATTGCTAGACTTGCCAGTCTTCCCAAGTTCATTGCACAATTTCAGCAAGTCCGCATTGCATGACTCCAGATCAACTTTCTTTGCAAACATTTTGCAAGTCTGCTGCAAGTTCTGGTTCAGTTATGTTGTGCAATAGTCCTCCCACCACAGGGGTCACTGTGGCTGAATTTTCATGCTGTAGACTTGCAGAGCTCTTACTGTAGACTCACCATTGCAACTTTACTTTTGCTAAAAACTTGCCACGCAAATTTACTACAAATTGGAAAAGTGTCAACTAGAAATTGTGCTTCAAGTGCTCTGCAAGTGTACATTTGCCATTGAAAATGTGCACTAAGTTAAAGTGGAACTTCAGTCACTTTTTCATATTTCTATCTATTAAATCTTCTGCCTTTGCTTTTTTAACTTTGGATAGTAACACATTTTTTTTCTGTCTTATAAAGCCCACTTTCTGTTTCTTGTCTGGAAAAAAGCCTAGACTTTTGACATCATGCACAGTTCTCTCTCACTCTCATGAGAGTTTGCCAGGAAGGGAGGGGGGATGAGTCATAAGAGGACCAATGAGAGCTGCAGAGCTGGAGGTGTGGCTCTGTGTGTCTGTGTAAATCAAGGAAGTGAACAGGCAGCAGCTTCAGCATCCCACAGTTTACCACTTCATTACCGGGCCATAGTCATATGACGGCCTGAGATGGGATCTCCCATCCTGGGTGGCCGTCATATGACGTCCTGGGATTCCCGGCCGTCTAGGGGGCGCGCGCCCGCGGCATTGCTCGGGACCCGGTGCGTGTGCCCGGCGGCCGCGATTGCCGCCGGGTACCCACGATTGCCTGTTAACCGGGCCGGACCGTGGATCTGTGTGTGTAAACACACAGATTCACGTCCTGTCAGATCAGAGGAGACCGATCTGTGTTCCCAGTACAGTGGAACACTGATCGGTCTCCTCCCTTGTGCGTCCCCTCCCCCTACAGTTAGAATCACTCCCTTAGGAAACATAATTAACCCCTTGTGTCCCCCTAGTGGTTAACCCCTTCCCTGCCTGTCACATTTATACAGTAATCAATGCAATTTTATAGCATTGATTGCTGTATAAATGACAATGGTCCCAAAAATGTGTCAAAAGTGTCCGATGTGTCGGCCATAATGTCGCAGTCACGAAAAAAAAAATCGCAGATCGCCGCTATTACTAGTAAAAAAAATAAATAAATACATTTTTTTTTAAAATGCCATAAATCTATCCCGTATTTTGTAGACGCTATAACTTTTGCGCAAACCAATCAATATATGATTTTTTTTACCAAATATATGTAGAAGAATACGCACCGGCCGAAACTGAGGAAAAAATGTGTTTTTTAAAAAAAAAAATTGGGATATTTATTATAGCAAAAAGTAAAAAATATTGTGTTTTTTTTAAAAAATTGTCGCTCTTCTTTTGTTTATAGCGCAAAAAATAAAAACCGCAGAGGTGATCAAATACCACCAAAAGAAACCTCTATTTGTGGGGAAAAGAGGACGTCAATTTTGTTTGGGTACAACGTCGCACAACCGCGCAATTGTTGTTTAAACTGCGACAGCGCTGAAAACTAAAAATTGGTCTGGGAAGGAAGGGGGTGAAAATGCCCTGTATTGAACCGGTTAAAATTATTTCAGCCAGACTCAGTGGAGGGAGATTTCTGCAGCATATTTGGCAAGTACAGAATCATAGTATATATAAAATAATATGCAAAGTGGTTGGAGGGAAGCTTCAGAATGGCAAAGATGTTTTTATTACAAATTATGTGAGCAGACTGCAGTTCTTCTTTAACAGACTTAAAGAGGAACTGACACAAATGTGCGGCAAGTTTTTCTTGCTATCTAGGAGGAAGTGGACTTAGGATTACGAAACGCGTTAAGGAGGTTTCATCAACTTGGGTGGGAACTTCTTTCAACTGTATTCCACTATCTGGTGGTTTCTAACTGTTCATTAATGAAAACTTTGTATAGAAAAAAAGTGGTTCATGTATATTTGAGTACAAAAGGAATAATTTTAATGGTATAGTGCAGTCAGGTTTTTTTTTTGTTTAATGTTTTTAGTAATTATGCCTGTTTAGGATGATATATCAATAAAAAGATATTTTTTTATATATGTATGTATTGGTGTGTACTTAAAAAGTTCCATAACTGTTCTTTTCTCTCTGTATATGTAATCGGATGTTGGTACTTGCTGTTGAGAATCAAATGATGGAACTTAAAACGTTTATTGATGTTTAAAGTGTGACAGTATGGCTCCTTCCATAGATAATGGGGAATTTAGTGCAGCCACAATGGGACAGGGTCTGTGTTTTTCCCAGAATCGCCAGGAGAATATCAAGCCGGAAAAAAAGATAAACCCACCACATCTAAGGACTGGTAAGCTGGAATATATTACATTTTGTGGTTTAGTTACCTTTAAAAAAAATATAAAAAGAAGTGGAGTGATTTTGATCTTCTAATTCTAACCCCTAGCAATGAACAAAAGTATTCATACCGTGTATCCATCTTCACCGCTAAAATCAGACTTTTATTATTCAGCGTAATGTGGTTGTCTCAATGGCTGAGTTCTAGGCACCCATTTTTCATTCTGGGGTGTGTACGTCCATCCACTGCTCTAACTATTCCTGGTAATCTGGGAACCCCCTTTGCTTTCCTATTTGTAATGAAGAAGATTTATTCTCAAACACACCCTCTGCAGGCCTCCTAGTGTCTCTCACATACAGAAAGTTTAACCCTGGTGCAGCCTTTCTCAACCAGGGTTCTATGGCTATTACTTACCTCCCAACATTTTGAGATGGGAATGAGGGACACCTACTAGCAAACGTATGTAGGCATAGGACACGCCCCCTGACACATCCCCCTTAAAGGAGAATTAACCCAAAAAAAGGTTCATTAAATCCACAAGGGCTTTTTTTTGCCACTCCTATTCCTTTATATTGGCTTTTAACATTTACAAATGCAGCAATTTTGAATTTAGATGAAAGGTTTAGCACTGAGAAACACTTTTTGAAAGATAAAAAGTGCATTTTATATACAACTATATAGATCAGACCAAAATGAGGGACAAATGAGGGGGACAGAGGGACATTGCTCCAAATCGGGGACAGTCCCTCGAAATCAGGGACAGTTGGGAGCTATGGCTATTATACAGGCCAGGGTGCAGCCACACCCACTGCCCATGTGAGGAGCTCTCTGGGGGCTGGCTGCATTGCCTTCCAAAGAATTCAGATTATTGTCAAGTGATCAACTTTTTAGCAAAGCTGCCATATTTGCTTCCGACTGTCCCTGATTTCGAGGGACTGTCCCTGATTTCGAGGGACTGTCCCTGATTTCGAGGGACTGTCCCTGATTTGGAACAATGTCCCTCATTCTTCCTCATTTGTCCCTCATTTTGGTCTGATCTATATAGATGTGTATAAAATGCACTTTTTATCTATAAAAAAGTGTTTTCCAGTGCTAAACCTTTCATCCAATTTCTAAATGGCTGCATTTGTAAATTTCAAAAGCCAATATATATATAATATATATAAGGAATAGTAGTGGTAAAAAAAAGCACTTGTGGGTTTAACCAATCTTGTTTTTTTGTACAATTCTCCTTTAAGGGGGCGTGGCAAGGGGTGTGTCCTATGCCTGCATATATTTGCTGATAGATGTCCCTTATTCCCATCTCAAAGTTGGGAGGTATGTGTTTGCAGGATGGGATTTGCAGTCATTTCCATCGGTTGCTTGAAAATCTTTAAGCTGCCTATGAAATGTTATATAATGCCCCACCTACTGTACGAAAGAACATTTCCTATTCAGTCATCAAAGATTAAGATTTCAGGTCATTTTAAAGTGCACCAATGAATAAAATGCTGGACCATAAAGGAATGAATAAATCGTGTGGTTTTAGAATGTATGTGTATATTTATTGCTTCATACCTGGAACCCTAAATCATAGACATAATGAAAGGTGCCAACAGATTTCTTTCTGAAATGTTATAAACATTATACAATTAAACATTGTATAAAATATGTACATTGGTGCTATAAATCATCCATTGGGTGCCTCAGATCCGAGGTCTATTAAAGTTTCATAATAAGATGTTATAGTGACTTTCTTCTTGTAGATGGGAAATCACCAGCTGTTATTGCAGACACCTGGAATTAGACAAGACAAGCAGGTTAACCACAAAACATACAGTAGGCAGGTTCTTTATGTGTTTGGCAGATGGCTGACGACTGATGTTATTTTTGGTGAATGTTTGTAAGGTATCTCTCACAATGGCAGCAGTGTCTACTGCCTCCTGAAAAGGGATCTGTGGCGGATTGCCTTTCAGGAGCAAGTAGTAGAAATGCCTTTGTCATTATGGCATAGCTCCCAACTGTCCCTGATTTTGAGGGACTGTCCCTGATTTGGAGCAATGTCTCTCTGTCCCTCATTGCTCCTCATTTGTCCCTCATTTTGGTCTGATCTATATAGATGTATATAAAATGCACTTTTTATCTTTCAAAGGGTGTTTCCCAGTGCTAAATCTTTCATCCAAATTCTAAATCGCTGTTTGTACATTTTAAAAGCCAATATAAAGGAATAGTAGTGGTAAAAAAAAGTCCTTGTGGATTTAACCACTTCAATACAGGGCACTTATACACCTTCCTGCCCAGATCAATTTTCAGCTTTCAGCGCTGTCGCACTTTTGAATGACATGACGCGGTCATGCTACACTGTACACAAACTAAATTTTTATCATTTTGTTCCCACAAATAGAGATTTCTTTTGGTGGTATTTGATCACCTCTGGGATTTTTATTTTCTGCTAAACAAATAAAAAAAAGACAGAAAATTTTGAAAAAAAAAATGTTTTTTTTTGTTTCAGATACAAATCTTTGTAAATAAGTAAGCTTTCTCCTTCACTGATGAGCACTGAAGGGGCTGCACTGATGGCACTGATAAGGGGCACTGATGGGCACCGATGAGGTGGCACCAATGGGCACTGATGATGGGCACTAATATGCAGCACTGATGGGGCACTGATAGGCGGCATGAATGGGCACTGATAGGTGGCACTGATGTACTTAATGTATTGTACTGTTGGATGCCAATCAGTGATGGCCATTGTGGGCACTGATTGGCATCCATTGTGAGCACTGATTGGCATCCCTGGTCGTCTAGGGTGGCATACCTGGTGGTGACATCCCTGGTGGTCTGGTGGCATCCCTGGTGGTCCAGTGTGGGCATCCTCGGGGAGGCTGCGCTGATAATCGATCAGCAAAGACCCCCCCTGTCAGAGGAGCAGTCGATCGGCTCTTGGACACGGCTGATCACATGGTGAAGAGTCCCTGCCAGAGGCTCTTTACCTAGATTGGAGTCAGTCTGTGTCAGTCTGACACACCGGAACAATGATCGCCGCAATGAGCGCCCCCTACCCTGAAGGCATCATATGACGTCCGGTCAGGATATTGAAACCACTTTGCCGCTGTCATTTTGATATATGGTGGGTGGCAAGTGGTTAATTAACCTTTTTTTTTGTTAATTCTCCTTTAAGGGGGTGTGGCAGGGGGCGTGTCCAATGCCTACATACATTTGTTAGTAGATGTCCCTCATTCCCATCTCAAAATGTTGGGAGGTATGATTATGGGGTTCTGAGTGTAGGGAATGTGATGAGAAAAAAAATGAATTTAAACAACTGTAGTATCATAACTATACAACATAACAGAATAGAAAAAAGTGGAGGGGGGTGTGAATTCTTTATGAATGCACTGTATATAAAAGGGTTACTGACTCCTAAAACCTTTAGGGCCAGTTCACACCATAAAAACGCAGTTCAAAAGCGTTCCAGATGCTTTTCTGCATTCGTGTTTTTGATGTGTTCCAGTGCTTTTTTCCCTCCCTCTTATTTCATAGGCTAGGTTCACACTAGTGCGACTTGGATGTGGGGTTCTCCGCATCCAATTCGCATGACAGGAGATTGTGATCGTCTCTCAATGCAGCCGGTTCACACACCTCCCTTGAGGCTGCAGAGCGCATTGCACAGGAGTTTCAGGGCCGAATTCAGGCAAAAATTTGGCTCTGATTCGTCCCTGAAACGGAGAACAGGGACGCACCGGACCCCCTGCTGCAAGCCACATCCGGCTTAGATGTGAACCCAGCCTTAACCTTAAATAAGGACATATGTGTTCCAGTGTGGTTTTTTTTTTTTTGCATTTTGGTGCCTTCCAGTGAATTTTTGATGTGTTTTACAGTGTTCCAGTACAGTCAAGTGCAGGAAAAATGTAGCATGTTCTATTTTTTTTTCTGGAACTGGAACGCACTGGAACTGCAAGCACTAGTGTGAACTATGCCATTGAAAACCATCTAACCTACTTTCCATGCGTTTTTGATGCAGAAAAAAAGGCACTGGACTGCATGTGGTGTGAACTGGCTCTTAAAGATTTAGCCCATGTTCACATTGGGCCGCTTTGACACGCTATTGCCGGCAACGGCACAATCTGATTCAGTGCGGCGCCGCATCGATTCCCAAAAGCAGTTCCTGTACTACTTTTGGTGTCTTTGGGGGCGATTAGAATACACATCTGTGCAGGAACCCGCACAGATGTCTGTCAAATCGCCCCCGAAGTGGGACTACATTGCTGGTTTGAAATCGTGCAAGTTCAGCTGAACATTTTGACTGCTCTTCTCCTTTAACCACTTCCCGCCTGGCCTATAGCAGAATGACGGCTGGGCGGTGGTTGTTATCCTGACTGGGCGTCATATGATGTCCAGCAGGATACAGACGCCGCGATCGGTGGTGCGGTCAGTCTGACACACCGCTACACGTTAAAGAGCCTCTGACGGCTCTTTACCACGTGATCAGCCATGTCCAATCACAGCTGATCACGATGTAAACAGGAAGAGACATCAATCAGCTTTTCCTCACTCGTATCTGACAGACACGAGTAGAGGAGAGCCGATCAGCAGCTCTCCTGACCGGGGGGGGGGTCTGTGCTGATTGTTTATCAGCACAGCCTCCCTGCGGATGCCCACACTGGACCACCAGAGACACCACCAGGGATGCCCACAACAGATGGATGACCAGGGATGCCACCCTAGACCGCCAGGGATGCCAGTAAGTGCCTAAATAATGCCAATCAGTGCCCACACATCTTGCCAGTCAGTGCCTGCCAGATGTCTCCTCATCAGTGATGCCCAGCAGTGCCATCTATAAGTATCCATCAGTGCCAATCAGTGCCCACCCGTACCAATCAGTGCCGCCTATCAGGGCCTATCAGTGCCACCTCATCAGTGCCAACTCATTGGTGCCACCTCAGTGCTCATTGGTGCCACCTTATCAGTGCCCCATCAGTGAAGGAAAAAACTTATTTATTTACAAAAATTTTTTTATTTGTTGCGCAAAAAATAAAAATGCCATCAGTGATCAAATACCACCAGAAGAAAGCTCTATTTGTGGGAACAAAATTATAAAAAATTTGTTTGGGTACAGTGTAGCATGACCGCACAATTGTCATTCAAAGTGCGACAGCGCTGAAAGCTAAAAATTGGCCTGGGCAGGAAGGGGCGAAAGTGTCTGGTATTGAAGTGGTTAAAAAAAAAAATCTGTGGCGCCAGCTGCCATTTAAAAATTGATATCAATATTCACAAAAAATAAAATGGAATCACGAATGTTTGATAATTGGTGGTAATACATTCATACTATTAAATAAGTTTCCTCAGCTCAGACGCCTGTTGATGCTTTATTCATAAAGTGACACTAAAAGACAACCTTATTATTGAATTAAGAATAGACACTTGAATCTTTTTTTTTTTTTTTTTAATTTAAACCAAGTTTAGCATCACTTTCAGATTTAAGAATGTTTTTTGGTAAATATTAAAGTGTAACTCCACTTTTGTGGGGAAACAAAAATAGCAAATAAAGAAAAAATAGTGGTCTTAAAGCAGCCGATGTATCATGATTCCAATTCGCCCAGGAGAGCAAACCTGCCGCAATACAACTGCGGCGGATGGTCTTTAATTGGTTAACCTCCCTGGCGGTAATCCCGAGTGTGGCTCGGGGTAAATAAAAACAAAACAGTGCACAAGGTGTATTATTTGTCCAATCTGCTGGTTTGCAAGGCTCTTTACATGGGTAAAAAAATACACTCTATGTCCACCTAGCCAAAGCCAGGTAGATCCCATTCCTTCAAGGGGCCAGCCAAAGCCAGTCTAACCTAGTACTAGGCAATAGGCATGGGCAGGGAAATAGCATTGAGTTGGCCCTAGGGCAGTGGAGGACCCTACCAAAAGGCCTTGCATGTTCCCCCTCAGTTTTCAGGGTATGCTCAAAAACCGACACTCTACAGTCAGTGAGCAAAAAGTGACGAGGAATGCAAAATAGGTGGAATGGGGGTCAATGTGCAAGACAAAAGGTGGCCTTCTGGAATGGTATACAGATTCCTCTACTCTTGGTCAAAAGGCCCAGTCCTGGGGGCGGGTGTATAAAGAAGCTTGTGAAGGTGCCATGACCATAGTGTCATACATAGAACACAATGAGCTTCTCATCTTCAATATGAATGTGCCATGAACATAGTGCCATACTAAAAGCACAGCCAGCTTCTCATCTTCACTGTGAATGTGCCATGCCTAAATACTGAAAGCCCAGTAAGCTTTGCATCCGCATTGTGAATGTGCCATGAATATGGTGCCATACTAAGAACACAAAGAATTTCTCATCTTCAGTGTGAATGTGCCATTACCATAGAGCCTTACTGAAAGCACAGTGAACTTCCCACCATTAATGTGAATTTGGGTTGCCTGCTTGGGGCACAAGAATTGCAGGCTCTTTCTCCCTGGCCCCTGGCAAGACCAGGTAGACCTATCCTTTCCAGGAGGTACTGAGTGAGCTACATAAGCTCTGGCCTAGTGTGCCAAGTAAAAATCAACCCGGGGGAAAAGATACCCACAGTGCACCTTATACCAGGAAATATTGGTACTAGTAAATGCTATTTTTCTCATAGACATAGAGGATAATAAGGCTCTGATAACAACATATACTATACTTGATCTTAGCTAAAAGGCCATGAAGTAGCAGTTGTTTTTTGCTCAGCAAAACAGTTAAGATTAGCCTGGTTAACAATTAAAAGGAGCACGGGGCTCCATCTTATGGCTAGAAATCATGAATACAAAATATCCATATACCGTATATATATTTTATATTACCTGATTAAAAGGTCTTTTTTTTTTTTTAATATATTGGTGGTTAAATTATTCTTACCATTTTGAGGGACAATTCTGTATTTTCTGTCCAAGCACAATTCAGACTGCCTTCTTCTGACAATTCTCTGTGCCTCTGGAGTAAGTCCATTTTGATTTCGAGAGAAGATAAAGGAGTAATCATCCAAACAATCTCCGTTGTCACCCATCTCGCGACATGAGTAGACGATGGCATAGTTATCGTAATCCGTGTCTACCACCCAGTGATTATCAACTGCACATAGAACAAATAGGATTCACAGGTTAATTTTTACACGCAATGCTAACACAATCATGTCAATTCTGCTGCCTGCTCAGATTTTAAAGTACTGTATTCATAAATGTCTGACACAGATTAGCCTCCCACCGCTGCCTCTCACCTGACTTGCTACATAGTTACAATGTTGCAGTCTGATCACTGGGGTACAGGAGAATAACGTAATCTCTGACTTGTACCTATAGGTAACCCTATAATAAGGCTTACCTATAGGCACTGTATATACCTCATAAACCTGCACCATTTAGGAGATATTTACTGTATATGCAGCTGATGACATCACCGGCGCATGCGTTCCTCCAGAGTCCTGTGCCATAAACAGGGGCTCCCCCGCGCATGCTCGGGAGTGACATCATCGCAGCTCTGGGCACTCACACAGCCGGAGTCCGCGAACCCGGAAGGAAGAACGGGTGAAGATGGAAGCTGCCTCCAGCGGTGACAGTGCATTGCTGGAATGCTTTGTTTTTAGGTAAGTTTCACATAATGTGCTAGTATGCGATGCATACTAGCACATTATGTCTTTACATTTTAGGTCTAAAAAAAATAATCACCCAGTGGTTTACTCCTAATTTAAGTTGACCAAAACGATATAATATGAGATCAAACCTAAACACTTTCAATTTGTGTGTAATCAGGCAGGCCCTTGCACTACATAGTTTAATGTAAAGCTGAAGTAAATTGAATAAGAAAATTGCTATGGTTTGGATCTCGGCACTGAATGGTTTACCTCTTGCCTACCACATAAGGCATGCTCAACAAAGCTGCTGCTCTGCTTTTCTGGAGTCAATTGCTCTTGTTAAAGTGGTTGTAAACCCACGAAAAAAAAAAAAAAAAACCCACAAGACATAGGCATAATGCATAGCTCCCAACTGTCCCTGATTTTGAGGGACTGTCCCTGATTTGGAGCAATGTCCCTCTGTCCCTCATTCCTCCTCATTTGTCCCTCATTTTGGTCTGATCTATATAGATGTATATAAAATTATCTATCAAAAAGTGTTTTCCAGTACTAAACCTTTCATCTGATTTCTAAATTGCTGAATTTGTAAATTCCAAAAGCCAATATAAAGGAATAGTAGTGGTTAAAAAAGCACTTGTGGGTTTAAGCAATCTTGTTTTTTTGTACAATTATCCTTTAAGGGGGCGTGGTAAGGGGTGTGTCCTATGCCTGCATACTTTTGCCGATAGGTGTCCCTCATTCCCATCTTTTCAAAAAGTTGGGAGGTATGCATAATGAGCTAGTATGCATAGCATACTAGCTCATTATGAAATACTTACCTTAGATCGAAGCCCCTGCAGCGGTCCCGGAACGCCGCTGTGGCTGGCGACATGTCGCGCGGAGTTATTTCCGGGTATCGCAGACTCTGGTATCGGCACAGCTGAAGAAACGGCACGAGCGAGCCGTTTCTTCAGTGCGCATGTGCAGATGACGGCACATGCTGATACAGTGAATATCTCCTAAACGGTGCAAGTTTAGGAGATATTCACGGTACCTACAGGTAACCCTTATTGTAGGATTACCTTTAGGTAAAAGTGGTGTGTTCGGGTTTACAACAAGTTGCAAGTTGCACTTAATTCAAAAAACATTTGAAACAGTTTTCGTTATGACAGTGAATCATGCCCCAAATTTAGGTAATTCTAATTTGCTCAACTTAAACATATGCGCAAATTCAAAATAAAATTCGACAGTTTATATCTTATGAAAGTGGAGCTAATTAAAGCCAACATTCTTTTGGCATACAAAGACAGGTTTTATGAAGATGTCTCGCATGCATTCTAAAAGTGGAGCAGTGTGCACCAAATTCAAGTACAAGTTCTAGACAGGTACATGAATTTGGCACACGTTTAGTGCCGGTTCACACAGGGGCGACTTGTCAGGCGACCTAGCCGCCTGACAAGTCGCCTCCTGTTCTGTACAATGGAACTGTTCTAATAGGAGTGACGCAAGTCGCTCCGACTTAGAAAAAGGTTCCTGTACTACTTTGGGGGCGACTTGCATAGACTTCTATACAGAAGTCGTTTTGCAAGTCGCCGTGGCAGTCGTGTGCAGGTCGCCTCGGTGAGGCGACCTGCAAGTCGTGCCGCCCCTGTGTGAACCGGGGCTTAAAATACATGCAGGACACTGTAGCAAAACCTGTCTGTGCCAGTCTTTATGAATTCCAAGGACTGTATGGGCACCTTAACAACCATACCCTGCACATTTGCGTCCATGTTGGGCGAGTATAAGGCGCTGTGTAAACTGTTGGCGCTATATAAATCCTGTATAATAATAATAATAATGAGAGCTTCCTTCCTGCGCACTCCTAACCCAGCGACTGAGCTGCCACATACACGACCAGCTTTCTGTTTGTGATTGGGAGCCGTGGGACAGGCTTACGATCATGTTACCACTTTCACAGCAATCACGTGATCGGGAAGTCCGTCCTGCCTTGCAGCGTTAAGACCCAGTTGAAGGGCGGCCCAAAGGGTGTTAATGGACATTTTTACCCCAGGTTCAGAAATGTATTTGTTTATTACAGGTACTTATATAGCACTGTCAATTTACGCAGCACTTCACATCTATATTGTACATTTACATCAGTCCTTGCCCTCAAGGAGCTTACAATCCAAGGTTCCTAACTCACATTCATACATATACATACAGGGGCCAATTTAGACAGGAAACAAGTAACCTACCAGCATGTCTTTGGAGTGTGGGAGGAAACCCGAGTACCCGGAGGAAACCTATGAAGGCACAGGGAGAACATGCAAACTCCAGGCAGGTAGTGCCATGGTTGGGATTCTAACTGATGACCCTAGTGATGCTGGGCGGAAGTGCAAAATACCATGCAGGCACAGGAGAACATGCAAACTTCAGGAAATATTGAGTTATTTTTAGCCAGTTTTGCTACACCCAGACTACAATGATTTTTTTACTGTGTTTTGCTTACCTCCTTTTTCAAGATAGGATGCCAGTCCATAGTACTTCATAACGAATTTGGAAGGCTCATCTGTGTCCTGGAAGACTCCCACCATATCAGCGCATACTTCAATAGTGCTACAAACAAAGCACAAGTATATCTAAAGTTCTACCACTAAACCTGAACTCCAGGCAACCAAATAAATATAGCCATGAATTAAATACCTTATATGCAAGCTGTTTTACCTGCCAAAGGATTTGTATTTCTGTTCACTCCTAATAATAATAATTCATAATTTCCCTTTGGGATTAATAAAGTATTCTGAATCTGAATAAGAGTTAAGCCTCGTACACATGATCGGACTTCAAACAAACTTTTCCGTGGATTTCTGTCCAAAGGACGTTGGCCGTGAACTTGGTATGCATAAACACGGCAGGACTTTTTCAGCCAACTTTCACCAAATCACGTGGTTTTTTTGCTCATTAACGCCACCCTTTGGACAACTTCTGTATTGTTGTCTGATCTTTTGCATTGGTTCTGAGCATGCGTGTTTGTACTTTAGACTAAAGTCTGATGGATTTGTGTACACAAGATCTGACTAACCGACGTAGGACTTTTGTTGCAGGAAAGTTTGTCTGTTCGCACAGCCAACATTTGTCCGATGAAAAAGTTTGTCCGATGGAGCGTACACACGGCCGGCTGTTGCCTTAAAACAGGTAATTTGCATGTTTGTTGTCAAAAAGTCAGATTGTGTGTATGGGCCTTTACACAGCCTTTCCACAAAGCACAGCCCTATCTGCTAAAGCCAGGGATCTAAATTTTTCTCTGTTGCAGTAAAGTCTCGTACACACGATCGGATTGTTGGCCAACAAAACCGTGGACTTTTGTCCGAAGGGCGTTGGCCCAAACTTGTCTTGCATACACACTGCACACAATTGTTGGCCAACAATCACGAACGTAGTGATGTACTATGTGGTTTTTCAGCTCTTTAGTGCCACCTTCTTTGGGCACCTTCTGCTAATTTTGTGTTTGTTGATTCGCGCTTTTCATTTCGCGCTTTTCAGTTAGTTTATGAGCGGCTGTTCATCAACCAGACGTTGCGGAATCGGAGGAGATAACATGTTATTTATTATTGGCCTTGGAGTTATTGCTTTGACATTATTTTTTTGGTTGAATAATGATTTGATTTGTTATATTTTTGGATGCATAGAATGCACTTTTTGGTTAAGTTCTATTGGCAGATAGCATGTCTAATTTTATTTGTTTTCTTTTTTTAATGCACAATAAAAAAAATTGTGGAGAATAATACTTGGCTATGTGTTTTACTTCAAATGACAGTTTGGGAGTAGGCAGTTATATTTAAAAAAATAATATGTAAATTTCACAAGTAACATCAACATATTTGTATCTTTGATCTTAAACACTACGGGATAATGGTGTTGTGATAACTTGCCCAAAAAAACCCATAATAATATTATTCTTGATATAAGAAGATAATTGTGCGCTGTATGTCTAGATTTCATAATTTGCCTCATTACGAATGTTAATTCTCCATTACAAACGCTAGTTTACAAGACCGACCGCTTCTGGCTCGTCCTTGCTTCCGAGCATTCATGTTTGTACTTTGGACTTTTGTCCGACGGACTTGTGTACACACGCTCGGAAAATCTGACAACAGACATTTGTCCACGGAAAACTTTAAAACCTGCCATCCAACATTTATCCACGGAAAATCCGACAACAATTGTCCGATGGAGCGTACAAATGATCGGATTTTCCGCCAACAGCCTGTCATCACACATTTCCCGTCGGAAAATCTGATTGTGTGTACGTAATACTAAGGTCCCATACACACTTTTTAATTTTCTGCAGTTTTTTTGTCTTCAGATTTACCAAACTATATAATATGAGATCAAACCTTAAAGGCCTGTATACACGATCAGAAAATTTGAAGTTAAATTTCGTCCGATGAACGATCTGCCGATTTTCTGATCGTTAGTATGCTGCTTTTGACAGCCAATTACAAATTTTCGTCAGATAAAAACTGGATGTGCAGGCTCCAAAATTTTTGTCTGATGTGACCACAACGTCCGATTTTCTGTTCATTTGTATGGTTTTAGCCCCCCCAAAAAATCTGAAGAGCTAGGCATGCTCAGAAATGAAAGAACACATACAAAACATGTTAACACATTATGTCACTTCTGACGTTGAATTCTGTTGTCAGAAAATTTTCTGATGGTGGGCAACCTCTTTACTTTCAATTTGAGACTAGCATGCAACAAAAAAACTGATGAAAATTAGTCCAATAATCTGATCATGTGTACAGGGCATAGAGTTTAATTTGTATGCAATCAGACTGGCCCTTGCACTACATGCTATTGGTAAATCTGAAGACAAAAATCTGCAGAACATCCAATAGTGTGTGTGGGGTCTTACAGGTCTCCTCCCCACCCTCAACCTTTGAATGAACAGTGAAGTAGAAGCAGTAGACCAATGAGCTAATCTCTCTGTTCTCTCCTCCTTTCAGCATGCCCCTTGTTAGCATATAAACACTGCAGCACAACCGATTGGCTCCTTGTGCTGTTTCTTCCTCTCCAGTCTGATCTCTGTTGTACCATTTGGTTCTTCGCAAACTGGTATTCCGCTGCCATAACTGGAGATAAACAGGTGTCAGTTTGACAACCGTTTTACCTGTGTAAAATAAGCCTTCAATGTCAAATGCTGAAGACTAAGCAACAAAACCAGACATGGTTAATCCTGCCTTTGAGCTTATTTGACCCGGGTGCCCTGTGGCAATACCTGCAGTAATGTTGCCATAAACCTCAAGTTCCATTCCTGCTGTGTCAGTTCTGCAAATGGCATGCAACATAAAAAATATCTACCATATTTGTTTTTTTTTACAGATTCTCAGCTTTCTTATATGTCATGTTTTAGGGGATTTAAGTATCAATCAGTATCTGTGTAAAAAATGAAACAAGAGGGGCGTGGCCTGGACATGGCGGGGTGAAGTCGCTTGGTGCTTGAGCTCCCGCACCCGGACCCAGCAATCGAGGCTGCTATGCCGATAAACCAGCACTTTTACACCCGGTCATGAGCTATCGCAAGACAGGAAAACACAAGGGTACCTCCAAGCCGAATCCGGCAGCCCAAATCGACCGTTATCTGAGGGAAAGGCACGGAGCCGGTCCGGAGGCCCGTACTGAACTCACACGAGGCGCGGCCTGTACAACCTCTTCGTCCTCAGACAGTATGGCGAACTCACAGTATCCGGGATCACAGTCTGTGACAGGGACCCCGACCTTACTAAACTCCATAGGGAGCAGCCAGTCGGTAACAAATCACACTGAACACATTACCAGAGATGATTCCGACATCAGAGAACTGCTTCGGGCCCTACCTACTAAAGCAGATCTGGAAGCCCTCCCTACTAAGGCGGACATGGAAGCACTTGTCCTCAGAATGGAGGAACAGCACCGCCGAGACTTGCAGGAGGTCCGTACGGAGGTCCGGGAGATCGACGAGCGGTTAACCAGAGAGGAGGCCTCGGTGGGGGCAATAGAAACCCGAGTGGCGCAGCTGGAGAGAACACAGCAGCACTACCAAGAACAGCTTGCTGAAGTGCAACTGCACACCGAGGACCTAGAGAACCGTAGCCGCCGTCAGAACATTCGGTTCAGAGGCATTCCAGAAGCTACCGGCCCGGAGGATCTCTTGGCGACAGTAAAGGAGCTGATACGTACTATCTTGGATGGGGACATGCCAACCACGCTAGAATTTGATAGGGTACACAGGGCCCTTGGCCCTAAACACAATGACGCTGAACGGCCCCGGGATGTTATATGCCGCGTGCACAGATACAGCCATAAGGAGCAGATCATGCGTGCAGCACGCACCAAGGGCCCAGTGGACTTTGATGGGGCGCACATCTCTGTTTATCCGGACGTGTCTCGTGCAACCCTTCTGAGGAGAGCTATGTTGAAGCCGCTGCTGGAGCGATTATGCCGTGCTGAGATAACTTACAGATGGGGATTCCCTCTTCAACTAACCATTCGTAAGGGCAGTGAATCGTTCTTACTACGCAGACACGCTGAGCTCCCAGAACTTTTCTCCTTTCTAGGGATGGAACCGGTGGCGCTGAGAGACTGGTTGGGGCCTCTCCCAGGCAGGGAATCACGCCCGGCTCCGCAGAGCAATCAGGTGAGCCTCCCTCGCAGGTCAACCAGACGCAGACAACGGGAACCCACGCCGATAGGTAGAGGAGAACCGGAACTTTAAGACGCGAGCTCACCCTCAATGTAAGTGACATGTACCATGAGATGAATATCCGGGGGATCTTAACATGTTTTCAGCATTATTGGCTGCCCTTGTTATGACGGTTCTGGTCCCCCACCGATTTCTCCTCTCGCCTCTATTTCCGTTTCTGTTGTTATTTTGTTTAGTACCCTGGGTGGTTCTGCTGAGTGTCCAGAGATATCCCCTCAACCGCTTCACAGTATGAACAGTTCTTTAAGGCCCAAAGGCTACGAGGATGAATGGGCTGAGCTCCCCACCTGCTCCAGGGGGCCAAGTAGGGGCCATATAAGGACAATTTTTTTTTTTTTTCTTTTTCTCTCCCCCTGTCCTAGAACAGAATACGGATGACCCCCCCTGACCCACACCATCCAACGGATAGTCACAGCCTGCAGAACTGGGGTATACACAGCAAAGAATTAGATGGATCTATGCCACCATGGAACGTAGTCTATCTTAATGTCCTATTATGGAGTTCTCGGATCTCACGGGACATCGTCCATCAATAAGTACCCTAGTGATAGAACTGCAGCAATCATCTAGTGTTTGAAGGGGGGGGAATCGGGGGAGGAGATGTAAGGGGCCCAAACACGTTCTCGGGTCAAGGGGGAAGATGATCGGGGCCTCTAGCGGAGTTAGTGATGTGATCAATGCTGTGAGGTTTTGGGGTTAATGCGGACATAATGCTATATATAACATGGACAGGCATGTAGTTGACACTGTTATTGTTATGCCGAAGAGTTGTGCCTCATTGGTGTTCTAAAGGCTCTGATCCTCGCCCGACCCACACCTGGGATGCTGAACAAACATGACAGCATACTATAGGTGCGATTTTAGATTAATGGGGTCCGGATATAGAAAGGCCTGTGGGTCGGGCGATGTAAGGCCTCCTAACGGGCTAGGCTCTTCAATTTATATTTTTCTGCAGAACTATTGGATATCCTGTTTTAAGCTCCCTTTGATTGTACAATGGTTTATAACCGTTTATTTGCTTTATATATGTTTCGTTTAACATGGGTCTGGCTGGGGAGCTCCTGACCTCTGTTGTGTTCAGCCACTACCCCAATTAGGATAACACCCCTCTGGGACTTAGTTTGGTAGTCCCAAGGGTGCTTTGAGACTAAGTCTCCCACACGCTTTAAGCGTCTTAGTTTTTATCCCTCTCTCTTGGGTGCACGGACACGCCAGTGACCCGCCCTCTACTTTTCTGAGTTCTTTCTTCTCTCTAATTACCTTTTTGACCCCTCCCTCCACTTCTTCTTTCCCTCTTCCCCCCCCCCCCTTTTTTTTTTTTTTTTTTTTTTTTTTTTTTTTTTTTTTTTTTTTTTTTTTTTTTTTTTATCTCTCTCCTAAGCCTAGCCTACATCATGGACCCCAGGGATATTGTCAGATTAATGACTATCAACGTCAAGGGCCTTAATACCCCTGAGAAAAGAACTACCGTCTTGGCTAATCTGAAACATGCAAAGGCTCATATTTGCTTTTTACAAGAAACCCATTTTCGAGCAGATGCAATACCAAAACTTCAAGATCGTTTTTTCCCAACTGCGTACCATGGGTGCTCGTCTGAATCTAAATCAAAGGGGGTGAGCATTTTAATACGTGCCACAACACCATGGACACTGAAGGACCAGTGGACTGATAATGAGGGACGGGCACTGCTAGTAAAGGGAACCCTGGGCAGCTCCGTGGTGACTCTGGTGAACTTGTACCTCCCCAACACCGGTCAGATCAGACTCCTTGAGTCTGTTCTGACGAAATTACAAGACTTTGCAGAGGGGGACGTGATCCTGGGGGGAGACCTAAATTTTACTATGGATCCATATCTAGATGCGTCTAGGCAAACCTCCCAAATTTCCTATGCAGCACTCAAGCGCCTAAAGAGGAACTTTCACGCCTTCCACCTGGTGGATGTATGGAGGGTGCTGAGTCCTACACAGAGGGACTACACCTTCTATTCTCACCCTCACGATTCCTATACGAGAATCGATCTTTTTATGTTACCCCAATCCATGCTATCTAGAGTACGTTCGGCCTCCATAGGGTCCATCACTTTCTCGGACCATGCTCCAGTCTTTGTTGACATAGACCTTTTACCACATGTACCGAAACAATGGCAATGGAAGCTTAACGACTCACTACTTCAAGACCCTGCAGTGGTAGAGGAAGTGGCTAGGGAACTTAGAAACTTTTTTGTGGATAATGTGAGCCCGGACTGTACTCCCCAGATGATCTGGGAGGCACATAAGTGCACTATTAGAGGGATTCTAATAAAAATAGGTTCCCGCCTTAAGAAGGAAAGGTCTCAGCAAATTCTTGACCTCTTAGATAAAATCAGGGAACGTGAATCCATACACAAACAATCCCTTGCACCCCAAACACTTTTGGAGCTCACAACTCTGAGAAATCAATTGAGATCCCTGGCAATGTTCAGAGCTAAGGCGGTGATCACGAAATGCAAGCGTACCTTCTATGAGCATAGCAACAAGTGTGGTAGGCTGCTGGCGAGGGCCTTGAGAACCCAGAGAGCACAAACGTTCATCCCTGAGCTCATGGGAGACCAGGGCCTTAAAGTTCATAATACGGAGGACATTGCGGAACAGTTCCGCAAGTATTATACCTCTCTATACAACCTCCCTCAACATTCATCAGCTAGGGATAAATTAAGAGAAAAGGAAGCTATACGAGAGTATATTCAGAAATCGGGTCTTCCAAAGCTGCCTGAAGAGGCATTAGCTTCTATGGAGGAACCGCTAACGGGGGAGGAGGTAGCTCGAGCCATCGCCAGCATGCAAAAAGGTAAAGCCCCGGGCCCGGACGGGTACTCGCTGCCATATTATAAGACATTTGGGGGTATCCTAACACCGCACTTTCTTGCGGCTTTTAATGGCGCTGGAGAAGGGGCGAGTCTCCCCCAGGACTCACTACGGGCGTTCATTTCTGTGATACCTAAGGAGGAAAAGGACCCGCTACATTGCCAGAACTATAGGCCCATATCCCTCCTTAATGTGGATCTCAAGATCTTCACCAAGATTCTGTCCATGAGACTATCGGAGTGGATTCCGTCCATTATCCACTTAGATCAGGTTGGTTTTGTGCCCACCAGAGAGGCGAGGGACAACACCACGAAAGCAATCAACCTTATCCATGCGGCACACATGAAGGGAATTCCGATGCTGCTTCTCTCTACCGACGCCGAAAAAGCGTTCGATAGGGTGAACTGGCCCTTCTTGATCGAAACCCTATCTCACATAGGATTAGGACAAAGGATGATGAACTGGATGCATGCCATATACTCTGGGCCATCGGCGCAGGTGAAAGTAAATGGCCTACTATCCTCCCCCTTTTCTATTGCCAACGGGACAAGACAGGGGTGTCCCTTATCCCCTTTAATATTTATTTTAGCACTGGAGCCCTTTCTCCGGGTTGTGAGAGATAACCCCAATATATCGGGGATACATCTAAAGGATTCTTTGACTCCCAAAATAGCAGCATACGCGGATGACCTGCTCTTTTTTATATCTAATCCCCTAGTCTCCATACCTAACTTGATGTCAGAGCTCAGGGAATACGGCAAACTATCCAACTTTAAGGTTAACTTCCAAAAATCAGAAGCCCTAAATGTATCTATACCGGACTCATTGGCTAAACTATTGAGAACGGATTTTCCCTTTAGGTGGGCGGATTCATGTATTAAATACTTGGGCATCCGGCTACCAAAAAAGGTGGAAGATGTATTCTCTTTTAATTTCCCTCCCATGCTGAGAGACATTAAAAAAGACCTGCAGAAATGGCAAACAGGCTTTTTCTCCTGGTTTGGAAGATGTAGTATAGTAAAAATGAATGTCATACCCCGTATTCTGTACTACCTCCAAACCCTACCCATCAGGATCCCCAAGGCATTTCTAAGAGCAGCAAACCGGGAATTGACCCTGTTTATTTGGGCTAGGAAGCCCCCGAGACTTGCCCATTCAATCCTACGATTACCAAAAATGCATGGTGGAATGGCACTTCCAGATGTGGCTCTCTATCACTCAGCTTGTCATTTGACAAGAATAATCGACTGGTGTCGTCACGGGACACTAAAACAATGGATTCTAATAGAGAGGTGTCTGACGGGGGTGGAACTAGAGGGTTTGCCATGGTGTCAGCAGAACCTGCCAACCCGCATAACGAATCATCCTACAGTGGGTGAGACGTGGCGAATGGCTCAAAAAATATTTAGAGATCATTCAATTGTGTCCGCTCCTTCGCCATTAACCCCGGTAATTGGTAACCCGGCCTTTAGCCCAGGAGTAAACGAACCCAGATTCCAAGCTCTCAAAGGGAGCAACAGGTCTCAGCTCCGTCACTTCATTGGGAATGGGAAATGGTTGACCAGGGAGGAAATCATGGAGGACCCCCACTTGGCGACCCTTTCTTTTTGGCAAAAAGTTCAATTAGCGCATTTTCTTAGAGCTCAGCCCCCACCGGCACCTTTCCTACGTGAACTAACAGCATTTGAATGTATTTGTTCGGAGCAGGAGCCGCTGCGCCATGCCATTTCGTTATCCTACCAGCTCCTTATCATGCCCCCCAAGGGATTTAGACCCTCTTATCTGGCCAAGTGGGAACGAATCCTGGGAATAAAGCTCAATGAGAGACAGGCAGAAAGAATACTCCTCTTTACCTACAAGACCTCGATCTGTGCGGCCCAACAGGAGACAGGTTTTAAGGTTTTGTCACATTGGTACCACACGCCAGACAGATTACATCGGATGTTTCCTCAGAGCACGAATATTTGCTGGAGGTGTGGAGAGGAAGAGGGCACTCTCCTTCACATATTCTGGTCCTGTAGGCTTCTGACATCTTTCTGGTCGGAGGTACACCGGATCACACAGAAGTTTACAGATAGGAAGCTGCCCAGGACCCCTGAGTTCTTCTTATTACACCATCATGAAATACCAAGCAAGGCATACAGGAAATCAATCCTGCCCGCACTGGTTACAGCAGCGAAAAGCTGCATCCCCCTGAGCTGGAAGAGGACAGAGCCCCCGGGTATCGCGGTATGGTTGAAAAAAATAGTTAACATTCACAAAATGGAAGACCTCGTGGCCACGGACCAGGGACGAGGTGAACAGTTTTCTAAAAAGTGGTATTATTGGCTCCAATTTTTCTACTCAGAAGAGTATGCAGAGCTGGTGGCCTAGATAATAGAAAATAAGAGACACTGTAGATGTAGCGGGAGAGGGGTGGGGTTGTGTGTGTGTGTTGTGTTTTTTTTTTTTTTTTTTTTTTTTTTTTTTTTTTTTTTTTTTTTTTTTTTTTTTGTTTTCCCTTTCCTCCCTCTTTCTCACCCTCTCTTTCTCTCCCCCCCCCCCCCCTTTCCATCTAATTTCCCTCCTCCTTTGCTTTCTGTGTTCTCCTTCTATGTTTCCTCTTCATCGCTGGTGTTCCTCTGTTCCCATGCTGAGGTGCCCAGGGAGGGGAGGGGGAGGAAGAACACAGAAACTTCAGCCAAGAAAATTCACCAAGAGGTAATACATAATACTAAACATGGCACAATAGACTTCTTTAAATTGCAGACTGGACAGCTAGGAAAAGATTGTATAGGAATATACACGCTATCAGGCAATATTGCTAGTCTAGTAAAAATTAATCAACAGAGATGTATATATAACTTGAAAAATTGTTGTCCCTGTTCTATTGCTGTCTGTATACTGTAGCTATCTTGCCTCTTTGCAAATAAAGAATTTACAAAAAAAAAAAAAATGAAACAAGTTGGTCTGACAGCAACAGGATTAAATGGTAACCCAATACACATAGTGGGGGTTATTTACTAAAAACTGGAGAGTGCAAAATGAGGTGCAGCTGTACATGGTAGCCAATCAGCTTCTAACTTCAGCTGGTTCAATTAAGCTTTGACAACAAAACCTGGAAGCTGATTGGTTTCTATGCAGAGCTGCCCCATATTTTGCAATCTCCAGTTTTAATAAATCAATTCCAATGTGTGTTGCCTGGGGTTCTTTTTAATAATATTTCCAGTCTGAAATTTGACCTTTTTTGGTACAGACCATATCCCTTTCACCAAGCCCTGCCCAACAATAGTTCCAAAAAATAAAAGGAAAAGGGCAAACCTACATAAACAGAAATTCTTGATGGTATAATTCTGGTAAAATGGCAGCTGCTGTTATTTGAGAGGAGAGCGATATCTCGATATCTTACCCCATTAAAAAGACTCTTCCTCTGGCTGTGGCTGTCATTTTTCCCTCCTCATCAACATTGAAGTGGGCCACAATGTCATCATAAAGGAAAAGTCCTTCTGGGTCCTTTTTGGCTACTGCATACCAGGTTCCAGCATACTGGAAAAATACAATTACATGAATATAGAATGCCATAGATTTGCCTGTTTATTCTTTTGGTATAATTCTCGCTATTATGGTATTTCAAGAAATAGTGCAATAAAATACAGTAAAACCTTGGATTGCGAGCATAATTCTTTCCGGAAACATGCTTGTAATCCAAAGCACTTGTATATAGAAGCGAATTTCCCCATAAGAAATAATGGAAACTCAAATGATTCGTTCCACGACCATTTATTCATAATTCCTTCAGTTTAGAGTTCATATAAAAAGATTACAGCAATGTGATAAATTGTATAACTATAAAATGTCCATCCACAAGGGGATTAGAAGCAAAATCCAGCAGGAGCTACAAAGTATAAAAGAGAAGAGAGGTGCCTCTAATTGTAGCAATATGGTTACATTTAATGAAGGTACAGCATTTAGCAACTCACGTGGTTGATGATAAAAGAGGCACATCTAAGTATGCAGGCATCCGGGGTAAAGCTGTCCACATAGACCGTCCTGGGCCGGCTCTCACTGCTGTCAGTCTGCAATCGTGATCGGGAAGACTACCCTGCAGTAGAGCGATCTGAAAGCGTGCCTTGAACCGCTCGTGGAGTGCAGCGTGGAAGGGACTACTTCGATGGCGGTGAGGAGGACGGTCTATGTGGACAGCTTTACCCCGGATACCTGCATAATTAGATGTGTCTGTTTTAATCATCAACCATGTGAGTTGCTAAATGTTGTACCTTCATTAAATGTAACCATATTGCTACACTTAGAGGCGCCTCTCTTCTCTATTATACTCAGTTGTGACATGACGCTACTTGTATACCAAGACATCGCTTGTATATCAAGTCAAAATTTATTAAAAAATTTTGCTTGTCTTGCAAAACGCTCTCAAAACAAGTTACTCTCAAACCAAGGTTTTTCTGTATTACAAACGATTGCTGGATTGGGTAAAGTGCAGATACTTGGTGAAGCCAAGACAAGGGTTTGGCTGTGAAATATTACTGGAACACCAGAATTAGTCTTCATGAAAGTGGCTTTTGATTTTATCCCAAATAGGTTATATTTACATTTATGTATAATTAGTGTAGTAATCCACCTCAACCTACTAGAATTCATCTTTTTATTGCTGAGTGTTCTTAGATAATAAAACATGAAACGTCTATCTCAGATGTTGAGGGTGTTCTGCTACGGTATTTATTTTGTATTTCTATTTATTCAGGCAGATATGAAATACTGCATATGAATTTTATACAACTACCACTTGGAACCAGTAGGTGGCAAGCTCTCACATTTAAATGGAATAGACATGCTGTTAAACGATTTATAAGATGGACATGCCGCCCTCTCTCCTGGAAGAGATGAGACCATTTGAGTTCATTATCCACAGACTTTGCTAGGATGCTCTATAAATTGAGTGTTATTGTTTTCCTTCTATACTTAGACCCCATTCACACTGAGGCGCTTGAAAACTGCCTATAAAATGTCAGGCGCTTTTGAGGCGTTAGCGGTGCGTTTTTTTTAAGGTCATGTGACTCAAAAGAACCATTTTGCGGTGCTGCACTTTTGAAGCGCTTATCATTCATTTCAATGGAGAGGTCTGTTTTGAGGCACTTTTTTAAGGGCTCCAAAGATGCTGCTTGCAGGACTTTTTTCACCGTCCTGCCAGCGCACCGCCCCAGTGTAAAAACATCCAATGATATTAATGGGAAGAAGTTTTCAGGCGCTTTTTTTAGGCGCTTTTTTTAGGGCGAAAGTGCCTGAAAAGAGCATCAGTGTGAAAGGGGTTTAAATGTATGCTTTGGATAAGAATGTAGCTTTTATTGAAGCTTTAATGAAGCTTGGCAGATGCCCCATGTGTGTGTGTTGATATCTCCTACCTGCAATACCTCCAAAACAAAGCAAAGCTAAATATGAATTAAAGCCTCCCAAAAGCTGTCGGTGCTTCGAGCAAACTTTTTTTTTTTTTTTTTTTTTTTTTTTAACAGTAAAGTTTATTGCACATACAAAAAACATACAAAGCATAAACAGTATGTCAAGTGAAATTCTTGCCTGACATTGCAAGTCGCATTGCTAACACAGGATTGAGATCACCACAGCAGGCGCTTATTGTGAACAGATAACAAGGTAACAGTTAAGAGCACAGAAAATACAGTGCCTTGCAAAAGTATTCACCCCCTTGGCTTTTTACCTATTTTGTTACATTACAGCCTTTAGTTCAATGTTTTTTTTAATCTGAATTATATGTGATGGATCAGAACACAATAGTTTAAGTTGGCGAAGTACAATTAGAAAAATACATACATAAAACTATTTTTCAGAAATAAAAAAATGATAATTGGCATGTGCGCATGTATTCACCCCCTTTGTCATAAAAAGCTCTGGTGCAATCAATTACCTTCAGAAGTCACATAATTAGTGAAATGATGTCCACCTGTGTGCAATCTAAGTGTCACATGATCTGTCATTACATATACAAACTTTTTGAAGGGCCCCAGAGGCTGCAACACCTAAGCAAGAGGCACCACTAACCAAACACTGCCATGAAGACCAAGGAACTCTCCAAACAAGTAAGGGACATGTTGTTGAGAAGTACAAGTCAGGGTTAGATTATAAAAAAATATCCAAATCTTTGATGAAAACTATGAGTACCATCAAATCTATCATAACCAAATGGAAAGAATATGGCACAACAGCAAACCTGCCAAGAGACAGCCGCACACCAAAACTCACGGACCAGACAAGGAGGGCATTAATCAGAGAGGCAGCACAGAGACCTAAGGTAACCCTGGAGGAGCTGCAGAATTCCACAGCAGAGACTGAAGTATCTGTACATAGGACGACAATAAGCCGTATGCTCCATAGAGTTGGGCTTTATGGCAGAGTGGCCAGAAGAAAGCCATTACTTTCAGCAAAAAACAAAATGGCACGTTTTGAGTTTACGAAAAGGCATGTGGGAGACTCCCAAAATGTATGGAGGAAGGTGCTCTGGTCTGATGAGACTAAAATGTAACTTTTTGGCCATCAAAGAAAAACGCTATATCTGGCGAAAACCCAACACATCACATCACCCAAAGAACACCATCCCCACAGTGAAACATGGTGGTGGCAGCATCATGCTGTGGGGATGTTTTTCAGCAGTCAGGACTGGGAAACTGGTCAGAGTTGAGGGAAAGATGGATGGTGCTAAATACAGGGATATTCTTGAGCAAAACCTGTACCACTCTGTGTGTGATTTGAGGCTAGGACAGAGGTTCGCCTTTCAGCAGGACAATGACCCCAAACACACTGATAAGCAACACTTGAGTGGTTTAAGGGGAAACATGTAAATGTGTTGGAATGGCCTAGTCAAAGCCCAGACCTCAATCCAATAGAAAATCTGTGGTCAAACTTAAAGATTGCTGTTCAGAAGCACAAACCATCCAACTTGAAGGAGCCGGAGCAGTTTTGCGAGGAGGAATGGGCAAAAATCCCAGTGGTAAGATGTGGCAAGCTCATAGAAACTTATCCAAAGCAACTTGGAGCTGTGATAGCCACAAAAGGTGGCTCTACAAAGTATTGACTTTAGAGGGGTGACTTTTTCTGTTATTTTTTCCTATTTGTTGTTTGCTTCACAATAAAAAAAAAAAAATATCTTCAAAGTTGTGGGCATGTTCTGTAAATTATATGATGCAAATCCTCAAACCATCCATGTTAATTCCAGGTTGTGAGGCAACAAAACACAAAAAATGCCAAGGGGGTGAATACTTTTGCAAGGCCCTATGACTGTGTTACCCCCCAATGCCCGGAGGTGAGTAGCAATTAAGTGTAGTGGGGGGGGGGGGGGCAGGAGGGAGAGAAAAAAGGGGGGGGGGGGAGAAGGCCCAGGGCCACCCACCACAAATACACACATTTCCGAAGTTGGTATCATTGTGGACTGACGGATCTCAGCCACAGGCGTCAATCCAGTTTGACCAGATTTTGTCAATTTTTTCTCGGCAATTTCTGCTCTCGTATGTGATTTTATATATATGTACTCTGTTGATCGTATTTTGCCAAGAAGTTCTCATAGGAAGCTCCTTCCCCTTCCGCTTCAAGCAAACTTTTCCATATGCCCTGTACACATGATCGGACATTGATCAGACATTCCGACAACAAAATCCATGGATTGTTGGCTCAAACTTATCTGTCATACACACGGCCGCACAAAGTTGTCGGAAAATCCGATCATTCTGAACGCAGTGGCGTAAGACACGTACGTCGGGACTATAAACGGGGCAGTGGCCACTAGCTTTCGTCTCCTTATTTATTCTGAGCATGCGTGGCACATTGTGCGTCAGATCTGTGTACACACGATCGGAATTTAACTGATTGGATTTTGTTGTCAGAAAATTTTATAGCCTGCTCTCAAACCTCGTGTGTCGGAAATTCCAAGAGAAAAAGTCCAATGGAGCCCACACACGATTGGAATTTCCGACAAGCTCCGATCGCACATTTTCCGTCGGAAAATCCGACCGTGTGTACAGGGCATTAGACTTCTATGAAGGCTTTGAAGACCCACTAAAGCTACATTGGGTATAATTTTTGAAGCGAAGCCAAAGCAAACGCAAGGTGTAAACAGCACTGTTAGTTAAGCATTTTATTTAGTGACAGGAGCTTTGACTGACGTTCAGAGAGTGTCCGAAGCCATGTTTTGAAGCAAGTGTAAATGAGCCATAACAGTGTTGTCAGCGTTACTCAGTACCTCCCTACTGAACTACAGAGCACCTTCCTATTGCTCATCTCCATAACAGAGGGGCACCCTTTAGTACAAAAGGGATTCATTTCTTTACATGATGTTAGGGGCTCTTTGGATTTTAAACAGGTATTCTTGGGTAAATGCAGCATCATAATTAAGTTAGGCGGTTAAACATTTGGGAGCCTCTGGAATTTTTGTAAATAAGAAAGTAAATATGTAAATCCATGCAGGTATGGCTAAAATTTTAACTGCTATAGGCACTGCTTTATCTATTTGTGGATAATTTGCCAACTTAAAAAGCCCAGTTACACCAGAAGCTAACAATAACAATCCCATATTAATGGAAAATATAAAAATAAATTAGTTAGACACTTATCTCATAGACCCTTTGTTAGAGTTGTAGAGAAAAAAATGCATACAAAAAAAACATACAATACAGGTATATTTAAAACAAGGTGGCATACCCGTTGTCTGTCAAAAGTTTCCATGGTTTTGAAGGTGCTGACACGGCAGTCCCTCTCTGCCGAACAGACGCAGAACAGGGCAATAAAGAGCCCAAAGACTTTGAGGTCCATCTTTTAGTGCACGACCAGCTCTAGAAAAACTGTCAAATATATAGAAAAATATAAAGCAAATCGTTTATCAATTCCTCTATCTGTTTTAATTTTTTAAAAGTAATTTTATATATATGTATATATATGTATGTGGATATATAGATATCTATATCTACAGATATAGATATAGATATAGATATCTATATACATAGATAGATAGATAGATAGATAGATAGATAGATAGATATGTTCTTTTTAAAATGAAAATATAATAATTGTAGATAATAAAATATAATATAGTAATAGAAAGGAAATATAAAATGGGCAATTTAGAGAAGTTTGGAATGTAATAGTAATTAGATATGGAAAGTTCATTAACCTATAACAAATGAGATCACTTTTTACGGCAGTAAGCTATGTTAAGAGATGAAGTTGGGTTATTTGCTATGGGTTACTACACTTGCACAGTCATCATGACTTGCTCGTATTTAGTAAGTCTAGAAATATTTTAAAAACATCATGTACACAAATGTTCCACATATACAATACTACCACTACTACTGCTAAAAACATAACTATTAAAAAGTGCAATAATACTATGGAACAATACCAATAAATAGTTTTCTCCATATTTTACATTTGCTAAAATTATTTTACAAATATTTAGCCACACCAAAAAAAAAGAATAATAGCCACAGCAACAACATCATCATGAATATTATTAGTAATAACTGTAACATGAATTAACATGATCTATACTTTAAATAACCCAGTAATAAAGTGATGATAAAACGTGGAGTCCTAATTAATAATAATGGCAATAAACATGATTTGTTAAATTGGAAACTAATAAATTTGTGCTATTCTGCCTTTAGATAATTTGCCATTAAATATTTGCAGTAATTATTTTATGGAGCTTCTAATATAAAATCCACTGTCAAATGTTAATGATCATGAAATGACCATGTTCAGGTAGCTGAAGTAGGTCCAGAGAGAAGTTAATAGAGAAGACGATCATCTTACAGAAAATCCAGCTGCTCCCAGTTGTAAGAAACCCAGGAATGCTGTGCCTGAGTGCCTTATATACAGCCCCACAATCACACAGTTTCGTAACTCCAGCAGAAAGCTAAAAGACCTATATTTACCCTGCCAATACATCCAGTCCCAACTGGATAGAGGCCCACTTCAACAAACTTGCATAACATCAAACCATGCACTTTAACCCATAGCCCATCACTCTGTGAAAACCCCCCACAGCAATCTTAGGAGGAAAGAAAATATGACTCTGTGTACAACGATAGGTGGGGATTTGCTAAAAAGATATTTGTGATTTTAGGAGCTTCGTCTGTGGTTTGGAGGTGGCTGGCTGCAGGCCAGCTCTCCGGGGGGGGGGGGGGGGGGGGGGCGACACATGCTCAATTCATGTACAGTCCTGTTCAAGTGTTTGAATGTTTTTCTTGAAACATATACAAGATTACATCCATGTTTCATCTTTTAATGTCAGAATTCCCATTAATTACCAATATGTTAATATTAAAATCACTGCACATAACATATGCCATCTAAGAGCTTTTACTGTATCAAATATGTCTCAATATACAGTATATTAAATTAATATTAAAGGCAATGTAAAAACAAAAAAAACACAAAACAAAAAATGTTATACCTACCTGCTCTGTGCAGTGGTTTTGCACAGAGCAGCCCTGATCCTCCTCTTCTTGGGTCCCCCGCTGGCAGCCCTGTTTTTACCACCTGAAGTCTGCTGATCTCCTGAAGCCTTTCTGCAGCCACAAGTCCATAAGAACTCCAGCAATGACTAAACCTGGTCCGGGCAGGTGATGGTGTCAACAGTGCACCATGCCTGCATAATGTGTGTTGAAATGGCCACTTTTGTTCTCTGTCAGAAGCCCACGTGACAAGGTGAAGGAACACAGGGACGAAGCATTGTTATCCTATAACAGGAAGTGCCTAAATTGGGACCTAAATTGGGACTAACAGAATGGGTAATTGGACAAATGATCAGAAAGAAAGTAATTGTAACTTGCAGTTTACTGTGCAAAGATAGAAGCAGTAATGCAAAAAAGGTTCAGGATGGCAAAAACCATGCGTACATTGCAGATGAAAGTAGCACAATCATATGAAAGTTACACAAACATGGCCTTTTCATAACAATGTCTCTGTTGTTCAATCAGGGTAACATGTGGCTGCATAGAATAGTTTCTTTAAAGGAGAAGTGCAGCCAAAGCTCGTTTGGCCATCCTTTTCCCGTGGATTACAGGAGCGCAGTTCGTTCTGCACTCCTGTGATTCATCTTCAGCTGACAGCGAGCTGAAGCCCCCTGTCGCCTGAAGTCACAGAGCCGGTCCAGGCTGGGGAAAGATCACGACCATGTGGTCGGGATCCACCCAGATGCCTGGATTGGCACCTAGCTCAGCTGAGAGCCTGAGCCAGCCACTCCCGTCCCCTCCACAGCCCAGTGCGGTGGGGGGGGGTGCAGAGCATACAGCGGTGAATGACAATCACTAGCTCTCTGCTCACAGAGCACTGAAAACAGAGTGATCAGTGGTGTTTGATCACTTGGTTCTCAGTCTTAGAGCGGGCTGGGGACAGACCACCTAGGTAAATATAATTAAAAAAAAAAAATACCAAACTTCTCTTATAAGACTCTATAACAACAAAGTCAAGTTGAGAATCATTACTTCAGTCTACGAGGCTTTTATTCTAATAGACATTGTCACTCTCAGGGAAGTCTGGTTAGCTCTGGCAACACAGGTGAACAGCTGAAGGTATCTAAAGCTTAGGGACACAAAGGAGGGGAGAACCCAACTGGATCTGGAATAACCTGTTATCATTCAGGGAGGTGCTCCCCACAATAGCTGGTTCCTGCATGATATTGGGCTCCTGCCTGTCTGCCCGCACTGCTGTTCTATCATTGGAGGGACTCTCACCTGCCCACAGATCATTTGCCAAGCTACCTTTGCCTCATCTGATGTGAGCTGTTCCTCCCTGGGCATTGAAGTCCAGGGAGTCGAGGGAAAAGGAGTTAATGTTGCTTATGCCTCCATCTTATGATGATTAAATGGGCACTCTGCTAAAGGACCTTAATGGAAAAATTACAGGTATTTTTTTTTATACCCCTGCCAGGTTATTGTTTTGCTGTGTCCCCTTGGGGAAATCCCCTTCACTCTCTGTTGCAGAGACAAAACAGGAAGTTAGAGGGAATCTCCCAAAGTAGCAGAATTCCACTCTTAGATGACAGTCGATCTTGGAACAGGTGTCCCCATTAGAAGATTTTCTCTCTACTCATATTCTGGGAACAACTCAAAAATGTTGTGTTTCATCTCTTTGTTTTCTCTGTGCCAATGATAGCCATTATACATCAATTGGGAAATTTCCCCAATGGGTACACAGATAGCCTTAAAAACTTAACAGGTTCTAACCCTTCCCAACTCTATTAAAAACTAAAAAAAAGTTTTGCTTTAGAGACACAGTTTAAATGTTCAAATAAACTATGTATATTGTAAGACTACACCACATTGCTGCTCTGTATTATAAAACTCTGGTATACATGATGTGCTGTAAGAAGGCTCTAGAATAATGTTATTGAAGCACATTTTGGATTCTGAATTAAAATAGAAAAATAAAATGTTTACCTTAGGGCCCAGGCACCTCATGGTGCCTCAGTGTCAATATTTGCTTCTCTGTTTCATCATTCTCTCAACTGCTCCTCTGCTTTTTGTTAAACATTTTCCAAAAAACGTGTGTTAAAATGTTCACAGAGGGGATGCAAAGATCATCCCTCATCACTATCACCTACAAATGACTAACCTTGCATAATGTGGACGTGTATAATCATTGTGCTGTTTATATTTTCCCACTTCATTTTCAAGAACATTCTACATGTAAAACTGCATTAATTTCAGGATATTTCTAGAAGCAAACAGAGGTTAAGCCCACCAAGTTTCTAGCGTGCCTTAGAGCCCTCCAAAATAATAATGTAACAGTGAAATCCAGATAGAACTGAAAACTAAACATCAAAATGGACACGAAAGTACAGCTTAGCTTGGCCCTAGTCAACCAAAGTTCCATGGAATCTTATTTTTTTTTCCTGAGGTTGCTAGAGATATATTGAGCAATGAACAATAGTTAAACCCTCTCTCACTTAAACCGATCCCCAATGCAAGGGGGCAATTTTCCATAAACCACCAAAGTAAGGAGTCACTTCTACACTGACCACTAATGGTAGGTTTTTCACACTTTTTTCATTGTAAGAGCAGGGAGTGGTAAAAATGATCTACCCTTGTGTCAAATACAGTGGGTAAGCCACATTCTTTATCCTTTTGTTTACATTTTTCTACAACTTGCTGGTCATGAAAATGTACCATAAGGTGTAGATTTAATCATTTTCGTTCCCCAAGACCTGGAAGCTTTTTAATGTTTCCTCGCAGGTAAAGAGGTTGAGAGTCTGGCTTAGCTGCTTGACTTGAGTTTCTTTTTTTTCTTTAATGCCTACAACGGGCAAAAACATGTCAATACAGCCAGTGTATATACATCAAAAAACAATATATAAATATCCATACAGGCATCTGCAAAAGTATCGAAGGAGGCTGACTTGAGTTTCTTATCCAGTGATTGCTATAGTGTTTTATTGTTTTAAACTTTGACAAAATAACAGGCAATATGGCATAACTGAATAAGGGGTTGCAGCCCCAAGTTGCCACAAAGATTCTAAAAATCAAAATAATTCTAAAAAAAAAATGAAGCAAAATAAAGTAAAAAACCCCTAAAAAACATAACAAAGGGGCGTACAGGTTAACACTGTACAAACACAGTCATCATAATAATATGAATCAAAAAACTGAAACCTAGTTTCGACCTCAGAGAAACAAATTAATTGTTTCTTCCAGGCTCCAGCTATGGTCAATTTTGATGCTCAGATGTAATTTGCTAATCTGAATTGTCGTTTGATGAGACCCGGTGGTTTAAAATGGAATAAGGCGAACCAAGGATCTCTAGAAAGGTGGGTCCCAAATAACCTATTCAAAAGTGTGAACACTTTTGTCCCAAAATGACAAATGACCCAGCATGGGATAAGTCCACCAGGTATGAAGAACATCTGCCGGCACCTGGCAAACCCTAAAGCAAAATCCCGTATGTCCAGGGAATACAGTAAGTGAGCAAGTCTAGCAGTTACCAGATACCATCTGGTTAGGACCTTATATGTGGACTCTAGTGTGGTAATATTGGTAGACAACATGGTGTACCAATCTTTTTCTGGCTTGTTGGCCTTTAAAAAAGCTTCCCATTTGACAAAGTAGCTGTGCATAGCAGGGGAGAACAGGCAGGTAAATTGGGAGTAAATGGTAGAAATCATCTTGAAGCCAAAGGGGGTGTGATGGCATATATGTTCAAAAGTGGTCAAGTAGGAGGAGAGGTTCTTATCACGAAAAACTATAGTGTTTTAATAAACATACTCCCTATTTTTGTAATCGGAACAACTAGAGATACCTCTTAATGTAGAGGAGGTATTACCAAACACACTGTAGGATCCTTTTTTTTATCATTTATGAATATTGTTTGCTGCTGTCTCTCAGATCAAATAATAATTCTGCTGTGTTAACAGCTATTTACATATATACACGATAAGGCCAAGTGTCTGTGACCAATACACTTATATGAGCTTGTTGGACATTCCATACCAAAACCATGATCATTAATATGGAGTTACATACATATAGTTGCATACCATAGTTAGTCAGGTTGAAAAAAGACACAAGTCCATCTCGTTAAAAAAAAAATGTAAAAAAACCCCATATACACAATCATATACCCACAGTTAATCCAGAGGTAGGCGAAAAACCCCAGCAAAGCATAATCCACTTCATGATCCCCCGAGAGGCATATCAGATATTCCTAGATCAACGTTAGCTATAAATGTTAGTACCCAGTTATATTATGTACACCTAGGAAAGAATCTAGGCCTTTTTTAAAGCAATCTACTGAGCTGACCAGAACCACCTCTGGAGGTAGTCTATTCCACATTTTCACAACTCCTACTGTGAAGAAACCTTCCATATTTGGAGATGAAATCTCTTTTCCTCTATACCTAAAGAGTGCCCCCTTGTCCTCTGTGATGACCTTAAACGTGAATAGCTCAACACCAAGTTCACTATATAGACCCCTTATGTATTTGTAAAGGTTGATCATATCCCCCTTAATCTCCTCTACTCAAGAGAGAATAAATAAAATTCCTCTAATCTTTCCTCATAGCTGAGCTCCTCCATGCCTCTTATCGGTTTGGTTGCCCTTCTCTGCATTTTCTCCAGTTCCCCAATATCTTTTTTGGGAACTAGTGCCCAAAACTGAACTGCATATTCCAGATGAGGTCTTTCAAATGATTTGTACAGAGGCAAAATGATATCTCTCTCTCTGGAGTCCATACTTCTCCTAATACAAGAAGATGAATTTCACCTTAAACCCATGTTGAAGAAAATAAAATTGTATAATCTATGGCCAGCCTTGGTGTAGACTCCTGGGACCACCAGTGAGCCAAGCAGGAAAGTACAGTTCCTGGGGGGTTCTGTACATCAATGGTGTACAGGATGGCTCCTGGTTGCCATATTGGATTAAATTTTACAGAAAATTACAGCAGCTGCAGATTGAAAAGGAAAGGTAGCTTTTAATTAAATTAAAATTACAGTATGGCTTGTGTAACATTTGTATTTGCTATATTATTTTTTTACTTGCTGTATTTTTTTCCACAAGAGTGGAGTTACCCTTTAAGTTTTCTGTACTTTTATTCCCCTATACTAATCACACCTTCATGTAAAAAAATGTTTTTGTGAAATTAAAAAGCAGTGATTGCCTACAGCTAATATTTATGACTACCACAGGGCATAAAAGTAAGAGCAATTAACAAAATGTATATTTCCCTATTTGAAAGAGAATTAAAGTGGATATAAAAGCTAGTGTAAAAATACTTTATAAGTTATATTCCTGTACTGTTTCTATATGATTGATTGCTTGTTAGCTGCAGCAGTGCCAGACCTGAAAGTTTCTCACATCTCAGCGCTTGTTCCTAAAAACAGCACTCTGAAGAGTTTGATCTTGTACAGGCAGTCAGATTATTGGATGAATTTTCGTCAGTTTCTTGTTTGATGCTAGTCTCAAATCGAAAGTGAAGAGGGTACTCAACATCAGAAAATTTTCTGACAACAGAATTCAATGTCAGAAGTGATGTAATGTGTTGAATATAATGCAGTAATTACCCTACTTTGGCAGATAGAAATTGGCCAGTAGTTCACTAAGGCTGTCCATGTTTTCACTGATGCAAGACTGTTCTGCTTCCAGGCCAATTGCCCAGCAGCAGCAGAGTTATATTATGGATAATAGGCCTAACCAGATTGTGCCTAAATTTTATAATATCTATTGGTATAGGGGTGTGAATGTGAGTGACATAACATTAGTTGGTTAAATGTACACTGCTCTTGCATTTTCTTTTTTCTATCAAATGTGGCATGCTGCAAAAGACAGCTCTGAAAACAGATGGTCAGTAACAAGTAAATTCTCAAAATGCAGCACCCCAAAGAAAAAAAGTCCCTAACAACATAAAATAAAAAATAAGCAAATGAAAACCTCAAAATACCACCCCTAAAAATAAAAGCCTGGTCATTTTAAGGAAGTCTTTCTGCAAAAAAAAAAGCAGTTAAAAAATAAAAGCCCTGTCTGTCAACATAAAATAATAAACAATATGCCTCCAAGATATATGAAAAGCCCAAAATACCAACCCCTAAAACAACATCCCATTTTTTTTTTTGTTTTCAAATAGTTTTATTAAGCATAACAAAATTTTACATACAGAAAAAAGAAAAAGTCACATCCTTCAAAATTATAGGCATTACATCAAGTTACTGATAGATGGTGTACATCAATGTTAAAAGTTTAAATCGTACTTAGTCAAAAGGCATCACGTATGACTCCTGATAAGAGAACCCATTTTAATGATATGCCATAACCCTGAAGAATATTTATAGTAGCTAAAGAAAAAGGAAAAAAAATACAAGAGAAAGAAAATAAGAGAAATGAATTGTAACATCTGAATTAAAAACTGTCAATTTTGAAGTCTGAACAGGAACCACGGATTCCATTTGGCATTGAATACAGGGATAGAATCGTGTAAAGTGTGAAATATTTTCTCTGCTATCATCGTACAGTTTATACATGAAATAACTTGTGCATATGGGACCGAAGATGATTTCCAGTGTAATGCAATGGCCCAAAGCATGGCTATACAAATTGAGTGGATTAATCTCATCAGGGGTTTGGGAATATCAGGGATGACCTGAAATAGGATACAGTGGTGGAAAGTGAGGGTAATAGAAGTCCCAGCTAAATTGTCAATCAATTTTAATACCTCCTTCCAAGTAGGTTGTCATTTTTCACATTCCCAAAATAAATGTAAGTGCCCAAATGGGTACAGCCTCTAAAGCACCTGGGCGAAGCTTGTGAGTAAATTTTGCTCAGGCGGACGGGGGTATAATACCATCTTGTCATGAGCTTAATGGCAGTCTCCCTGATTGTTAAGGACTTCGTACATTTACGTATGTTTTACCATCCTCTATCCCAGTCCAGGTCCTCGTGATCTAAGCCTAATTCCTTTTCCCATTGGGATCTATATTTCAGGATGGGTTTTTCTTCTACTGATTCTAATGACCTATAAATTCCCGAGATAAGACCCTTTTGACGAGGTGAGGTATGGCAGACATCCTCAAAAAGTGTTTTAGTGTCTGAGGAGAGGTTGGTATAGTGCAGTTGAAAGAAATGGCGAATTTGTAAGAAACGGTAGAATTCACTGTCTGGTATATGATAGAGAGACTGTAGGACAGAGAATGTAATTTTAAACCAGCCAGAAAGTCTCCCAACGTGGTCAGGTTGCATTCCGTCCAAGCTAGGAAAGACTCCGGTTGATCATAAGCTGAGGGGAATCTAGGGTCACCGAGATATGATGCACCCAAGGGTGTTTGAGATATGAGGTTGTATTTTATCTTATACTGATTCCAAAGTTTCAGACCTATTGCGACTACTTGGTTTTTACTGGGCAATTCTGGGAGAGAGGGGTTAGAGGTCCACATCAACCCAGGGAGATACAAGGGAGAGATGGATTCCTGTTCGAATTTTACCCAGGGGACCTTGGAGTTTCTAATGTTCCTTTTCGCCTGTTGTATATATCTACTGGCTAAGTAGTAGAGCCATATTTGGGGAACTCCCAGGCCTCCCCTTTTTGAGGAGCGATATAAAACCTCTTTAGCAAATCTCGGGGGTTTGTCCTGCCATATGAATTTATTAAAGTGGGCCTGAACTTTAAGCAGGTAAGATTTAGACAGTCTGATTGGAAGGGAGCAGAACAGGTACAGTAACCTGGGGAGGATCGTCATTTTAAGGGCTGTGATCCTGCCTATGAAAGGAATATGAAGATGGGACCAGAGTTTAAGGGTTTTCTTCAATTTGGTTATCATCGGAGGATAGTTGGCTTCGAAGAGTTTGCAAAAGTCTCCTGTCAGATCAATGCCCAAATATGAGAGATGAGTTTCAGCCCATGTGAACTGGTAAGCTTGTCTAAGTTGATTGACTTCCACTGGGGTAAGCCCCACTGGAAGGGCCACTGATTTCGAGACATTCATCGAAAGACCTGAGACCTTTGCAAAGTTCGATAGGGTCCGTAGTAAGTTAGGCAAGGAAATTAGGGGGTTAGTAAGAAACATTAGAACATAGTCTGCGTACATACAAAATGTGTAGGTTGAGGGACCTTTGGTATAACCAGATATGTCTGGGTTATTGAGTATTGCAATGGCTAGGGTGTAAGAGAAATGTTGCGTTCCGGGTTCACTCGCGCTCGCATACATTCGTAAAGGACTCTTCGGATCGCAGACGTGCCAATGCGCGTGCGCGAACGAAGGTGCGCGCCCGCGGGAGCATGTCCACGCGGCCCTTTGGCACCAGACGGCCTATTTAAAGGACACACTGACTGAAACAGATGCTGACTGATCTTCAGCTGTTCCTGTACCAGTACCCTGTGTTTGCTAGCCTGCCTGATATCCGTTGCTGAGCCCTTGGCTCCCCTGACCTTGCTTCTGGACTCTCCCTCATCCTGGATTACTGGTTCCTGATTTCGGCTTCCAATTTGACTCTGCTCCTGCCTGATGATTTGGTACCTTGCTGTCCGCCTGCTTCCGAACCTGGCTATTCCTGTGACTCCGCTCTTGTCTCCTGTTTGGCTCCAAGCTGCCTGCCAAGTTGCTGCATCTTCGCTCCTGCGATCAGCTGCGACTTCCTGCATACCTAAAGTCGCATCGTCTGCTTCAAGCTTTCTGGGCTACTTCTGTAGGCACTCGTGTTCCTCCTTTCCTTGGGGTCCTTCTGTTCCCACTCTCAGCAGGACCCGGGTTGGAGATACAAGGGAGGCCGACCTCGTCACTTCAGACTCCGATAAGGTACGCGACATAGGGGTTCTAGAGCGAGGGCAAAAATTAAGGGGGAGAGTTTGATACCCCTGTCTAGTACCCCTTCCTATTGAGAAGAATTTGGAACTACAGCCCGGGATCTTAATACGAGTTTTAGGATTTAGATAAAGGGCTCGAAAAGCTTGCAAGAATTCACCTTGGAAATCCATGCGTTGTAAGAGAGAGGATATATAACTCCAGGAGACACTGTTGAACGCCTTTTGAATATCTAGGCTGAGCATAAGAACTTTACGGGAGGATAAATTGGCGTCCTGGATGATGTCTGTGGCTAGCCGTATGTTATCTGTGATGAATCTGTGAGGGATAAAGCCGGATTGGTAGATAGATATAAGGGAGGAAATTATGCCTGCCAATCTGTCTGCTAAGATTCTACTAAAAATTTTTAAGTCATTGTTCATGACGGAGATTGGTCTATAATTTTGGGGGAATGTGTGATTTTTATTGGGTTTTGGGATCAGGGACATATTCGCCAATAACATCTCCTCAGGAAAGCTACCACCTTGCAACACCCAATTAAAGAGCTGAACCAGTCTCGGGGATAGAGAAGTGGAGAATTTCTTGTAGTATATGGAAGAGAAGCCATCTTCAGGGCTTTAATTACATTAAGTGCCTCCGAAAGTGTGATGGGGGCGTTAAGTTTCTCCAGTTGTGTGGGAGAAAGAGTAGGTATAGTGATATCTTGGAGTTCATCGTCCGGTGCTGGTTTCGTTTGGACTGGTGCTAATAGGGACGAATAAAATTGTTCAAATATTCAAAGCACCTCTTTGGGATGAGAGGTGGTTAGGCCAGTCTTGGTGGTTAATTTATAGATATGAGGGGGACGAGTAGACTGATTCAACTTTCTTGCAAATAGGGTCGAGGAGGTGTTATTGTGAAGCAAAAATTTTGCTTTGGACCATCTAAGGGCTTTTTCAATCTTAGAGGATAAGAGCGAGTCTAATACTAGGCGTTTTTGGTCAATAGACGCTCTAGTGGATTCTAGGTTCAGAATGTTGGTATTTTTATATAGGCGGTCTAGATCCTTTTGTGAGGTCCAAGATTTTTTGTCTATTAAGTTTATTCTGGGATGAAGCTATGCTGATCAATGTGCCCCTTAAAGCTGCCTTGTGGGCAGTCCAGACCATGGAGGGTGGAGTTTCGGGAAGGGCATTCAAAGAAAAATATTCCTCAATGGACATTGCTATTTCAGATTCCACTGCTAAATCCGAGAGGAGTGCCTCATTTAGCCTCCATGTATGTGAGGTGGGAGCTAGTTTGATAAATTCCGTTGTGAAAGAGGTCACATGGTGGTCAGACCATACACAGGGGTGGATTGTTGCTTTAGTGGAATTGGCTAAAATAATGGGGGAAGTGTAAATGTAGTCCAATCTAGCGTAGCTATTATGGGGGTGTGAATAAAAGGTAAATTCCTTGAGCCCTATATTATGCGTTCTCCAGGTGTCTACCAGTTGGTGTTCCAGAAGACCACGGGTTAGAGATCTGGGGAAGGCTTTGGTCGTGGCTGCAAAGGAGGATCTATCCAGCGTATGGTTAGCCACCAAAATGAAGTCACCTCCTATGATCATATGAGGTGAGTGAAAAGAGGCAAGTTTATCAAAGAAAGATTGGAAAAAGGATGCAGGTGCTTCGTTTGGGGTGTATATACTGGCAATTGTTATTTCTCGATTGTGCAAAATCCCTTTAATAATGACGTATCTGCTTTCCTTATCTCTATACATTTGTTTAACCTCCATTGGAAGAGAAACACACAGAAATATGGCGGCGCCCCTGCTTTTAGTTGAATGGAGAGAGTAAAAAGTTTGGGGAAAATTTCTATGAAAAAATTTAGGGTGCGAAGTGTGAGAGAAATGAGTCTCCTGAATCAGGAGAATCTTGGCGCCTATCTGGTTATATAATTCAAAAGCTTTGCGCCTTTTTATGGGGGAGTTGAATCCCTTCACATTATGTGAAATACATGTAATCGCCATAAGTGGTGCAATAATGTACTATCAGCTGGAAGAAGATCAAATGTGAGATTAGTGTGAGGATAACTAGGGGGTGTAATCCTAAACTCTCCAGACCAATCAGGGGCGCCGCCAACAACTCGCAAGTAGCGGTATTAATTCTATGCAGACTCATTTTATGAGAAAATTCGAATAGACATATCATATACTTTTCATTAAACAATTTCTGAGAAGGGAAATATTTCAGACTTTAAACTGATTGACCAAAAAAAAGTATGAAAGAAAAACATAACTAAGAAAAAAAAAATAGTCTAGTGACTTTGAAAAAGTCATGAAACCCAACATTAATCCTGGATCGGGTAGAGAGCAAAAGAAAACTGTACCTGATAAAAAAAAAGAAACTTTCCAGCGAGACAGCTCGGTCTCGTACCCAGCCAGAATGCAAACACCAGCTTGTGAGGTTGCAAGGGGTAAAAGAAAACCAAAAAAGAGAACCTACAGCCCTAAAGTTTCTGGGAAAAGTGTTTGCTGGGTGGGGAGGACATGCAGCGGCTCCAAGGGACAGGCGCCCAAATAGGCATGTCAGGATATTAGGTGCAAACCGCCATGGGAAAACTCAGAGGCATAGGCAGCAAGTCGATCAGCGATGGTGCTCATCATTACCATCACCGATGTCGTAGCGGATCCTCCTTCTATCTCTCCGAGGTGGTGGAGTCTGCCAAATTGGAGCCGGTCTGGGTGTAGATGGTGGTCGGCGAATCGCTGCGGCATCAAGGCAACATCCCATTTTCTAACAAGAAGTCTTGCAGTGAAAAAAAGGTTTGCTCTGAACAGAGCAGCAGGTAAAAGTGACATCAAATCAACCACAAATAGCAATCACATACAAAAAAGTCCCTACAAATAAGAAAAAGTGCAGCAAGAAGTTTGATCGGCCAAAGAACTAGAATTAAAGTCCATTTTTTTTTAATGATTCTACTCCCTCCCTATGCAGTTTGCCAACTTTCCCTATCCTTTCCCTACAGCAGCTGCCAAAACAATATGGCTGTTCTGTTCCTCCTTTTTATAGTGCAGGGATTGGTTTATCCAAAAGCCCCATTATTAGTTCCATTAAGCCTGCTGATAATAGTTCAAAGGTCACGCAGTGCTTTATGGTTTAAAAAACTATTTATCTCCTAGTCGAATCTGCACAAAAATTCACCTTAAATCTCGAATCCCCTGGAATCATCTCAAGCTCATGGTAGCAGCAAACCCGAACCTCATCCCTAACTACCTCCTTGCTTTTCACTTAGGCGGGATTGACATTCCTTCAGCCTTTCACAGCCTCCTGGAAAATTCACATCACTTACCCCAGGCTGCAGGTAAGTAAATGCCAATTTTTCTTTTCCAAGATTTTGTACTTGCATGGATCTCAGCTGTACAAACACGAAATTTTGTGATACTTAGGCACCTACTGACCTTCAGCCCTCTGAGTGACAAGAATATTCCAGGAGGTTGTGGGTGGCTGTAGGTAAATCTCTGAGGAGAAATAAGGTAGGAGTGGGAGGTTGGAGGTGGAATATTAAACTATAGATCACAAAGCATTCTTAGCAAATGTGTAATAGAGAGGTTGTAAAAGGGGAATGACCAAGTGATATACATTGTAAAATGTCCTTTTTAAAGAGTTCTTCCATTTTATTTAGAAACAAAATTCCCCTTTGGGTGATCAGTTCACATTGCAGTTTCACCATGACCTTTGGTGGAATCTGAATATGAAGGTTCTGCTTCGTTATGATCAACTGGTGCACTCTTGGTGTTCTTTTTTTTATTTTTGTTATGTATATAGAGTGCCTTGAAAAAGTATTCATACCCCTTGACATTTTCCACAGTTTGTCATGTTACAACCAAAAACGTAAATGGATTTTATTGGGATTGTATGTGATAGACCAAAACAAAGTAGCACATAATTGCCAGCTAATTGCCAGCTCTCATCTCTCTCCACAGTTAACTGTTGTGGATCTGCTCGTCAGTCCCGCCTACTTAAAGATCTCCAGCTCACTTCATTCCTGCCTTCGCCTTGGTCACATCACAAGAAACCATCTCCTGCTTTCCTGTTTAAAGACTGGCTTTGCTGACATCCCTTCTGGCTCCTTATCCTGCTTGCTGTTCCTCTACTTGGATCCCTGACTTCTGGCCTGGCTGATTACCCGATCTGGTTACTGAACTCTGGCTTGGCTGACTTCCTGATCCAGTTACTGGACTTTGGCTATGCTTTGACTATGGTTACTCTATTTACCTTTTTATTTGTATTAATAAACAAGTGTGATTTTATTGTACTTCTGTCTCGGTCTGGTTCATGGTTTCTGACAAGTGGAAGGAAAATGATAAATGGTTTTCAATTTTTTTTTAAATAAATATCTGAAAAGTGTGGTGTGCATTTGTATTCAGCCCCCTTTACTCTAATACCCCTAAATAAAATCTATGGGAACCAATTGCCTTCAGAAGTCACCTAATTAGTAAATAGAGTCCACCTGTGTGTAATGTAATCTCAGTATAAATACAGCTGTTCTAGGAGGCCCCCAGAGGTTTGTCAGAGAACATTAGTGAACAAACAACATCATGAAGGTCAATGAACAAACCAGACAGGTCAGGGATAAAGTTGTGGAGAAGTTTAAAGCAGGGTTAGCTAATAAATAAATATTACAAGCTTTGAACATCTCATGGAGCACTGTTCAATCCACCATCCAAAAATGGAAAGAGTATGGCACAACTGAAAACCTACCAAGAAGTGGCCATCCACCAAAACTGACAGGCCGGGCAAGGAGAGCATTAATCAGAGAAGCAGCCAAGAGGCCAATGGTAACTTTGGGTAAGATACAGAGATCCACATCTTAAGTGGGAGAATCTGTCCACAGGACAACTATTAGTTGTGCACTCCACAAATCTGGCCTCTAAGGAAAAATGGCAAGAAGAAAGCCATTTTCGAAAGAACGCCATAAGAAGTGCTGTTTGCAGAAGCCATGTGGGGGAGACAGCAAACATGTATCAGAAGGTGCGTTGGTCAGATCAGACTGAAATTGATCTTTATGGCCTAAAAACAAAAGGCTGTGTGTGGCAGAAAACAAACACTGCACATCACCCTGAACATTCCCTCCCCACCGTGAAACATGGTGGTGGCAGCATCATGTTGTGGGGATCCTTTTTGCAGCAGGGGGGGGAAGCTGGTCAGAGTTGATGGGAAGACGGATGGAGCCAAATACAGGGCAATCTTAGAAGAAAGCCTGTTAGAGTCACCAAAAGACTTGAGACTGGGGAGGAAGTTCACCTTCCAGCAGGACAATGACCCTAAATGTACAGCAAGAGCTACAATGGAATGGTTTTGATCAAAGCATTATCATGTGTTAGAAAGGCCAAGTCAAAGTCCAGACCTAAATCCAATTGAGAATCTGTGGCCAGACATGAAAATTGCTGTTCACAGACACTCTCCATGCAATCTGATAGAGCTTGAACTATTTTACAAAGAAGAATGGGCAAAAATGTCACTCTAGATGTGCAAAGCTGGTAGAGACATCCCCAAAAAGACTTGCAGCTGTAGTTGCAGTGAAAGGAGGTTCTACAAAGTATTGACTGGGGGGCTGAATACAAATGCATGACACATTTTTAACATGTTTATTTGTAAAACATTTTAAAAACCATGTATCATTACCCTTCTACTTCAAAATTATGTGCCACTTTGTGTTGGTCTATCACATAAAATCCCAATAAAATACATTTACATTTTTGTTTGTAACGTGACAAAATGTGGGAAATTTCAAGGGGTATGAATACTTTTTCAAGGCACTGTATATGTGTTTATTGAGATGATTGAACATGGTGTACAAAACAGTATTCTGCAGATAATAGTACATCTTGTCTCAAGGCATGGAAATATCATGTACTTTAACAGAATTATAACATGTCATCATGTCATCAAGTGGTTTTACTCTATATCAGAACAGGAGGAAGAAAAGTCATAGAGAGGAATAGGGGGGAAGGGGAGAGAGGGATATAGGATAGAGGAAGAAGGAGAGAGGAGTGTGGGGTCGACTCGTACCACATAACAGGATCCCAGACCAGGGCACACTAGAATATTAACCATGGGTAGAAAGTGGTAGAAGACTATCATTAGCAGTAAATTAGTGATGTGTTAAAATATAAAACAAAAATTGGGTCTGCTCACTCAGCGGACATTAGTTCTGCATAGCGAGGAGTGGACCTAAAATCAAGCCAGCAAGCCCACTTTTACTTAGTAAAAGTAGATTGTGTATTGTGGGCTTCACAGGTAAGGTACTTCATTGTGCAAGTGTGGTCTACAGACTGGCACCATCTTTCCAGTGGAGGAATATCCTGTTTCTTCCAGTATAGGGGAATCCAGGATTTAGCTGCATTAAGAAGGTGGGGGATAATAGTACATTTATAGGCTTTATTAGATTCTTGAGAGCAATGAAAGAGTATGACCCAGGGGTTGTCAGGTAAGGAGGTGCCAGAGACCATTAAGATTAGGAATCTTATTTCTTTCCAATCACTCTTGGTGTTCTAATGAGAAAAGCTGCAGGGTCCTTCTTCTTTTTGAAATATTTAACCCTTGGGGGCTATCTCACCAAAACTGAAATTCCTATTGCAGGGGGTGCCTAAAATATGACTTGTCTCTTAAAGAATAAGTTCCCCTTTCCAGAAAAAAATAAGAAATGCCCATATTTTTGCTGAAAAAAAAGTGTGTATTATTTTTACCTGCAGCAGCCTGGAAAGTATTGAACCGTGATCAGTAGATCAGAGGTAAAATGTCATGCTTCTGCAATGTGCTTTCAAATGGGCTGTCTGTTTGAAAGCTGCAGGGCTTGTGAATGAACTACGAGAGCGCTCATCAGTGCCCTCACAGTTCATTTAGAACTACAAGCTGTCAGCCACGGTGGCTGACGAAACTTGTACTTTATTAATTCACAGGAAATTGTGAATGAATGACACGGCTGTGTGGGCGAAGCCCCGCACAGCCATTCTTTTTTCAAAAAGTGACAGCGGTTGCAGGGAGAAGATTTCCTGCCTGCTGCCACACTGAGTGTGGTTCGGGGGAACTGGCCGCAGCAGCTGGAACATGTAACATATTCCAAAAGGGGAACTTAGCCTTTAAGCCAACCAGAGACCAGATCAAAATTTGGCCAATTCAGCAGATACCAGCCGAATTTCGATCCATCTATGGGCAGGCTAGTAATACTGAAGTCAATCTTTTAATTGACTTAAGTACCACCAGCCCTTCAGGTATTTTTTATGTTCAGGCTATTGCTGCCAGCAGTGATCACTCTATTCTGACGGTGAGAAACTTCATGCTGTCAGAAAACAATAGCACAGGGGGAGGGATGCCCCCATCAACACTGACCGTGTTGATGGCAAATTGAGAAATTTTCTTTCCTTCAACCCATGTTGAAGAAAATAGAATTGTATAATCTATGGCCAGCCTTGGTGTAGACTCCTGGGACCACCAGTTAGCCAATCACACAAGCAGGAAGGTACAGTTGGTGTACAGGACGGCTCCTGGTTGCCATATAGGATTCAATTTTACACAAAATTACAGCAGCTGCAGATTGAAAAGGAAAGGTAGCTTTTAATTAAATTAAAATCACAGTATGGCTTGTGCAATATTTGTATATGCTATATTATTTTTTTACTTGCTGTATTTTTTTTCCACAAAAGTGGAGTTACCCTTTAAGTTTTCTGTACATTTATTCCCCTACACTAATCACACCTTCATGTAAAAAAAATGTTTTTGTGAAGTTAAAATGCAGTGACTGCCTACAGCTAATATTTATGACTACCACAGGGCATACAAGTGAGAGCAATGAACAAAATGTACATTTCTTTCTCGAACATCACGGGACACAGAGCCACAGTAATTACTGATGGGTTATATAGGTATCACTGGTGATTGGACACTGGCACACCCTATCAGGAAGTTCAACCCCCTATATAATCCCTCCCCCTTGCAGGGATACCTCAGTTTTTACGCCAGTGTCTTAGGTGATGGACGTGTAAAGATGTCCTGTGCTGAGCTCCAAAGGGAATATCCTAAGATCCTATACTGGGGCAAGCCAGGCGAACCGGATCCATTCAAAGTGTCTTTTCATGGCCGAATTGAATGGTACCCGGGCCTCGTGTCCGAAGAAACGAGGTTTTACCCGTAATGCTTCTCTTTTTAGAGAGCTGGACCCCGCAGATCAGAAAATGGCTTTAAACTTCCTAATTTCTGGCGAGGTGCTTTACGGTCCCAGAACTGTTGGATCCCCCTACTGATGGGGGCCCCAGTCTCTGACGGTTTTTTCAAACGGAGCCCACCGTGAGAGGTGAAGATTGGGTCTGTGTAAACGGCACCCTGCGGCTGGATAAGGTAAGAGGAGATTCCACAGAATTTTTGAGTTCTAGTGGCTTTTCTCCTTTAAGGTAAATGCATGCTATGCCTATTGTGACCACCGGGGGCTGCCAAGAGCACAAACCTACACATGCTGAATGTCTGTCTCAGGTGTTGTAATCGCTGTGTATGTCCCAGCGTATCAAGCAGGCTGCAAGCAGGTAAGGTGGATGGGGGGATTTCTCATGTTTGAATGTTCCCCCCAGGCTAGAGAGGGGCCACAGGGGTCTAGAAAGTGGTTATACCACCCGGGCTCTGTGGCCTAATGGCCACCATCTCTGAAGATAGCCGTTCAGGCAAATCTTGTTACCAGTCTCCCTCCTTCCCCCCCCATCCCCAGCCTTTTCTCCAGAGCATGACAGGAGAGTCGGCAGTGCGGGAAGCGCTCGTTTTTTTTCAAAACTCGAGGGGGGGGGGGCGGTAGAGGAGGGGGCGGGATGTCAGCACAGAGTGTTTAGACTCCCACTCAGGCCAGCTGCAGGCTATTAAAGGCACTCTGTACAGGTGCACTCAGCCTTCTGAGAGACACAGAGCTGACGGTCGCATGTAAGGTGGGACACAGGCATTCTCCTAGGCAGCATTTACTGAAGTAACACCAGACTGAGCATTGGGTAGCAAGGCTTTTAGCCAGACTACATCGCTCAGCGGACAGTGTTCATTTGTATACCTCACACCTTGTTGCTTTGCACTATGGGTAGAAGAGGTTCAAGCACCCCAGGAACCAGAGACACTAGGGGATCTCGTTCAGGTTCTGAGGGCCCCCTGTCGGCAGCATCCTTCCCCCCTAAAGATGGGCCAGGGACGGCTAGCCAGGGAGAGCCATCGGGGTCAGGGGCTACACCTGCTTCTGGCACTTCAGCCCCTGTATATATTACACAAGAGGTTTTTTCCTCAACCATTAATGGTCTAGAGGAAAGATTAATGGCCGTGATTACGTCTTCACTCAGTGGAAGAAAACGCACTAGGCCTTCCTCTGTTCCCCAAGACCCTCAGACAGAGGAGCTCTGGGATAAAGGAGATGAATCCCTTTCAGAGGATCAGGATGGGATGGATGATTCCTCTTCGGAGGATTCAGGTGGAGAGGGACCCTCTGCGACTTCCCAAGAGGAGAAAGTCTTAGTGCAGATCCTCACTGGATTGGTCCGCTCCACATTTAAGTTGCCCATACCTGAAACTGCTAAAGAATCCTCTTCTGCTTTGGGGTCACTGAAACCTTTCCAAGCAGCACATGCTTTTCCTGTTCATACTTTACTTGAAAAGCTTATTTATTCTGAGTGGGATCACCCAGACAAACGTTTTTTTCCGCCGAGAAAGTTTTCAACACTTTATCCGATGGAAGAAAAGTTTATTAAAATGTGGGGAATACCAGCTATTGATGCCGCCATTTCCTCCATAAATAATAGCCTGACTTGTCCTGTAGACAATGCTCAGATGCTCAGGGATCCTGTAGATAAAAGGATGGAATCCCTATTGAAGGATGTTTTCTCCTTAGCAGGATCAGTGGCCCAACCTGCAATAGCAGCGATTGGAGTCTGTCAATACTTAAGAGACCATGTTAAGCAGGTCATCAAAGTATTACCTGAACAGCAGGCCCAGGGGTTTGCTAACCTTCCAGCGGCCTTATGCTTTGTGGTTGACGCCATTAGAGATTCTATCGTGCAAACCTCCCGTCTTTCACTGGGGTTGGTGCATATACGTAGAATCCTATGGTTGAAAAATTGGTCAGCCGAAGCACCATGTAAGAAGCTACTGGCTGGGTTTCCATTTCGTGGTGCAAGGTTGTTTGGAGAGGACTTGGATAACTATATCAAGAGAATCTCTTGTGGGAAAAGCACTCTCTTACCTGTCAAGAAGAAGAGTAAGCGTCCCTCTTTCAAACGGACTCTTTCCCCAGCGCCGGGGGCTTCAGTCTCCAGGCAGTCTCGACGGCCGCCTCCATCGGGGTCCAGAGACAAGAGTCAACCCCAGGGACAAAAGAAGTCCTGGGGAAAGAAGCCTACTAGGCAAAACACTAAGACCTCTGCATGAGGGGGCGCCCCCGCTCACTCGAGTGGGGGGAAGACTGCGACAATTCTCAGAGCTCTGGCAGGAGGACTTCCAGGACAGATGGGTAGTCTCCACGGTAACCTTAGGGTACAAGCTGGAGTTTCAGGAATTCCCTTCTCCTCGGTTCCTCAGATCAAATGTTCCCAGAGACCCAGAGAAGAAGCAGTCGCTCCTTCTAGCGTTAGAGCGACTTTTGTCGCAGGAGGTCATTATGATAGTTCCCGCAAAGGACCAGGGATTGGGCTTCTATTCCAACCTTTTTACGGTCCAAAAGCCAAATGGGGATGTCAGGCCCATTTTGGACTTAAGGGATCTGAACCGATTCCTAAGGATTCAATCCTTCCGCATGGAATCAATTCGAACAGTAGTTCCCACCCTGCAGGGAGGAGAATTTCTGGCATCAATAGACATCAGAGATGCATATCTGAATGTGCCCATTTTTCCTGCTCATCAGAAGTTTCTGCGCTTCGAGGTAGGAGGGCGCCATTTCCAGTTTATGGCTCTGCCCTTTGGGATAGCCACTGCACCTCGAGTGTTCACAAAGATCTTGGCTCCTCCTCTGGCCAGATTAAGGGCTCAGGGTATAGCTGTCATAGCATACCTAGACGACCTGCTCTTGATAGACCGGTCGGTAGCCTCTTTGAATGGAAACTTGAGGACCACGGTCAGGTATCTAGAACACCTGGGTTGGATCCTCAACTTAGAAAAGTCTTTCCTAAAACCAGTAAGAAGACTGGAATATTTAGGTCTGATTATACATACAAGCCAGGAGAAAATATTTCTACCCCAGGCAAAGATCACTGCTTTGAGAGAGCTGATTCTGACAGTAAGGACCAAGAAGGGTCCCTCAGTCCGCCTTTGTATGAGGCTACTAGGGAAGATGGTGTCTTCATTCGAAGCAGTTCCCTATGCTCAGTTTCACTCAAGAATGCTGCAACACAGTATTCTGTCGACCTGAAACAAGAAGGTTCAGGCATTAGACTTTCCGATGCACCTGTCGCATGCGGTGCGTCAGAGCCTCAATTGGTGGCTCATACCCGAAAACCTGCAGAAGGGGAAATCCTTTCTACCAGTTACCTGGACGGTGGTAACAACAGATGCCAGTCTGTCAGGTTGGGGAGCAGTTCTGGAACAGGCTGCGGTCCAAGGAGTATGGTCCAAGACAGAGAGGACCTTACCCATCAACATTCTGGAGATCTGGGCGATACATCTAGCTCTAAAAGCCTGGACTATCAGGCTACAGGGTTGTCCGGTCAGGATCCAGTCCGACAATGCCACAGCAGTGGCTTATGTCAATCATCAGGGAGGCACCCGGAGCCGAGCTGCTCAAAAAGAGGTGAACCAGATCTTAGTCTGGGCAGAGATGCATGTGCCATGCATATCGGCAGTTTTCATCCCGGGAATAGAGAATTGGCAGGCGGACTATCTAAGTCGCCAGCAGTTACTTCCAGGGGAGTGGTCTCTGCATCCCGACGTCTTTTGGGCCATATGCCAAAGATGGGGGGTTCCAGATGTAGATCTCTTTGCATCCCGATTCAACAAAAAGATAGACAGATTTGTGGCAAGGACAAAAGATCCTCTTGCATGCGGGACGGATGCGTTGGTGATTCCGTGGCATCGGTTCTCACTGATTTACGCATTCCCGCCTATTCTGCTACTACCACGACTCCTTCACAGGATCAGGCAGGAAAGGAAGTCGGTACTTCTGGTGGCCCCCGCTTGGCCCAGAAGGACTTGGTATGCAGAAATAGTAAGGATGACGGTAGGTTCCCCGTGGACACTACCGGAACGCCCAGACCTGTTATCTCAAGGTCCAGTGTTCCATCCTGCCTTACAAACGCTAAATTTGACGGTTTGGCTATTGAGACCCACGTTCTGAAGAGTCGTGGGCTCTCAGGTCCTGTCATATCTACCTTGATTAATGCAAGGAAGCCAGCTTCCAGGATGATTTATCATAGAGTCTGGAAAGCTTATATAACCTGGTGTGAATCCAGAGGTTGGCATCCCAGGAAATATGTCATAGGTAGAATCCTTGATTTTCTACAGATGGGATTAGAGATGAAGCTGGCCTTGAGTACCATCAAGGGCCAGGTCTCTGCTTTATCAGTATTATTTCAGCGGCCACTTGCTTCGCATTCTTTGGTCCGAAACTTTATGCAGGGGGTGATGCGTCTTAATCCTCCGGTTAAAGCGCCCCTAAACCCCTGGGACTTGAATTTGGTCCTGGCTGTGTTACAGAAACGGCCTTTTGAACCAATAAGTCAGATTCCTTTGGTCTTGTTGACAAGGAAATTAATTTTTCTGGTGGCCATCTCTTCTGCTAGAAGAGTATCAGAATTAGCAGCTCTTTCCTGTAAGGAGCCTTATTTGATTATACACAAGGATAGAGTGGTACTACGCCCTCATCCTAGTTTTTTACCGAAGGTGGTTTCTGATTTTCATTTAAACCAAGACATTGTTCTACCTTCCTTTTTTCCAGATCCCTGTTCTCCGGAAGAGAGATCTCTACATTCGTTGGATGTAGTAAGAGCAGTTAAGGCCTATCTAGGGGCAACTACTCAGATCCGCAAGACGGATGTTTTGTTTGTGCTGCCAGAGGGTCCCAATAGAGGACAGGCAGCGTCAAAAGCTACCATTTCTAAATGGATTCGACAGTTGATCATTCAAGCTTACGGTTTGAAACAGAAGATTCCTCCGTTTCAGATCAGGGCACATTCCACAAGGGCTATTGGTGCTTCTTGGGCAGTGCATCACCGGGCCTCTATGGCTCAAATCTGCAAGGCCGCAACCTGGTCTTCAGTTCATACATTCACCAGATTCTATCAGGTGGATGTGAGAAGGCATGAGGATATCGCCTTTGGGCGTAGTGTGCTGCAGGCAGCGGTACAGGGTCCTCAGGTCTGATTGCACCCTACTTGGTCGTGGTTCCCCCCCCTCAGGTAGCATTGCTCTGGGACATCCCATCAGTAATTACTGTGGCTCTGTGTCCCGTGATGTTCGAGAAAGAAAATAGGATTTTTTAAAACAGCTTACCTGTAAAATCCTTTTCTTTCGAAGGACATCACGGGACACAGAGGTCCCACCCCTCTTCTAATACACTATATTGCTTGGCTACAAAACTGAGGTATCCCTGCAAGGGGGAGGGATTATATAGGGGGTTGAACTTCCTGATAGGGTGTGCCAGTGTCCAATCACCAGTGATACCTATATAACCCATCAGTAATTACTGTGGCTCTGTGTCCCGTGATGTCCTTCGAAAGAAAAGGATTTTACAGGTAAGCTGTTTTAAAAAATCCTATTTTCACTATTTTAAAAGAGAACTAAAGTGGATATAAAAGCTAGTGTAAAAATACCTTATCATTTATATTCCTGTACTGTTTCTATATGATTGATTGCGTGTTAGCTGCAGCAGTGCCTGACCTCAAAGTTTCTCACATCTCAGCACTTGTTCCTAAAAACTTCACTCTAAAGATAATATGTGGTGTGTGGTAACACAGTTGCTTAGTGGTTAACACTCCTGATTAACAGCCTAAAGCCTTGTACAGACGGTGAGATTATTGGACGAATTTTCGTCAGTTTTTTGTTTGATGCTAGTCTCAAATCGAAAGTGAAGAGGGTACTCACTATCAGAAAATTTTCTGACGACAGAATTCAGCGTCAGAAGTGACATAATGTGTTGAATTGTTTTGTATGTGTTCTTTCATTTCTGAGCATGCATAGTCTTGCTCTTCAGATTTTTTTTGGCAGAAAATCGTACTAATGAAAAGAAAATCAGACATTGTGGTCACATCAGACGAAAATTTTCAAGCCTGCACATCCAGTTTTTGTCTGCTGAAAATTGGTAATCAGCTGTTAAAAGCAGCATACTATATGAGTTCAGGTTGATGTGCAGTGTTAGTTTTCCACCACACATAGCGTTTTGCTTTTAGGCCAAAAAGTTAAATTATGGTCTCATCTGACCAGAGCACTTTCTTCCACATGTTTGCTGTGTCCCCCAAACATGGCTTCTCGCAAACTGAAAACGGGACTTCTTATGGCTATCTTCCAACAATGGCTTTCTTCTTGCCACTCTTCCATAAAGGCCAGATTTGTGGCGTACGCAACTAATAGTTGTCCTGTGGACAGATTCTCCCACCTGAGCTGTGGATCTCTGCAGCTCTTCTAGAGTTACCATGGGCCTCTTGGCTGTTTCTCTGATTAATGCTAGTTAGACCCAGTCCTCCCAGTAATAGACCTAGTCCGATACACTCCCCATCTTATTTGGCAATACAGTTCTGTGTGAAGACAGTTGTATTGAGGGGTGAGGCTGTTTCAGCTCTGTCAGCACAGAACACTGGAGTGTGAGGCTGTAAGTAGCATTTTCACTGAGCAGAAAATGTTAAGAGTTCTCTAAGCAAACATCTATCACATATTATAACATGCAAGGGTACAGGAGCCTAAAGCTATAAAAGGGTGTGGTACTTAAAGTGGATGTAAACCCGATTCATGAAATTTGAGCTGGGCACATATATCTTCAGTGTTTCCTTATCCCTCTTCAAAGTGTTCACTGTGTCCCATAGCTTTCTCCTGCTCTGTTCTTCTGTTATGATAACGTCTGACAAGTTCTCTGTCAACTGAGATAAAGCCTGAGTTTTGTGTTGGGAAGGATGCTATAAATAGATTAGCACAGAGCTGAACGATTCAACCAACAAAGCTGAAAGTCTCTACCTATGAGGAGAGGGGTGTGTGCCTTTCCTCCAATCAGCTGTCTTGGCTGTATACCCAGGCTTCACTGCAGTGCTGAACGGGAAGAGAAAATTTCCTAACACTATCTGAACTTTCTGAAGAATATATAAAGCTGAAGACAGCAGACATACATGTAAAACTGTAGGGAGGTTTGTGTCATCTCTGTGTATCATCTGAGGCTATTCACTTCACTGGGTATATGCGAGGGTTTACATCCACTTTAAAGTGGTTATAAAGCTAAAACATTATTTACCTGAATGCATACAGGTAAAATAACATTTTACAACTTGCAGTGCTCCCCACCTCCCTAAATACTTACCACAAATGATCCAGCGCTGTGCATGGCTACATCTCTTCCCTCCCCGTTCTCTCTCCTCACAGGGACTGAGGCAGCAGCGGAAACCATTGGCCCCTACTACTGCCAATCAAATGCTGTGAGGAGGAGATGGGGTCGAACCATGAGTGTGTCTATAGACACACACAGCCTGGTCCGGGATCGAGCCCACATGTCTGCCCCCATAGCAAGCAATTTGTTATGGGGGCACACGGAGAAGAGGACAGGGCCACTCGGTGCAATACCATTGTACAGAGCAGATATCATGTTTTTTATTTTATTTTAAAAAATTTACTTTACAAACACTTTCAATTGGGCTTGGAGCCTTAGGACCATCATGATGGTCACACAACAAGCATTAGCAAATTGACAAGGCAGCAATGACCACTCCATATTTCTCTCAGGAAAGGTTTACTTTGAAACACAAAAATATATTGCTGCATCATGGACAGGTAAGTTGCTTTCTTCCTTACTAAATTCTGTGTCTTGTCCGCATACTGCCTAAACTATTTCAACAGTCGAGTCAGAAGTACAGTGGTGGTACACACATATGGTAGATGTGGGTAAACCAATGGCCTTGTACAAAGGAAATGTAGGTCTTAATTATCAATTAACCTCCTTCTGTTAAAGGATTTGGCTTTCTAATATGTGATTACGTCTTCCATTCACAAATACCTAAGTCAGCTGTGGGACCCCACCTACTGTAACTGCTGAATTAAACAATGGCTGAAAACAAGATGCACGGTTTACATGACAACCTTACACGGGAGCACAATTTGATCTAAAAACAGATTGATCTGTCTAAAATCATTCTTCTGGGATTTAGGAGCTAAAAGCACACCAGGGGTTTAGTGTTCTGACATCTGTTCAATTAGCCATCTTCAGAATCCTGCACTAAGAAGACACTAAGCCAGTGCCTTCTGTCAGACTTCAAGAGGCTTGGCCAGGTTTTTTTAAGCTCTCAAAGATACACAAGTGTATAGAAGATGGGCAGAATGACCAATATGCTATGAAGTTTGTGGTCAGTAGTTAAACATTATAATTGTAAATAAAAGCCATGCTTTGTTGAGAATATATTCGAGAAGAAGATGGGGGATTTAAAGAAAGAAGATGTTGAAAAATACTTGGAAAATAATCCTCAATTTGCCAAGGAATATTTTGATAGGAAGTTGAGAAGTGAGGCAGTGTCATCTTTGTTTAACCACAAACAGCAGGACCTCAAAGATGGAGTTTCATTCCAAGAGCTGGCAAAACTGGAAGAAGCCAACATTTTGATGGAGGCGTTGAGGGAGACAGAAGATGCCAGTAATGTGGAGAAAGCCATTCATAAAATCCTCCAAAGGCTGGCACTTCTTATTCAGGCTAGCTACTGTAGTTTCTTCATATACAGATCTCGGAACGGGATTCCAGAGTTGGCTACTAGGCTCTTCAATGTCACCAAGAACTCAAAATATGAAGATAATTTTGTGACTCCAGAGAGTGAAATTGTTTTTCCTTTAGACATTGGTATTGTGGGATGGGTGGCTCACACAAAGAAGACCTTTAATGTACCTGATGTGAAAAAGGTAGGTGGTCAGTCTAAGACAAACACAGAAATTGATTAGAAAGTGGCTTTTTAGTAGTTTTACATCTACTTTATAGAATAAAAGGATGTGCTTGTTTCCAAAACTTGTACACAGTGAATATCCTGTAAAAGGGGTGAAAGAACCATGTTTTTAGGTCTGGCCTGATATTGTATGTCTAAGGCAGGTCTCCTATGGCCTGATATTTGGTATGAGTAGGTTGATCTAAAAATTTAACTTTAACATGTAAGTGAAGGAAGTGTTTGGACATCATTGTTCAATGTTCTAGAAATGAAGCAAATTCTACTATCTGTGGAGATATTAAGATATTAAGAATGCACATATCTCTGTACTGTTTTTGTTAGCAACTGCGCCACTGGGGCAACAATTACCCCGAAAAAGCTATGGGCTTGGTGGTATTTGCTAATTTAGCTACTCAGTTGCTGTGCTATTGGCTTTTATCATCATATTCATGTATCAGGTCACAGGCATCAGAGTTAAAATATTTTCCCTGGCATACTCTATTTTTTTTTAAACAAATCTATTAGGCTTGGCTAACACGAACTTAAACTAATTTAAATAAAGTATTTTGCAACTTATCTTCACTGGGGTTTTGCACTTTAATAACTGCAGGTTCGTGTTATAATTTGATTTAAGGGTGCATTAATGAATTAATGAATATATTATTTATTTTAAAGCTTATTCAATAGAGTTTTGCAAAGAGAACTTGTAAAGGGCATCATCCCAGGGCATCTACTCAAAAATCATCTTCTAAATGATAATGACAATTGTAATTTGAAATTTGGATGTTGGCTATTGGTTACTACACTTTGAACAGTGAGATGCACCACAATCTTAAGTAGGTCTGATTATGCATGTATTCTCAATATATAATAAATTGACAGGAGATTATTTTGTGAAATGGCATCACTCACATACTTCTCTGGCATCTATCTTTGGTAAAACCCAGAATTATTTTTTGGCAGCATTACAAGAAGTACAAAGAAAATCCCTGCTTTGGGGTCCAAGAATATTTCTACTGCTTGTTCACTAGTAATGCCATCATGTTAAATCCTGTACAGAATAGAACATTTGTATTTCCTTCATACCAGTTTTTTTTATCCTCTAGTCTGCTCTTGGAGCATGTACATAGTGCAAATTTACCGAATATTGTTGAAGATGCTTTAAGAGCTAAATGAAGCAATTGAAGGAACTTGTATGAGATTTTGTAAAGGGCTCTGGTTTGAGCACTGCACCTGAGCCCTACAATTTATAGTCATACCTTCAGGACACTCTTGTTGACAGTCTGTCACAAAATGTTCACATCGATTAGATGTGATCTACATTTCAGAGAACTAAGGGTGTTATGAGGACAGAGATATCTCTGTACTGCATTTACTGGCAAGAAAACATGTGCTCATCACCCATAATATCAATGGGAAAGGAGGGCAGATCAAACATAACTAAGATGAAAAAAATAAAAATAGGTTGAGTATTTGGCTTGTCAAGTCAACATAACACACGTGATAAAAACAAGTATATGTAGCAAGCAAATAATCAAAAGTATTTCTTAGCTCTTCCTTTAAAAGCCATTCCCTTCAATTCAGCTAGTGTGAAATGTATCTTTATATTAGGTTGGCACACACTATTTACATCCTGAAATCAGACATTTAGTAGGAAAGCTGGCTCTTTAAATTGATGAGCAGGAGGAGGCAGTACTTAGATGAGCTTAAGGCTCTGTTTCCACTAGTGCGACTTATTTTGCGACTTGACACATGTCAAGTCGCATGACAAGTCAAAACCCATGTATTTCAATGGTCCCCGTTCTCATTGGTGCGACTCAAGTCGCAGCGACTCGAAAAAAGGTTCTTGCACTACAGGAAGGAATGTGCTCATGGTGGGCATTTTCCAGTTTGGTGAGGGTCATTGGTAATCCAAAGAACAGGCAAAGATCTGTACATTGGCAAAGAGTCTGCAGGTGTCACCCTTCTTTTGCTATGCAGTAATCTAGTATATAGCCAGGCAGGAGTGCAGTGATCACGCCATCACAAAAATTGTGTGTTTTGACCAATGTATATACAGTATCTCACAAAAGTGAGTACACCCCTCACATTTTTGTAATTATTTTATTATATCTTTTCATGTGACAACACTGAAGAAATTACACTATGCTACAATGTAGTAGTGAGTGTACAGCTTGTATAACAGTGTAAATTTGCTGTCCCCTCAAAATAACTCAACACACAGCCATTACTGTCTAAACCGCTGACAACAAAAGTGAGTACACTCCTAAGTGAAAATGTCCAAATTGGGCCCAATTAGCCATTTTCCCTCCCCGGTGTCATGTGACTCATTAGTGTTGCAAGGCCAGGTGTGAATGGGGAGCAGGTGTGTTCAATTTGATGTTATTGCTCTCACTCTCATACTGGTCACTGGAAGTTCAACATGGCCCTTAATGGCAAAGAACTCTCTGAGGATCTGAAAAAAAGAATTGTTGCTCTACATAAAGATGGTCTAGGCTAATAAGAAGATTGGCAAAACCCTGAAACTGAGCTGCAGCACAGTGGTCAAGACCATACAGCAGTTAAACAGGACAGGTTCCACTCAGTACAGGCCTCGCCATGGTCGACCAAGCGTCATATCCAGAGGTTGTCTTTGGGAAATAGATGAATGAGTGCTGCCAGCATTGCTGCATAGGTTGAACGGGTGGGGGGGGTCAGCCTGTCAGTGCTCAGACCATACACCACACACTACATCAAATTGGTCTGTATGGTTGTTGTCCCAGAAGGAAGCCTCTTCTAAAGATAATGCACAAGAAAGCCTGCAAACAGTTTGCTGAAGACAAGCAGACAAAGGACATGGATTACTAGGACCATGTCCTGTGATCTGATGAGAACAAGATAAACTTATTTGGTTCAGATGGTGTCAAGCGTGTGTGTAGCAACCAGATGAGGAGTACAAAGACAAGTGTGTCTTGCCTACAGTCAAGCATGGTGGTGGGAGTGTCATGGTCTGGGGCTGCATGAGTGCTGCCGGCACTGGGGAGCTTCAGTTCATTGAGGGTACCATGAATGTGAACGTGTACTGTAACATACTGAAGCAGTGTATGATCCCTCCCCCCTCGGAGACTGGGCTGCAGGGCAGTATTCTACCATGATATCGACTCCAAACACACCTCCAAGATGACCACTGCCTTGCTAAAGAAGCTGAGGGTAAAGGTGATGGACTGGCCAAGCATGTCTCCAGACCTAAACCCTATTGAGCATCTGTGGGGCATCCTCAAATGGAAGGTGGAGGAGCGAAAGGTCTCTAACATCCACCAGCTCTGTGATGTCGTCATGGAGGAGTGGAAGAGGACTCGAGTGGCAACCTGTGAAGCTCTGGTGAACTCTATGCCCAAGAGGGTTAAGGCAGTGCTGGGAAATAATGGTGGCCACACAAAATATTGACACTTTGGGCCCAGTTTGGACATTTTCACTTAGGGGTGTACTCGCTTTTGTTGCCAGCAGTTTAGACATGAATGGCTGTGTGTTGAGTTATTTTGAAGGGACAGCAAATTTACACAGTTATACAAGCTGTACACCCACTACATTTAGCAAAGTGTAATTTCTTCAGTGTTGTCACACGAAAAGATATGATATAATATTTACAAAAATGTGAGGGGTGTATTCACTTTTGTGAGATACTGTGTGTGTATTGATTTTATATATATATATATATATATATATATATATATATATATACTGTACACAGTACTGTGCAAAAGTTTTAGTAACGTGTGAAAAAATGCTGTACATTAAGAATGCTTTCAGAAATAGAAGTGTTAATAGTTTATTTTTTTTATAAATTAACAAAATGGAAAGTAAATGAACAGAAGAGAACTCAAAGTCAAATAAATATTTGGTGTGACAACCCTTAGGCTTCTAACCAGCATCGATTCTTCTAGGTACACATAGTGCTTGGCAGATAGGTCGTGGCAAACATCTTGGAGAACTAATCACACATCTTCTGTGGATGTAGGCTGCCTCAAATACTTCTATACGTCTATTCTTGTAATCCCAGACAGACTACATGATGTTGAGATCGGGGCTCTGTGGGGGCAAAGCCATCACTTCCAAGACTCCTTATTCTTCTTAACACTGAAGATAGTACTTAATAACTTTGGCTGTATTCTTGGGGTTGTTGTTCTGCTGCAAAATAAATTTGGGGCCAATCACATGCCTCCCTGATGGTATAGCATGATTGATAAGTATCTACCTGTATTTCTCAGCATTGAGGACACCATTGGTCCTGACCAAATCTCTAACTCCATTTGCAGAAATGCAGCCCAAAACTTGCAACGAACCTCCACCATGCTTCAGCCTTGCCTTCAGCCCTTCAGAGAACAAACTGCCTCCTGCTGCAGCCAAATATTTCATATTATGACTCATCAGTCTAGAGCGCCTGCTGTCATTTTTCTGCACCCCAGTTCCTATGTTTTTGAGTTGAGTCACTTAGCCTATTTTCCAGGTCAGATGTATAGCTTTTTGGCCACAATTTTTCCATGAAGACCACTTCTTGCTAGACTTCTCCAAACAGTAGATAGGTGTACCTGGGTCCCACTGGTTCTCGCAAGTTGTGTGCTGATGGCACTGCTGAACAATATGTGGTTTTCATCTACTGCATATGCAAGTTTCCTTGGCTGACCATTGCATCTACGGTCCTTAACATTGCCCGTTTCCTTGTGCTTGAACAGCACATCTTGAAACCCCAGTCTGCTTTGAAATCTTTTGCCTGGGAGAGAACTTGCTGATGCAGTATAACTACCTAGTGTCTTGTTGCTGTGCTCTTTCTTGCCATGGTGTAAGACCTGTGACTTTCTTCCACAACCTCACCTTATTAGCAGAGTTTGGCTGTTCCGCACCCAGTTTTAAGCCTCCTACACAGCTGTTTCTGTTTCACTTAATTACTGTGTTTCAACCTGCATATGAAATTGATGATCATTAGCCTCCGCTTGTTATAATTGGTTAATCATACACCTGACTCTAATCCTACAAAATCCCTGACTTTGTGCAAGTGTAAGACTAAAGACAGAACAATGTCAGCACCTATCCTGCATGCTTGACCCAAATCAGTGACTGTCTGGTTTGCAATGATCAAATAATCAAAGGCTCCCTTTAATGGTTCCTCTCACAGACACTAACGATGGGGCAGTATTCCTCCCACTGACACCAACGATGGGACAGGCACTATTCCTCCCCCTAATACCGAATATGCATTGTTTACTCCTACTGATGCCAGGACTCTTTCTACTTCCACTGGCAACAGTTCAGCCCCCCTAAGGTCTGAAGGACAGTAAACTGGCTCTTTGTTTAGAAAGTTTGGAGACGCCTGTTCTAATGTAGAAAAGGAGGGCTGACAGCTCCTCTTTCACTTTCATATGACCTAGTATGTTACAAAGAGAGGAGAGAGGCACAATTTGGGCGTAAGGATTTTATGGTGGAAAGGAGCAATGTCTTTTACAAATACGATCTGGTATTCAGCAACTCTTGTACTTGTAGATGTAGATGTGCACAGCGTGATAGTTACAATATTGCAACAGCTAGGCCATAAAGGAGGTAACACTTAAAGAGGAGCTCCAGGCTCCCCTCAAAAAAATAAAAGTCAGTAGCTCCAAATACTGTAGCTTCTGACTTTTAATATAAGACACTTACCTGTCCAGGGATTCAGCAATATCCTCACCCAAACTGATTCTTCAATTGGCTGCGGGTGCAGGCGCCAACATCTCTAGTAAGGGAAACAGGTAGTGAAGCCTTGCGGCTTCACAGCCTGTTTCCTACTGCGCATGCGTGAGTCGTGCTGTGCCTTGTGAATGCTCCTGTAGTCTTCTGGGACCTGTCATGTGTCCCAGAAGACTGCGGAGGAAAGGAGGGGGCTGAACTTCCATCTCAGATCGCCAGAAGTGGGAGCGGGTACCTGTCAAAACCAGGTACTCGCTCCCCCCAAAAAGTGCCAAATGTGGCAGTGGAGAGGGAAGAAGTGCAAACAAAACCTTTAGGGTGGAGCTCCACTTTAAAGATAAAGAATGTTTTAACCAAAGGAAATGATTGTGTTCTCAAGTAGAGATTTTTAGATATGATGGAAAAAGAAATGTCTTTGGTCACAATATTTTCAACAAAGAAAAAGGGAACAACTTTATCACTTCCTAAAGCGATGTTGTTGCTATAGTAAAGTTTTCGAGCAAAACCTACCCTGTAAAGGAAGGCGGTACTTACTTACCTAATCATTTTTGTGAAGAATGGTCCCCCAAGGTTTGCTTGGAAACCAACACTTCCTGGAGTGCTGACCTTCTGGATCTCCCACAGTTTTCTTTAGTTCTGCCTGCTGTCCTTCATGGCATTGCAGAAGACAGTAAAGTCATGGAGGCCAGCAGGAGTAAGAGCTGTGGGGGACTTCAGAGATTTACAATACCAAAAGCGTCAATTTCCCAGTAGATTTCAGGGATCATTCCTCAAAAACAGAGCAACATTCAGTTTTGTGGGTGATAGTAGAAGTACTGTAAGTGTATATTTTCTTCTTTTATAGGGCATGCTTTGCTTGGAAAGTTTACTATAGTGACTTTAAAGTCAAAACCGTTGCTTTTAATTTTGGACAGGGTGAAGATAAGTTAGAACCCCTATCAGGTTTTCATCAATCTCTATGCCCCATTTAGGAGATTTAGTCTCTCAGTTTGTCCTGTTGACCATTATCATTGGAAGAGAAAGTGATGGGAAATCTAAAATTGTATAGTTCTCACCAGAACAGGAGGTGACTGGTAATCTTCCAGCAGAGACACCCTTCCTTGTTACAACTAAGAAGATAGTTCCCATACTTTAAAGACACGTCCTATCACTTCCTACTGTATCTCCAGGCCAGAAATAAAAGGGAAACTGTCTATCAGGACACATACAGGATAACAAAGTCAATTTTGTCTTTAGATACAATTTAAGCTGTCTAAGTGGCTATATACATTAGAATTGGAATAAACAATCCCTCAAACAATCCATTCAATTTGTATCCAATGTGGCAGGTGCTTTTAACTTTAAGAAGTTGTAAATGAGATCAATCATACTTTACTATGTCTGGCCAGCTATCCCACCTGTAACTTCTAGTGAGAGATTTGCCAATGTATTGGCTTTTACGGATAACTGATACATAATTTGC